>NC_088815.1:3918891-4230975 GCF_011386835.1 Chrysemys picta bellii
CTTAGAACTTAGCGGGACGTTGCTCCGGGGTGTGAAACGCCCGCACCCCTCAGCATCGCCGACCTAACCCAGTGTCAGCACGGCCAGGCCGACGGCCACGTCCTTCCCTTGCTCAGGGAGGTGGGGTTACTTCCGCCGCAGAAGGCCCCCTCTGCCAGGGCCCGGGGGTCTCCAGCTCTGCTCCGTGAGGCACTCGGGTGCTAGTGGGCTCCGACCTGCCACCCAGTCACCCCCTAACGGGGCCAGACCTAGAAGCTCAACTCAGAGGACAGCCAGCGCTCCGGAGTCCTGACTGAGTCTCCGCATGTATTTAAACCGAGCGCAGGAAATTGTCCACGCAGCTGGGATCCCCCTGCTTAAGGCTGCTTCCCTTGCGGTGCTCCTGCTGCCTGCCCCTGCCTGCCCTGTGGTCTGCCCTCTGGCCTGTCGCTGGATACCGGGATCTCCTGGGATCTGACCAGGTCGTCCTGGGCGTGCCATCATTACACATGGGGATACCTTGGAGCTATGCCACCATAGCCCCATCATGCAGACAAGCAGCAGCACCAGCTATAAAGCGGGAAGAGCGACACCTCTCATTGACAGAGCTTTTGTAAGACTCAGTTAATTCCTGTTTGTTAAGTGTTTTGAGATCCTTGGGTAGCAACAAACAGGCAATGTATTTATATAACAACTGAACCAGACACACCCAGAGCTAGTGTGTGTGTGTGTGGGATGGGATGTGTGGGGGTGTGTGGGGGTGGTGGTGTGTGTGTATAGGTGTGGGGAGCCGATGTGTGGGGGTGGCATGGGGTGTGTGTGAGTGGGGTATGGGGTGTGTGTGTAGGAGGTGTGGGGGGGCTGGTGGGGTATGTGTGTGTGTGTAGGAGGTGTGGGGGGGCTAGGGTGACCAGATGTCCTGATTTTATAGGGACAGTCCCGATATTTGTGGCTTTTTCTTATATAGAGGCCTATTACCCCCCACCACCTGTCCCGATTTTTCACATTTGCTATCTGGTCACCCTAGGGGGGGCTGGTGGTGTGCGTGTGTGTGTAGGTGTGGGGTGGTGGTGTGGGTAGGTGGCATGGTGTGTGTGTGAGTGGGGTGTGCGTGGAGTGTGTGTGTGTGTAGGTGTGGAGGGGGTGGGGGTGGCATGGGGTGTGTGTGTGTGTGGGGTGTGGGGTTTGGGTGGCGTGGGGTGTGTGGGTGGGGGTGGGTGGGGTGTAGGGGGGTGTAGGTGGCGTGGGGTGTGTGTGTGTGAGTGGTTGGGTGGGGGTGTCTGGCTGTCCAGATACACACGTGTGCAGTGTGCATTTGGGGGGTGGGGTGGGGTGTGTGTGTGGGGGGGGTGTATGGGTGTGTGCAGGGTGTGTGGGAGGGCTGGGGGTGTAGGGGTGTGCGGGGTGTGTGGGTGGCATGGGGTGTGTGTGTGTGTGAGTGGTTGGGTGGGGGTGTCTGGCTGTCCAGATACACATGTGTGCAGTGTGCCTTTGGGGTGTGGGGTGTGTGTGGGGTGGGGTGTGGGGGGGTGTGGGGGGGTGTGTGGGGGGTGTAGGGGTGTGCGGGGGGTGTGGGTGGCATGGGGTGTATGTGTGTGAGTGGTTGGGTGGGGGTGTCTGGCTGTCCAGATACACATGTGTGCAGTGTGCGTTTGGGGTGTGGGGTGGGGGTGGTGTGGGGTGTGTGGGGGGGTGTAGGGGTGTGCAGGGTGTGTGGGTGGCATGGGGTGTGTGTGTGTGAGTGGTTGGGTGGGGGTGTCTGGCTGTCCAGACACACACATGTGCAGTGTGCGTTTGGGGTGTGGACACACAGGTGGATCAGAAGCCAGACAGGTCTGTCCCCAGACATGGCCATTCCGAACAGGTTCAGCTGAGCCTCCAGCCAGCTGTCTCTTCTCCATCGGTGTGGAATCCGTTCTGATGTCACTGAACGTCCCGGGCTGTGCAGCGCCTTATACAGAGCGACCTCTCTTCTCCCAGGGAATTAATCACAGCGCCAATTGCTTGTGCAGAAGGGTGGCTGCGTAATTCATGATCCTTAACCTGCTGAAGTCATTGGCAAAACTCCCCTTGGCTTCAGTGCGAGCAGGAGCAGGCCCTTGCTCATTTGTTTTCAACGGGGCAGGACGTGGGGGACAGGAACCAGGACTCCTGGCTTCTGTTCTCAGCTCTGCCAATGACTCACTTTGTGACTTCAGACAAGTCACCCGGGGCCCAAATCGGCAGCCTTTAATCATCTGAATGAGCCTTACTCAAGAGTTGAAGAATCAGGCTCTCAGCTGCTCTGTGCCTCAGTTTCCCCTCTGCACAATGGTGTTAACGATACTTCCCCATCCCAGGGGGGAGGGGGGGGTTGTCTCAGTGATTGGTAAGTGCTTTGAGATCCCTGGGGCTTTGGAAGGCAGTACTTCGCTATGATTCCTTGGTTCCTTAATTGCTTTCACTAGCTGCTTTTGCTGGGGGGCGGTGAGGGGAAATGAATGCCTCCCTTCCGTTCTGCAGGATGAAGCTTTTCAGTCTATGTAGTGCACTCTGTTTCCATCCCACCCCCTGTTGTGCTGCAGATGGGCAACTATTTATGGTCTTGTGATGCTTGCTAGACGGTGCCTTTCTGAGTCATTTCCTCGCTCCTCGACCCCCAGGACCCTCCACTAGGGTCTGCCCAGGGGTCCAGGTTCCTTTTTCCTGTAGGCGGTGGCATGTCACCACTGCGGGACAGCCCCAAGAGTGCGACTGAGCCTTCCCATGCACCTCCCTGCTTTGCTTGGTCCACCGCTTCAGTTCCCATCCTCAGCTCCATCGCTGACCCCTGACCCCCGTCTGCCTCTCTCGCTCGCTCGCTCAGGGGAAAGGAGCCAAGACAGCAGTTAAAAAGCTGCAGCCTCTCTTGGTCTGTCTCTCCTCCCCTCTGCACAGTCATTTCTCTCCCCCCCCACACATCTGTGCTTCCATCAGCTGGGAAAGAGGTTCTTCAGCCAGCCACCCGTCAAGCAGGAGCGCCTCTCCTTTGTGCCACCGCACCCCTTCTTTCCAGGGATCCCCCTAGGACCTAGCACTGCCAAAGGTATGTGGAAAATATAATTGATTGGCACAGCGCTTTGCAAAAGAAAAAGGGCTTCGTTTAAAAAGAAACTTTAATTGTGAGTTACAGCCATGGCGTGTTAATTTCACTCAGTTTAGAAGTTAACAACAGATGTTTGTGGGGGGGAAATATAGATAGAAACCAAGTCTGTTTGAGATCAGAGACTGAACCCAAGTGTCCGTGTGTGTGTGTGTGCATCCCCTGCCTGGCATCCCTTCCTCACCAGCTGTAAAGATCTTCCACTTTTTCCTTTTATGGAAAAGATAAAAAAATAAATAGGAATTCAGCCTCTTTCGATCGCTGCCCGCCTGGCTATCAGCAGGGTCACTCTGTCAGAGGCTGGGATGAAATCGTCTGAACTGACTGGGTTTGGGGGAAGTGGCTTGTGACCAGCCCGTTTGGGCTGTGTGTGTAGCTAGTCTCACGCAAGCTAGCTGTATCTGTCTATCTGGAGATGGACTCAAGTGAGTGGTTTGGGTCTGGAGCCAATTCCAGACTTCCAGACTTCCACCAAGTTCCGATGTGCTTTGTTCTGGCCCCTCTCTCCACGGAATCAAACAATTGAAGAGGAAAAGGCCTATTCACGGTTATTCCCCATGACACGTTCCCTTGAGCTTTGCCAGCCTTTGTTATAAAAGTCCCGCCACTCCAAATCCACAGTGATCGCAGCCTCAGGACAGATATCCTGGTATCAAGCCTGAATTTTCCTTTGCTTAACTTCAGCCTGCAGCCCTGAGTGTGAGCTGATCCCTCTCTAGCCTCAGTGCTTACAACCTTCAAATACTTGCAGGCTGTTATCATGTCCCTTGGAGTCGTCTCTTAGCCAAACCATAAACATTTCGCTTTTGTAATCTCTCATCGTCCGTCAGCCCTCCAGCCCCATAAGCAGTTTTGTTGCTCTCCTCTGTGCTCGCCCCTGGATCTAGGCGGCAAGATGCCCTTGGCCGAGTACGTCCAGTTAAGCGGGCTGAGACTTTCTCTCGGGTTCTGAGGTCAGCAGCTACCAGCCGAGCGGAGCGAAAGGGGCTGGTTTGTACCAGTGGAAGCTGGCGACCCAGGGCAGGCTTTGAAGTTTGAAGTGGGCGAGGTGGCTCATTGCAGGCAGGCACTTAGCTATGCCCCACGGAGGACGATGCACAGAGGGTGCTCGGGGGAGGTCGATGTGGCTGCTGTCTGTGCTGTGCTTCGATGCGGCTGCTTGAAGGCCATGAAGCTCGTGGGACCTAGCCGCTGCCCTCGGGTGTATCCCCGGGATGAGCAGAATTTGGCTCAGACCAATGCACGTGAGCAGGACACCAGCTGCTCTGCCTGGCTTACAAGTGGCAGCGAGTGCTGTGCTGCTCTGAGCCCACAGGGCCGGCTCACCCATGTAGCCCAGCGTGGTCGCTCGTGTGCGTAGCTTCTCTCTGATGTGCCTCTAAGGACGGAGCCACGGGCTGCGGAGGGAGAGATGGCCCAGGCTGGCGGGACGCCGGATTCCAGCATGTGTCAGATTCTGCAATGGCCAGGGCTAAAGGACCCCGGAGATGAGTCCAGATCAGAGCCCCGAGCCAGGCCCCTGCTGCTTGTACGGCAGGTTTGGCACTCGGCAGTTCAGAGACAGGCTGCAGGAGAACCTGGGGCCGAACCCCCTGGGTCTGTGGCTCGGCCCCTCCCTGTTCAGCACCTGGCCCCCAAAGGCTGGTTCTATCTCCTGACCTGGCCAGGCAGATCCTGCTGAGGCTGTACCACGCTGGGCTGTCACGGCCGGTGTGGACTCCTCGTGGGAGCAGGACTCCAGCCCATGGCAAGGGGAGGGGATGTCAAGTTGGCCCTCCCTTTGTGCCTTTATTTTTGGCTTGGCAGTGTAGGGCAGTGGTCAGAGCAGGACTGCTCTGGGAGGTGTCCCCTGCCCCTCTGGTGAGACCCCTGCCAGTGCTTTCCCTCCCCATAGCGAGGGCCCGCGTCCCACTCCCCTCTTAGCCACCAGGGCCCAAAGACACGTGTAGGGCGGGAGCCCACGAGACATTTCCCCAGGGCTTGTGGAGAAAATGCCCCCAGGCCCACCTGCAGAGAGCTGGGGACAGAGAGCTCTATGAAGCCCCATCGTGGGCGTATACTTGGCGCTGGCTGGCCAAGCCCTGGAGAACACTCTGCAGGGGAGAGGCCTGGGAGAAGGGGCCAGCCCAGCCCAGCCTCTCCCTCACTTGGCTTGTTGCTCCTTAGCTAGGACCTTTGCAGGGGCCAGGGGCCACATTCTCCTGTCGGTCACCTGGCGTTGGCCTGGAGCACGTGCACTGGCTCCGCTCCCGCTTTGTACCTGTGGAAACGAGAGCAGAATCCGGCCCAAGATACGCTGTCCCTTGAGGTCATCTGCCCGTGGAGCCTCCTGAAGTCACCAGGCTGCTCAGCAACATTGCAAGGGACAATGAGGCACAAGAGAAGCCAGAGAAACGTCCAGAGACCCCGGCAGCGCTCTAGGTTTTTCTGTTGATCGGTGCCCGTCCCCATGGCAGCTGAGTAATAATAAATGGAGATATCCCATCTCCTAGAACAGGAAGGAACCTTGAAAGGTCATTGAGTCCAGCCCCCTGCCTTCACTAGCAGGACCAAGTACTGATTTTGCCCCAGATCCCCAAGTGGCCCCCTCAAGGATTGAACTCACAACTTGGGGTTTAGCAGGCCAGTGCTCAAACCACTGAACTATCCCCCCCCACTGAGTTATAGTGCCAGTGGAGCCAGTAGAACCGCAGCACGAGGCGTCCAATGCACCCGACTGATGCCTTTATTGGAAGAAAAGTGATTTAGAAAAACAGACGGTGGCTGATAAAACAAACCTGAGTCTGTGAAAGCCAAAGGAGTTAACACCAGCTGCAGCAGTGCTGTGAAAATTCACCCTGGCTCTGCGTTTTATTGATGTTAGAAAAACCTGGAGCCCCAGCCGCAAAGCGCCCGCACCTCTGCGCTGGGCTGCCGAGCACTTCAGGATCCAGAGAGTCACACTCTGCTCTCGGGGCCCCTGTTCCTGCAACCGGCTCTGCGCAGGTGGAGCCTCGTGTCCGTGGCATGGATCTGACGCCAAGAGCCGGACAGAGTTTGTATTGTCTCTGCCAGCCCGCAGTGAAGCACAGCTTAGGGCAGCCTGTGAGGTCCCAGCTGCAACGAATTTGTTTTTGCTGCTGGCAATTTGCATGGACCGCATTACAACGAGCGGGCTTAATTATGTTCCAGGCAGGAGTGGGGGGGTTCCTAGTAACCCCAGCTAACCAGGCGGAACCATGCATTTGCGATAGATTTCGATTACACTGGTCTACAATTTTTGAGAAGTCGTCTGCTTCAGAGATAAAATGTGCTATTTATTATGTATTTTGATGTGCTGAATTCAAATATGACAATTAAAACAACTGATTGGCTACTGTTTCTAAGATATTTAAGTTTTTACATTTTGTCTTGTATATTGTGTAGATAGTAGAGTTTTAATCATAAATTGTAAACCTAGGTCTTTTCATGTGTTTATGGTTGTTTTACATGATAATATTTCACCTGTCCTGTTTATGTAACACTTTAAAAATCAGCAAAAGGGTTATATAAATAAAATTTATTATGAAACAAAATGCAAAAAACTATTATGTACATAGTTTAGTCCTATTCAGTGTCTACTCGGCGCTTCTTGGCTTGTCTCTTGTATTCATTAAATGGAGCATCTCTTGTCACTGTCCAGCAATAGTCTGCAAGCATTGATGGGCTCCATTTGCCCTGATAGCGTTTCTCCATTGTTGCAATGTCCTGGTGAAATCGCTCGCCGTGCTCGTCGCTCACTGCTCCGCAGTTCGGTGGAAAAAAATCTAGATGAGAGTGCAAAAAATGTATCTTTAGTGACATGTTGCAACCAAGGCTTTTGTATGCCTTGAGGAGGTTTTCCACCAACAACCTGTAGTTGTCTGCCTTGTTGTTTCCGAGAAAATTTATTGCCACTAACTGGAAGGCTTTCCATGCCGTCTTTTCCTTGCCACGCAGTGCATGGTCAAATGCATCATCTCGAAGAAGTTCACGAATCTGAGGACCAACAAAGACACCTTCCTTTATCTTAGCTTCACTTAACCTTGGAAATTTTCCACGGAGGTACTTGAAAGCTGCTTATGTTTTGTCAATGGCCTTGACAAAGTTCTTCATCAGACCCAGCTTGATGTGTAAGGGTGGTAACAAAATCTTCCTTGATTCAACAAGTGGTGGATGCTGAACACTTTTCCTCCCAGGCTCCAATGACTGTCGGAGTGGCCAATCTTTCTTGATGTAGTGGGAATCTCTTTCATGACTATCCCATTCACAGAGAAAACAGCACTACTTTGTGTATCCAGTCTGCAGACCAAGCAAGAGAGCAACAACCTTCAAATCACCACAAAGCTGCCACTGATGTTGGTCATAGTTTATGCACCTCAAAAGTTGTTTCATGTTGTCATAGGTTTCCTTCATATGGACTGCATGACCAACTGGAATTGATGGCAAAACATTGCCATTACGCAGTAAAACAGCTTTAAGACTCATCTTCGATGAATCAATGAACAGTCTCCACTCATCTGGATCGTGAACGATGTTGAGGGCTGCCATCACACCATCGATGTTGTTGCAGGCTACAAGTTCACCTTCCATGAAGAAGAATGGGACAAGATCCTTTTGACGGTCACGGAACATGGAAACCCTAACATCACCTGCCAGGAGATTCCACTGCTGTAGTCTGGAGCCCAACAGCTCTGCCTTACTCTTGGGTAGTTCCAAATCCCTGACAAGGTCATTCAGTTCACCTTGTGTTATGAGGTGTGGTCAGAGGAGGAGGATGGGAGAAAATGTGGGTCCTGTGACATTGATGGTTCAGGACCAGAAGTTTCATCCTCTTCCTTGTCTGACTCAAGTGAGAATGATTCTGGTGCATCAGGAACCGGCAGTCCTTCTCCGTGGGGTACTGGGTGTATAGCTGATGGAATGTTTGGATAATGCACAGTCCACTTTTTCTTCTTTGACACACCTTTCCCAACTGGAGGCACCATGCAGAAGTAACAATTGCTGGTATGATCTGTTGGCTCTCTCCAAATCATTGGCACTGCAAAAGGCATAGATTTCCTTTTCCTGTTCAACCACTGGCGAAGATTTGTTGCACAAGTGTTGCAGCATATGTGTGGGGCCCACCTCTTGTTCTGATCTCCAATTTTGCAGCCAAAATAAAGGTGATAGGCTTTCTTAACCATAGTGGTTATACTGCACTTTTGTGATGCAAAAGTCACTTCCCCACAAACATAGCAGAAGTTATCCGCACTGTTCACACAAGTACGAGGCATCTCTGGTCACTTTGGCTAAACAGAAATGTGTCCCTTTGCAAAATCAAACACTGACAAATAAGAGAGCACGACACTGTATGATTTCTAGAGCTGATATAGGGCAATTTGTTCAGCAGAGTGATGTAAGCTTCGTTATGATTGCATCATCCATGACTTCTAGGAATAACATGATGCAATTCATATCATGTATGACGCAATACCAGCTTCAGATTGCATCATTCATTGTTTTGCCTAAAAAGCAAGTACTGTCCAAACCCAGTCATAGATTTATTCATAGATCCAGTCAAAGATGTATTTTAGTCATTTCTGGTTTAAATTGAGATCCCTTCCCTTTATAACTCACTTATCCTCCGCCATTCCCAAGTCAAGGGTCGTATATACTGACCCAATAGCATATCTTGAAAACTAGAGCCAATCAACAATTTGAAGCATCATTTTCGTTCTCAGTGACCCAGAATTAGTAAAGTTTGACTACATTTATTTCAGAAGCATTTTGGCTGTAAAGCAGTGTTACCAGTCACAATAACAATCCTTCCCAATGTGTCTCCAGGCCCTTTGCACGGGCTGTCTGGAGCCTGCGCCCAGGGTGAGGCAACGATGGGTTAACCAATGTAAATCGCTAGTGCCCGGGGGACACGGAGCTCCATCGGGGCACTGCAGGGCTGAGCGGTTCTGGTCTAGCCTCGGTCACTCTGAGGGGCCATGGGGCCTGCTCAGCCACCTCCTAACCCAGACTGCTGGGGCGGAGGGAGCTGGTTCTCATTCCGTACTCAGGCCCACGTGAGGAAACCAGCCATGGTGCAGCCGGCAGGGTGCAGGGAATGACACTCTGTCGGCACGCGGAGGGACAGCAGGGGAGTGAGACGGCTCCCACGGGGGCAGGGCTGGCCTACCCCACGCAGGGTTACGCGACCCACTTGTCATTGTCTGGTCCAGAGCCAGGGGCTGGCTGCTCTGAAGCATGAGGCCCTCTCTGCCATGGGCCTCGGCGTCAGGCCCAGGTTTTCCACCTCCCAGTGTCACCTCTGGGGCCTCAGCTCCCAGTCTGTGAAATGGGGCTACGGATCCTGTCTGCACCTGGCCGGGCTGTTTAGAGTGTCAGCAGTTTGGGGGCAGGGCTGTGTGCTCGTGCAGTGCTGTACCAGGTGGCTGGAGGGGCTGGGGCTAGCCAGCCCTGACCACTAAAGAGGCACACCTGGGTTGGATCAGGGAGTCCCCAAATGGGCAGCAGGTGGAAGCCCAGGAAGTTGGTAGAGAGTCTTCCCCAGGTGAGGAAAGGCTCCTGCAGGGAAGCTGCAGACCAGGGGTTGCCGTAGGCAGGGAGGTTGGGGAGGAGGAAGGGAAGCCTTGGCTGGGATTTGTGACTCTTATTTGCAGTTAATTTTCTATTAAAAGCCTAGTCCCCAAGGAGGGGTATTTTTGATCAAGGGAAGTTTTATTTAAACAGTCCAAGAAGGGAAACTGAGGCTGGCTGCCTGTAGCGTGACCCGTGGCCATGATGGGGTGCATGGGAGGTGGCCGACTCCCGTTACAAGTGCCCAGCACAATGGAATTTGAATCTCCACTGGTGGCTACGCTGCTACTGAGGGGGGCAGGCGGGTTTGTACCTGGGCGTCTAACCCCCGGTGCCGTCACCACACTGCTCTCTGTAGCTGCTAGCAGGAGCAGAGCTAGCGTGTGTCCGGCTCCCCGCGCTGGGAATGGCACGTCCTGGTAGGCAGAGGGAGACTGGGCCAGGTCGACACTTAAACGTTTTGCCAGCTAAAAAACCTCCCACCTCTGACCGACATAGCCCTGCTGGCAAAGCCCTGGTGTGGACCCAGTTACACCAGCAAAAAGGACTTGTGCTGGGATCACTTGTTCTGTTTGGGAACTGGTCTAAGCCGTGCCACAGATGCCCTCTCCACGGGCAGGGTTTGCCAGGCTAGCACCGGACCCTGTCTAGTGTAGACAAGGCGTTGTAAACACCTGAACTAAACATCCCGATCTCTGCCCCAGCTCATTGCATGGTCTCTGTGCTCCCATTCTTGGGGTGACCACTCACTGCTGTGAGTGTGTGGGCAGGCCCACACAGATGTATAGTTCATGTATATTATTTGGGTTAAGTCACATAGACTGAAGTCACTGGAGATCTTGGACAAGAGTGTGCAATGTCCAATCTGTCTCTCTTTTCTCAGGCTCTTCCCAGAAAATGTGAGCAGTGGGGAGCCCCCAGAAAAACCCCTGCTATGGTGCTAATCAGGGATGACAATAAACTGTGACTTGTTTATGGGCTGTGGCTGGCAGAAAGAGGGACGTGGGCCTGCAGAATTTCTCTGTCGGAGTGACACAAACTCCAAGTTCAGGTCCTGCTCTTTTTCTTTTTTAAGCTCTGAAGCAATGAGGGCAGGAAGCGAGCTTGTGGTGGAGAAAACCAAACAAACAAAAACCCAGAGCCTTAAGAGGACACGATCCGTTTAAATAGCATGGGCCCGATTTCCCTCGCACCCAGACACAGCTACAGTCACACGGATTTCCCAGCTCTGACTCCTGACTTACGCCAGAGTGCGGGAGATCGGAATCAAGCCCATAATTCTGCTGCAAACATATTTCTCCCCCCAGGGTACTAGCACCTAGCAATTCAAATGGGCAGAATTTTAAAAATGTCAGTTACCTTCTCCCTGGCCCAGCTGTTTGTTTTTGCATTTGCAGGTGAACTACCTGTCAGTTTCACTTTTGTGTATGGTTCGTTTCACTTTTAGGCTCTCCGAGCTGTACTACTTGGCTTGTAAATACCACAGGGGAAGGTTTGTTTGTTGAACAATAAGCATTGCCATAAAAAACAACCATTTCTGTTTGAGCTTCGCTGTCTCTTAGATTCTTTCCAAAATGCAGATTTCAAACCACGTTGGCCTTGACCATGTGCTACTAACTTAGGGACCAGTGGAAAATCATAGTGCCCTGTCGAAACCTGCTAAACCCCGTATGCTGTGAGTGTGTGGGCAGGCCCACACAGATGTATAATTCATGTATATTGTTTGGGTTAAGTCCCATAGACTGAAGTCACTGCTCTTCCAGGAAGTCAGTGCCTGCTTGTCAAACCAGTCTCCTGGCCTGCAAGGCCCCAGATCTAGTGAGAAGACAATAGGCAGAGCGCGCACAAGGAGTTTGGACGGAGTGGCAGTTCCTTCTGGTAAATGCCATGGCTGGTTTTGAACCTTGCCCTGGAATTGCCGCGGGAGCAGTTGCAAGCAGCAATAAAACGCTGACTGTAACCCTGGTTTAGTTTCGTATTAGAAGGGCTCTAGGATCCTGGGCCTTGTCCGAGGCTCTGGGAAAACAGCCACTGAGGTTCAGTAATTAGCAGGTGGGAGGCGCTAAAGGCTTTGGCTTTGGTGGCTGTATCGGAGGCAGCCGGAGGTCCCAGCAGAGCCCGTGAGCACGGGGGTGTCCGGGCGAAGTAGGATCTGCACCTCCCGGTAAGTGTCCTTTCTTTGCTTGGCCTTGCACTTTGCGGGGTTGTGTTGGGGGCTAGACCCCACGGCTGGGTTAGGGGCAGTCACGGACTGCCAGGGCAGAACTGCGGCAGGCAGGAGCAGTTAAAGAACAACCGTCAAACAAGCAGCCACGCTCTGACTGTCGAACGGGGGTCGCCGGGGTCTCCGAGCAAGGCTTCAGAGTAGGGGCCTCGGCGCCAGGCTTCAGGAGACCAAGCTCAGGTCCAGGATGTAAGCGGGTGCGCGGAGCGAAGAAGGCCGGTGTTCAGTGCTGCTATGGTCCTTCTCGAGCGACTCAGGGGGTCCCAGATGGAGCGAGCACGGGGGGGTCCCACATGGAGTGAGCTGGGGGGGTCCCACATTGAGCGAGCACGGGGGCGGGATCCCACATGGAGCGAGCACGGGGGGGTCCCACATGGAGTGAGCCGGGGGGGGTCCCACATTGAGCGAGCACGGGGGCGGGATCCCACGTGGAGCGAGCACGGGGGGTCCCACATGGAGCGAGCACGGGGGCGTTTGCACTGTGTGGGCCGGGCACAGCAGGGAGGGCGGCTCCGTTAACAGTCGGGTCGACTAAGGGATTGAAATCTGGAAAATAATAAAACCCTTTAACCGGAATAACTAGCAGCCCACAAAAGCTACCCAGCCCTGCTCTGTGCGGGGTTAAAGCCCAGTCTAACTGCGCAGCGTGGAGACCGGCTGCAGACTAGCCACGGCCACCTGGCTTATGTAAGTACCTGGTGCCAGCAGCTCGGGGACCTCAGAGCCAGGGGCAGCATCGGGAGGTCAGAGCTGCTGGCCTGGGGGAGCAGAGACTCCGGGCTCCTTATTGCCCTGGCACAGGAGGGCGTTGTGGAGCGGGGTCACCCCAGGACTAACTTCCCCGATTCTCCCCCTGGGGAAGCCAGTCTCCTGACGAACGGGGCTTAAATTTATCCGGCATCGGGGAACATTCCGCGGAAGGGGGAGCGTCTGCAGAAGGGATGGGCTCCCCCTGAGTCTGAGTGGAACCGGACTGCTGGCACATGACGTCCCTCAGAGTGGGGAGGAATGTTTGACCCAGGAGCTGGTGGAAGGGAAGGCAGGAGCTGAGGAGCTCACAGGTCGGAAGGGTGTCTGGGCAGCCAGTTAAAGGTGTGGTGCAAAGTGCACCTGAACCAGAGCAGGAACAGATACCAACGCAGAGGTCAAAAGTCTGTCACCTCAGCAGGGTGTCAGACCAAAGGGGTAAATAAAAACTGGCATCTGGTCAAAACTAAACCCTAGGAATGTAAAAGCAAACCCTGGAATGCCTGGGAGCGGACTCGGCCCATGGCAGAGATGTGGCAGAATGACAAAAAGCCAGGCAGGAAGTCACAGTCAGTTTGCAGCCAGGAATGCTCAGGCGAGCTCAGCATTGCCCAGGTGTCCAAGGCAGGACCGAGGTTTTTAAGGGCAGGTTGGACAAGCTCCTGTAGGGATGCTCTAAGCCTCAGCGCCGGGGGATGGACGAGATGACCTCTCGCCATCTCTTCCAGACGGGCATTTCTATGAAGACCAATGGGCTAGGCAGGGTAATACCTGGTTACAAGCCAGAGGAAGCCAGAGAGGTGGGGGCGCAGTGCTGAAGCATAAAGAGAGGAATTCTGAGTGGAGAGGCCTGCACAGGAGACAACTGCCCAGCTGTAGGAATGTGTCACTACATCAGTGGGGCCGCACGACCAGGCTCCAAATCAAGGAACGGAAACTAGGGACAAGGTAAAACAATAGTAATGGGGGACTTCAGCGACCCACCCACAAACTGGTCACCCAGCCCCAGGGAACGGGGCGAGAGAAACGAATCTTGACACTTTCAGTGATTCCGTCGTGGAGCAGCGAGTGCCAGAGCGAGAGAGGAGTGGCTCTGCTTGGTGACGCCGAGGTAACTGACAGGAGCTAATTCAAGAAGCGACAGGACCTGAACCACTCAGGACCAGAGACCACGATATAATTAGTCAACATCCCCGGGGTGGGGACGAGCCACACGGTGAACTTGAGAAAGGGCGAAGGGCCCAAAGCTGAAAGTAACGGAGTCGCATCCCCAGAGGTGGCCTGGATGCTCCGTAGAGTCTCAGCAGACACATGTCCCACCCAACCACCAGGAAGCCGGGCAGGCAAGAAGCCAACCAACAGAACTACACGGCAGGGTCAAGAGCGTATTTCAGGCAAACAGAAATCCTGCCAGATTCGGAAACCTGTCCCCAGGAGTCCACTAATCAGGAGCACAAAGTACAGCAGACGATAGGGGGGAAATCAGAGGGGCCAACATGGAGTCTGAAGAGCAAATAGGTAAAGGTGTAAAAGCCAGCCACAAGCAAGTCTTTAAGTCTATCAGAAGCAGGAAGGCTGGGAAAGAACGGGTGAGCCTGCTGGATCACCAGAAGTTAACGGGAGCAATCAAGGGAGATAAGGATGTTGCTGAGAAGCCGAATGATTTCCTTGCATCAGTCTTCACTGCCGAGATGTCATGGGAATTCCTAGCCCGGGGCTGATCTCTGGCCGCTGCGAGAGAGCTGCTGGAGCACACGGATCATTTAAAATGCAATATGGGACCAGACCCCGATGGGCCAGCCAGAGGTTCTGAAGGAACCTAGGTACGAGGTAGCTGAGCTGCTGACCAAACCGGGAAATCACTTATTCAAAACACCTGCTGTTCCAGAGACTTGGAGGGAGCAAATCTTGGACTTGTATTTTGAAAAGGCTTCGGGTGCTCCATATAGACCCGTCAGCCTCACCTCTCAGCTGAAAAGCCAGTTAAAACCAGAATGACATAACATTGTGGAGATCAGGCCACGATACGGTCAAACCAGGAGGGGTTCAGCTAAGGAAAATTGTCTCTCACTGATATCGTAGAATTCTTTGCCCATGTTGGTACAGTAGTGGGTAAAGAAGAACCAACTGACCATAACTTATTTATACTTCCAAATAAAGCTTGTTTAGCTGCTGAAGAAGCTAAGTCACCAGCCGGCAGGAGGCAACATTGTCACGGATCAAAAACTGGTTCAGTCAGAAAACAAAGACTAGGATTCAATGGTGAATTTTCATCATGGCCGGAGGGGAACGGCAGGACCCACAGGAGTTGTGCACTAGGTCGGAGTATCCAGTATGTTTGTTAGTGATGTGGAAAGGGGGGAGGAGCAGTGCGGGGGGGGAGGAATCTGCCCAGGACAAACAGTAATTTAGGTGAGTCAGGACCAGAGAACACGGTGAGGGAACTTCTGAGAGGAGGGAAACAGGCCACACAAGTACCTAGGGAGGTGGTGGAATCTCCTTCCTTAGAGGTGTTTAAGGTCAGGCTGGACAAGGCCCTGGCTGGGATGATTTAGTTGGGGTTGGTCCTGCTTTGAGCAGGGGGTGGGACTAGATACCTCCTGAGGTCCCTTCCAACCCTGAGATTCTATGATTCTAATTACAAATGAAATTCAGAGTCACAAATGCAAAGCAATGCAGATTACAGGGGGAAAATAGCCTACCCGTGCTCCATACAGGGTGCAAATGAACTGTGTCAGCTCAAGAAAAGGGAGTCAGTGTGGACAGCTCAGGGGGGACTCCTGCTCAATGCGCAGCTGCAGTCAAAAGAGCGAGCAGAGTGTGAGGCTGCCTAAGGGAATAATACCGAGAATTTTCTAAGGCCTTTATGTAAATCAATGGTGCGGCCGCGCCTGGGCACTGGTGCAATGCTGGTCACTGCGGCTCACAGGGGTGTAGCAGAACGAGAGGGGTTCAGACAAGGGTGAGGAGAATAAGCAGCAGCTTGGAAAAACTCTCCTTGGAGACGGATGAGAGGGGACATGAGAAAAGTGTGTAAATAATGCCTGCTCCAGACAGGGGCGCTCAGGAGCCTCTGTTCTCCTTCCCTCCCATAACACAAGAACAAAGGGGCATTCAATGAAATGAAAAGGTGGGAAATTCCAAACCAATCAAAGGAAATACTGTCTCAGTGAGTGGTTAAACTGGGGAACTCACTGCCACAAGAAGATGTTGCGGCCAAGAACTTAACAAGATTCAAAAAGAGATTGGACATTGGGTGAAAGTGATCATGACAGGATAGATTTCATGATTCAAAAGAAAGAAAGGCATGAGAACAGCAGAATGTCTTTGTCCTCTGGGAGCCCTGCTTGCCCCCCAACCCAGGCTCTTGGCTACCTGCTCCCAGCAGGCTGCTGCCTGGGCTCCCCCCTCACCGCTAGGAGCCCTGCTTCCCTCTGGCTCCCCACTCCAAGCATGGCTGCCGGTTGCAGGGAGCTCCCAGAGCTGTCCCAGTGCAGCTGCTCTGAGCAGAGACAACAGCAGACAAGGATGTCAATTTCACGGCTGGTAGGCTCTGTGCTGTGAAATTCAGCTGTAGTGTAGAGAAGCCCGAAGGCAAGTAATGAGTCGCACCGAGCAAGGAAGATAAAAGGCAGTGAGAAGAGGTTATTTAAATACATGAGAATGAAGAGAAAGAGGAAGGAAAGTGCAGGTCCTCTCCTTAGTGGGGAATGGGATCTATTAACTGATGACATCAAGATGGCTGACGTGTTTAATGCCTATTTTGCGTCAGTCATCACTATAAAGGTTAATGGTGACCAGATACTCAGCACAATTAATATTAACAACCACGGGGAAGGAACGCAAGCCAAAGGAGAGGACAGGTTAAAGAATATTTAGATACATTCAATGTATTCAAGTCGGCATGGTCTGATTAAATTCATCTCACTTTATTTAAGGAACTAGCTGAAGCAATCTCAGAACCGTTGGCAATTAACCTGGAGGATAGATGAGGTCCCAGAGGACTGGAGAAGGGCAAACACAATCCTTACCTTTAAAAGGGGACCAGAGAGAATCCGGGGAATTATGGACCAGTCCGCCTGACGTCAGTGTCTGGAAAGATACTGGGATAAAATAGTGAACCATCAGTTTGTCATCATCTAGCGGATAACAGAGTTATAAGGAATAGACAGCATGACAGAGCAGCCTAGTTTCCTTCTTCGACAGGGTCACTGGCCTAGTGGCTGGGGGGAAGCAGTAGATGTGCTAGGTCTGGATTTTATAGGGCTTTTGACCCAGTCCCACATGATATTCTCATAAGCAATCTAGGGAAACACAGGCTACAAGAAATATCTATAACGTGGGGGCACAATTGGTTGAAAGACTGTAATCAAAGTGAACCATTGATAACTAATCTATCAGCCTAGGAGGGCAGATATAGTGGAGTCCTGCAGCAGTCAGTCCTGAGTCTGGGACAAGTCAGTATTTTCATTAATGACTTGGCTAATGGAGTGGAGAGTGTGCCGTGCAGATGACACCCAGCTGGGAGGTACTTTGGAAGACAGGATTAGAATTCAAAATGACCCTGACAAATGAGATAATTGGTCTGAATTCAACACAATGAAATTCCATGACGACAAGTGCAAAGTGCCCTTAGCAAGGACAACTCAGGCACACAACTACAGAATGGGCAGTGACTGGCAAGGGGGTTGCATGGCTGGACGGATCTGGGGCTTAGAGTGGATCCCAAATTGAATGAGCCAACACCGGGGGCAGTTGCACAACAGGCTCCTGCCATAGGTAAGACCTGGGAGGTAATTGTCCTGCTCTGCTCGGCACTGGTGAGGCCTCAGCTGGAGAACTGCGTCCAGTTCTGGGTGCTGCACTTTAGGAAGGATGAGGACAAATTGGAGAGAGTCCAGAGGAAAGCAACCCAAATGAGAAAAGGTTTAGAAACCCTGAGCTATGAGGAAAGATTCAAAAGCTGGGCACGTTTAGTCTTGAGAAAAGACTGGGGGCCGGGGCGATGGTGGTGGTGGGGGAACAACCCGATAACTGTCTTCAAGCATGCTAAGGGCTGTTATAGGGAAGACGGTGATCAAGTGTTCTCCATGTCCCCTTAAGGCAGGACAAGAAGCAATGGGCTTCGTCTGCAGCAAGGGAGTTCTAGGTTAGATCTCAGGAAAAACTTCCCAACTGTCAGGGTAGTGAAGCTCTGGAACGGGCTCCGCAGGGAGATGGTGGGGTCCCCGTCATTGGAGGTTTTTAAGACCAGGTTACTTGGTCCTGGCTCAGCGCAGGGGGCTGGACTCAGTGGCCTCTTGAGGTCCCTCCCAGCCCCACATTTCAATGGCTCTGTGCTTTCCAAGGCTCTGAAGACTATCCACAGTGATCATAATTAATTGAACGTCGTACGTCAGGATCTCAGCCGATCTCTCAGTAGGAGAGCGCGGGGTGAGACCTGTTGGGGCAGGGGGAGGGAAGGCACTGCAGTTTGTCCCACATCTGCTCCTAGGGGTTCTTACATCTTCCTCTGAAGCAGCTGGTGTGGGACGCTGGCACTGCAGTGGGGCAGGGTGTGGGGGGCAGCGTGTTCTGCCCCATGCTCTCAAGCTGTCAATCTTTCCCCTGCATGTAATTCACTTTCAAACATAGACAACTCGCTTCCCAGCCCGACAGTCTGACGGGGGATGGGAGGCAGACTTCCCAGAGAAAGATGGGACCTTTCTGTGGCATGTGTTTTCCCAGGCTGGAGCAGCTCCTGGCATCCGGAACGAAAACAGTGAATTCCTAGCGTTCAGCCCCGGAGCCAACAGGACTCCTGGGTGCACTGCAGAGCGTCGGGATGGGACGAGCCCTGCAAAGAAAATAGGGACTCGAGCAATATCATTTGGATCCAGTTCTCCAAGGCCCCAGAGGTGGGAGGGGTTTGGGCCCTGGGTTCTGGCCCCGCTCTGATTTAGCAGGGAAATGGTCTCCCTTGGTGGAGCACAATTCTGGTGAGGCTCCAGGCTAGTGAATTCCTTTGCCATGAATATTGATGGGGTTAAAGATGCCGCAGGAATCTCAGCATGTAACTTACCAATAAGGCCAGTATGTGCAGCATGTGCCATCCCTGGGAGTAATCAAATTCCAGCATCCCCAATGGGCAACAAGGCTCCATGCCCAGCTAGCCACGTGCGATTGCTTCAGGCTGGCCTGGATTGGAGGTGGGGGGCAGAGGGCAGCTTACTTGTCAGGGGATGGCGTTTGCAGCACGTCTGCCCTTCTCCGGCTCTCTTTCGTGCAAGGAGCTCAACACATTTTACAAGGCAGTATCCTTATCCCTGCTGCACAGCTGGGGAAACTGAGGCACGGGGCTGGGCATGCATTGCTCCAAGCTCATGGTAGAGGCGGGAGTGAAACCCAGGAGTCCGGATCATCCTCCTGCCTGCCTCGGTGCACCCGTAACCTGCTCACGCGTCAGCAGAATGTTTGCTGCTGTGAGCGAGACTGTGAGTAAGGGTTTGCGTTAGGTTGCGAGGGAGGCTCGTGTGTTGTGTGAATGGGGCAGGCGGTCCCTCGTGCTGATGTGGGTCCGGCCCTGGCAGTGTAGATTGGCGGGTGGGCGTTTGGGTGAAGTGAAGAGGGGTCCCAGCATGAGGTATTTCCTTGCTGGTGAAGGTTGGTCGTGGGGGGGGGGGGGGGGGGGCTGTCCTGCTTTCTTGATCCCTTTTTGTTTGTGTATCAGCCAGTCATATCATACACGGGCCTCTTCAGTAATAATCCCCCGTGGCTCTAGTGTAGCACTCTCCATGTCAGTGTCCAAACGCTCCTGTACAGAGGGGCTTCATGCCAAACACTCAGACACGGGCCAACAAGTCGCAGAAGCCGGGTTCCATCTCCAGTTCAGCTTCAGATGGGCTGTGGGATGACAGCCAAGTCATTGCCCCTCTCTGTGCCTCAGTTTCCCCACCTCTAAAATGGGGCTAATGGCACTGAGCGCTCAGGCACTCATCTGGCCTCTCAGCACAGTATCTGAGCACCTCAGAGGCTTTAACAACCCCTCTGTGAGGCAGGGCAGGGCTATTTGCCCCATTTTACAGGGAGATTAAGTGACTTGCCCAAGGGCACATAGGAAGTCTGTGGCAGAGCTGGGAATTGAACCCCACTTTCTTGATTCCCAAACCAGCTCCCAAATCCTTGGACCATCCTTCCTCTTCTAGGGAAGCCCACGGATGAAAAGGAGTGAGCACGGTCAGCCCATCGCCCTGCAGGTGCATTGCATGTCTCTGTGAATGGTGTGACTCTCCAGCCAGCTGCGGTGGTGCTGGGGTTTCCAGGATGTACACAGCGAGCGGGTGCGGTGGGCTGCAGCTCGCACGCGTGTGTGTCCCTAGCCTTATCTTTCAAACAACATCAACTGAAAGTTCTGTGGCTGAAACCCTGCATGGTGCCACAGCATCACCAGACTTCACAGCCTGAGACGGTTTCCTCTTAGCACTGTTCTAACGCCTCTGCCCTGCACACTGGACTTTTTTTCCTATAAACTTTTTTATTACTTTTAAAAAAAAGTCAGAGAGAAAAAACAAGCAGAACAAAATACACAGAAGCGGCTCATAACGCCGTAACCAGGTGCTACCTAACCTTAGCTATAGTTTAAACATTGAGTTATACACAATATGAGTGGTTAAAATACAAATCAATGATTGGTATTACACAATTTACAAACACACACATTTGGCTTATAAAAATCCAGCCAGGTAAAGAAAAAATATTCAAATAAGATGTGACATTCTAAACCTTGGGGGAGGATCCTGTAACCCCCACATTCCTCATTTATATATAATTGATATTGCATATAAAGCAGGCCATGTGAGGTATCAGGGAAGAGGTTCTGATCGGCTGAAACCCATTGTTCTGTCGAATTTGTACATCTTTGGTGCATATGAAGTTATAAGATTGTGTGGTATGGTTGGCTCTAAAACATGCAGGAAGTTGGGGAATCAGGTTAGATAGAAGCTAAAGATATAGGGAAATAAGGGAAGTAACCAATGCCAGGCAGGTGTCAAAACAATCATCACCAGCCATTGTCCAGCAAGGGAGTTACAATTCAATGACACCTGCATGAAGCCACACCACGCGAATTGCTCAGCCTTGCCTGGGGACTCAGCAATGTCCCCCAGACATGGGACTGAGGATATAAAACAGAACACGGGGCCCCATGCTGGGCCTTTCTCCTGCCCCCATCTATGCTGCACACAACAAGGACACTGAGAAGACTTCAGACTCCAACAGAGGAGACTGGCCCAGGTTTCAAGGGTGAAATCTGTGTACTACGACCTGCAATATCCAGTGGGGTGAGAAAAACGGCTTCATCTAGATGTTGCCCAGTCTAACAGGGTTGCGAGGTTAGACTGCGTGCTAACATTTTATTTTATTTTGGTAACTAACTCTGACTTTTTGGCTATCACTTAATATAACTTAAAATCTATCTTTGGTCGTCAATACATTTGTTTAACTGTTTATCTTTACCAGTGAGTTTGCCTGAAGTGTTTGGTAATCTGCTCAGGTTTGCAAAGGTGGGTGAGTATCCACTTTCCATTGATGAAGTGGCGAACCAATTAATAAATACCGCAAGGCGGTATATTCCTGGGGTACCGTGCTGGGAGCTGGGGGGATTTGGCTCTGTTGCCTTTCTCTGTGTGATTCATGAGTGGCTCTGGGAGCGTTCATGCAATCTAGCTGGGTGTGGGGCTCCACATGCTGTTGTGGTGAATGATCACAGCGCCTGGAGGGTTTGGTGCTGCTCACTAGCAAGGCATTGTGCGAGACAGCGCAGGCTGGAGAGAGTTCAGGGGGCACAGCGGTCCCACAGTCCCAGGCTACACCCCGGGGATCCCATTACAGAGGTGCAGCAAGCAGGGGGAAATACACAGCTTGTTGTACTGAGCAAGATTTGCACTTCATACACTAGTGTAAAGATTTTAAGTGAGGCTTTAAGTGTGGTGGCTAAGGACGGTCAGGAGGAGGCTACCGGTTTGTTATTTTCTGTTTGATTGTATCGGGGGAAGGAAGTAGAAACAGAAAAGCAAATGAGTGAAAGCTGTGAAGTCATTGTGAAGTTGGAGCTTTTAAGACTGCAGGTTGCAGAAAAAGAAAGCGAGCACCAGAGACTATTGGAACTGAAAGAGCTGATGGTAAAGGAGAAACAGGAAGAAAGAGAGTGGGAGGAGAGAGAGAGAGAAAGCTAAAACACCAGCTGGACCTG
The DNA here is from genome assembly GCF_011386835.1 of Chrysemys picta bellii. Lineage (NCBI taxonomy): Eukaryota > Metazoa > Chordata > Testudines > Emydidae > Chrysemys > Chrysemys picta. The sequence continues at coordinate 3,940,759 of NC_088815.1, forward strand.
CTAGAGAAGCAGAACCAGAGCCCAGCGATTCCCATCACTCTGAAATCCGCAATTGGGACCATTTCTGTCTGCATACAATGAGGCAGACGATGTTGCTGAATATCTGAGCACCGTTGAAAGGCCGTGTGCAGTGCATGAAATCCCTGATGCCGAGAAAGTCCCTACCCTGAGTGCAAAATGAACTGGTAAAGCTCGAAATGTATTCAATGAAATGCCTATTGAGGATGCTTTAGACTAGTGTAAATTCAAAACCACTGTTTTGCAAAGGTTTCAGATTACGCCTGAAACCTCTAGAGTTACATTTAGGAATCTCAAGAGGGATATTGGTCTGAGTAATGGGGAATATGGGAACAAAATGAAAGATTTGATGGGCAAGTGGGTGAGGGGCAAAGATGTTACAGGCTTTGAGGGACTGTTTGATCTTGTGGCTCAAGAGCATTTCCTAGGCCGCTGTAAAGCCGTGTCTACGGGACAAAGATGTAACGTCTGGGGATGAGATGGTGACTCTAGCTGCTGCCTTTGAACAGACCCAGGCATCTATTGAAAGCAAACCGTCAAAACGGGAGTTTAAAGGTAGTGGGAAAGGAGGATCCCATTTTATTCCTAGCAAGAAGGAGGGTGGCTGGGAGGCTGGGTACTCATCTCCCCAAACCATTCCTCTAACCCACATCCCACATCTCCTGTGAAAACAGAGGAACCCAAAAGGTGCTATCGGTGTAATTCCACTGATCACCTGAGCAATAACTGCCCTGTGCTGGGAGGAAGCAGGCAAAGAATAGCTCATGTTAGCTCTGCTGGTCTCAACACAGAAACCCCCCAGGCAATCGAAACCTGTCATATTGGTTCTGTGAGGTTAGCCTCTGCAGAACCAGATGTGGAGCACATTAAGGTTGTCAAAACTGATGGCAGGGAATACTTGGGGCAGAGGGATACAGGGGCCCAGATCTCTCTGGTTAAGCAGCGTGGTCCCAAAGGCCAGTGTGTTACTGGCCAAATGGCAGAGATCGTGGGGTGGGCGAAAGCAGATTCCTCGTACCAATAGCTAAAATCCATGTGGGGTGGGAAGGGTTGGAAAGTGTTGTGACTGTGGGGGTGATGGAACACCTCCTAGTCGTCCTGCTCCTTGGTAATGATTTTTTCCGTGTCACTCAGGTTAAAGTATTTGCCTGCAGCAGGAGGGAGGTCTATGCTGGGACCCCCGAGGGAAAGGGGAAGGTCTCACGAACTGCTGAGGGAATGGGAGAGAATCTCCCTGATTCCTCTGCAGCAGGGGGAAGCCACAGGCTTCCAGGTGGGAGGGTGGTTGAGACCAGCTCCTGCACTGCAGCTGGAGGCAACACCATGTCAGGAAGGGATGAGGGTGTAATGCCGGCCAGGGGGAGAACTGACCCAGTTGTTAGCTGCAGCAGTTTGCAGCCGAACCAGAGACAGATCCCGCGCTAGGGAGCAGAGAGAAATGTGTCCTAGAGGGGAGCCCAGACAAGGGTGATGGAATCTCAGAAACCACTGAGGTGGGTGAGGATTCCTGTGACTCTAACACCAGGGAAGCAGGGTGCTTCCAAGTATGGGAGGGGCTGAGGCTAGCTCCTTTCCCGCAGGGGCAGGAGAGGTGTTGTCAGTGACTAAGGAAACTGTCCCAGGTGTTAGCTGGCAGAGTTCTGCAGCTGAACAAGGGATGGACTCCTTCTCAGGGAGCACAGAGATGTGTCTTAGAGGGGGGCCCAGAGGAGGAAATGGGGGAAGGAATAGTGGGGGTACAGGAATGTCTCCTCAGTGGTCATTTGGGAGAGGATGCCCAGGGCAGAATGGCTGGGTCAACAACTGTGCACCAAGGCACTCAGCCCATGACCCAGGTTTTGAGGGGGAACTGTGTAACCGACCTCCTGGCAGGGAGCCGTCACACAGCTGACTGCTCCAGGACAGAGAAAGGGGTGGCAGAGGTTACCCCAATCCAGGCCCCGGTTTTGCAGGATGCTATTTCTGAGAAGTTTTCGGGAAGTAACTGTCTCTTTAAATCAAGATGCAGCTCCAAGGCCTGTGATAACAGAGGCGTTGAGACCAGGAAATGGCCAGGTGGTGGTTTGTGAGAAAGTAAATGAGCCGACTGACAGAGAGGGGGGGCGTTTCCCCCCAGGCTGCTGGGACACAGGGAGCAGTGATGGGAAAGCTGCTGGGAAAAGATGCCTCTGATCAAAGGGTAAACACACCGAGCCCAGAGAGCACAGATCACAGCCCTCTAGGGCCGCGGGTCTCAAACTTTTGTACTGGTGACGCCTGTGTTATATTCCTGAGTGCGACCCCCCTTATACATTAAAACCACTTGTTAATATATTTAACGCCATTATAAATGCTGGAGGCAAAGCGGGGTTTGGGATGCAGGCTGACAGCTCGTGACCCCCCCATATAATAACCTCACAACCCCCTGAGGGGTCCTGAGCCCCAGTTTGAGAACCCCTGCTCTAGGGGGCAGGACTCAGTGCTGGGAGGGGGGAACACAGGGTAACCCCAAAAAGGGAGCTGGATTTTTTGCCTATGTACAGTCCTGGGCTTGGAGACAGCTCCCCAAAGGGCCAGCCAATGTGCAGGATCCCCCAGGCCCCTCTCTTGCCGGACCCTGAAGTACCAAAATCCCAGAAACTAGATTAAATGAAGAGCTCACACAGAAGGGGACACTGGAGAGAAAGAAAAGCCAGTGACTGATTACATGGGAGAGAGTCAAAGGACACCACGGGAAATGAACGAACCAACCTCAAACCAGGCCGTCTGAACAGAGGGCACGGTGTCATAAAGACACTTGTAAACCCATCTGAGAGAAAAAGTTTTGTATTAATGCTAAGTTTTGAGATAAGAATTTTGATACTGATGTTAAACCTTCTGATAATGCTACTTCTCAGTTAATACCTGTAAACAGACGTAGAGCTTAGCACAGCAGAGAAACCATAATAAACCTCAGGGATCCTGTCACATAAGACACAGAGGAGAAGCTAAATTCTGAGCAGGGGGCTAGAACTGGACAGGAAGGAAGTAGGTAGTAGGGTTACCATATGTCCGGATCTTCCCGGACACATCCGTCCGGGAGGAATTTCCAAAAAGCCGAACGTGTCTGGGAAAATAGGGAGGCATGGTAAGGGGACCCCGAGTGCGAGTGGCTGCAGCAAAGCCAAAACTAACAACTCCCCCGATCTGCCGGGGCACGGAGGCGGTGGCGGCATCTGAGCGCGCAGCCGCCTCCTCCCCGGGCTCCAACTTTCCCGGCTCCCGCCGCTCTCCACCGCGGCGGGGGCCGAAGCAATTTCCCCAGCGCAGCAGCAGCCGGAACCCGGGGGGCGGGAGGGAGGAGGGGGAATGCGGGGTGCTCAGGGGAGGGGGCAGAGTTGGGGCGGGGACTTTGGGGAAGGGGTTGGAATGGGGGCGGGGAAGGGGCAGAGTTGGGGCAGGGCCGGGGAAGGGGTGGAGTTGGGATGGGGGCGGGGAAGGGGCGGAGTTGGGGCGGGTCTGGGGCCCCCGAGGAGTGTCCTCTTTTTTCACTGTTTAAATATGGCAACCCCTAGTAGGTAGAGAAGAGGGGGTGGGGGGGTGTCATTCAAATACTTCCAGGAAAGCACCCCTCATCTCGGAGAATTTGTCTGGAGTGTCTCTGTACAATTCTTTCCAGGCTGGCCAAGCTCACGCCGGCCGTGCTCCGCTCTTTGATTGTTGGGTTTCCAGTTTTGCAGTACCTGTATTTTACCCATTATCGGTGCTCTGCTTAGACTAATACACGGAGCAGCTTTTCAGCTTCCCTTTAACATCCCGCGGGATTCAGATGACCCGGTTAACATCCCGCGGGGTTCAGATAACCCGGTTAACATCCCTAAGGGTTCAGATGACCCGGTTAACATCCCGCAGGGTTCAGATGACCTGGTTAACATCCCACGGGGTTCAGATGACCCGGTTAACATCCCGCGGGGTTCAGATAACCCGGTTAACATCCCTAAGGGTTCAGATGACCCGGTTAACATCCCGCAGGGTTCAGATGACCTGGTTAACATCCCACGGGGTTCAGATAACCCGGTTAACATCCCGCAGGGTTCAGATGACCCGGTTAACATCCCGCGGGGATCAGATGACCCGGTTAACATCCCGCGGGGTTCAAATGACCTGGTTAACATCCCTAAGGGTTCAGATAACTTGGTTAACATCCCACAGAGTTCAGATGACCTGGTTAACATCCCGCGGGGTTCAGATGACCTGGTTAACATCCCTAAGGGTTCAGATAACTTGGTTAACATCCCGCAGGGTTCAGATGACCTGGTTAACATCCCGCGGGCTTCAGATGACCTGGTTAGCCTGTAACACAATGTTATGAGAGAGGAAAAACTTAACCGGCCCCTTCGTTCTGCCTCAAACCCTGGGGTCTAGGAGTCTCCCACAGCAATGGGTTAAGTTAGCCCCTGCCGGGTCACTGCGCCGTTTGTCTGACTCAGCAGCACCTTTGTGAACGGTTGGGGGGGAATGCGTCTGCCAGAGATGGGGTTCTCAACCTTTCTCCTTAAGAGGCCCCCCAACATGCTATAGAAATGCCACGGCCCAGCGGGGGGGGGGGGAGGAAGGGGGGACTCCAGGAGCCTGCCCCATGGGGCTGGAGGGGGGTTCGGGAGCCCTGCGGGGGTGCTGAGGTTCAAGGCTCCGAGCAGCCCTGCTTGGTGGACCCCCTGAAACAGCTCACAGACCCGCAGTGGGCTGCGGCCCCCGGTTGAGAACTGCTGCTCCGTGCCATAGGATTTTCTGCTGGATTAATCTGAGCCGGAGGCCCAAGGAGCAATGGCTGAAATTTGTTTCCATTGCTTAGCAGAAAATAATCAGCATAGTTCCTCCTGCCGTTTCTTTGTAGGGGATCCGGTTTCGGTTCGGATTTGCTGGCCCAGTGCACATGTAGTGTGGCCACAGGTCCTGGCAATCAGGGAACTCCTGGAGAAGTGGGAGCAGTTGAGGGGGTCGGGGGCCCCTCAGTGCGGTTCCAGGGCAGGGGAGAGGGCTGATGGGGTTCAGCTGGGCTAGCCGTGGGGTGGAGTTTCAGCTCCATGGAAGGTGAGTGGGTCGCAGGGGGTGAGGCAGAGGAGGATCAGGCCCCACGTATTTCCAGGGGAGCGTTGCAAAGTCAGTGATGCGAGGGGCAGAACTGCTGGTCCGGAGGAGGATGTTTCCAGGTGTCACGGAGCTGCAGGGCCTTGCACTGGCAGTGCTGAGATGGTGCGGAGGGCCAGCATGGAGGCTGGGGGTAGAAATGGAGAGAGACCGGGGTGGGGCTTCACCTCCTGTTCCAGGGGCCCTAAGGCTGCAAGGGGCTGGCAGAGAATCCCCCGGGTGCATGCACTGAGCTACACCCCCCCTGCCCCCGCCATCTTGGGCTCTGTGTCAGCATCCGCTCGAACGTGGACCCAGGCTGGAGGCAGGCCTGTGCTTGGCTGGGTGGATTGTACCAGTTGCGTGTGTGAAAGCAGAAGCTGATTGTGGTGATCTGCAGCTGCACTGAACTGGGGGAGAGCAGGGTGGGATGGGAACACGAGAGGCCGTGAGGAGCACAGCCGGTGGTGAGCTAATCGCCTGGATCGGAATGCAGCTGGATCTGGATTTCGCGACGTTCTCTCGGGTTCAGTCCGGCCATGGAGATGGCTTGGAGGACCCGCGAGGTCCTTCTCCTCTCTAACTCCCTGCCAGGCTCTGCACTGGCCCCTGTCTCCCCAACGGGCTGAGACAAAGCCCCTCTGATCTCTGCAGCTGCATTTTGGGATGGTCAAAATCTGGTTCAGAGATTTGTGGCTTGGGCCAGTCTCTGGTTCAGACGTCTGGGGCCTGCTTCTCCATTGCCTGGTCCCAAAGACTGCACAAGACGCAGGGCTCAGAGAGCACATGGCACTAGTGAACCAGAAAATCACTTCCTTTGCCCTGGGGCCAGGTGCCGGGCAGGGGAAAATCGGGGCCAGGCATTCTCTCCAAATGAGCTTTCCCGAGTAAATGCTAATTAAGAGCCTCCGGTCCCGGCCCGACTTCGTAGCCAGATCCTTCAGGTGGAGCCGCTGCTGGCTGGAGGTGTATGCGGGGAGCAAGTCAGCTCGTGCCCTGGGGGCCAGGTGAACGACGGGCTAGGATGCTGGACGGGGATAGACGTGACTCAGTGTGACAATGTGCTACGCGCCCGCTCAGCCTGCAGTTCCGATGACAGAGCAGGAGTGGGCCCTCCACGCCGTGCACTGTCGGGGGTGGCAGCCGCACGCAGACGGGGGGACAAACGGCTGAAACGTGGAACCCCGCGTTCTGTTGCGTGACTCCCCGCAATTGACGGAGGATAAAGGTTTTGAACTGGAGACTCCGTGGGTAGGGCTGTTTTCTCACTGGGAGAATTCAATCCGTTTCTTGTTAAAGAAAATTAGAAAAACAAAGGCTATCACACACAGCCATGACACGCACCCCCCAGCATCACCTTCAACTTCAACTTCCCAGCTTGGACTGTTACCACGTGAATTACAGAGTATTTGCCAGCCTTGCTGGGGGCCAGCCCTCAGGGGTGACTTACAACATGCGTTGCCAAGTGGGGTGAGCGCCTATTTGCTAGACATCAATAAAATCCTGGAGCTCAGAAATCCTGGGCTCTACTGCAGGGTCTCAGAGCAGCATGTGGTGTGGTGATTAGATAGAGCCTGACCACAGCACCTATCTCTGGCATGCTCCGGCTGAAAGGCTCTGCTTGGAGGGACGTTGTGCAATCGCCTTGTCCTTGTACAGGGGGGTGGTGGCTGATCCTCATGTGTGGGCTCGTGCTCGTAAACAGGAGCTGTGAAGTGAAGGAAATACATGCAGTGCTCAGGAGAGGGGACCCCGTGTTCTCCGCACTTCCAACCCAGCAGCTCTCCCTGAGGCTCCATGCGGGGGGCTGTCCCCGTCTCTGGTCAACAGTCAAAATGCAGAACATCCCACAAAGTCTGGTACACTCTGGGTTCCTCTCCCCTCTTCGCCTCCAAGGCAGAGCTAGAAACCCACCTGGGCGGGGTCTGGGACTCTCCGACATGCTCAGTGCTGCCGCGCCTAGCAGACGAACTCCCATTTTCCACAAGGATTCCAGCACTTTGGCGTGTACACGCAGGACCCTGGGTACTCACCCGTCATCCCGCTCGCCGGGCCTGGGGCCAGACATGAGGTAGAGAACGGAGAATTGTCCCTTCCCCACTGGCTCCCCCAGCAGACGCAAAGCGACACTCGGCTCTGACGATGGCCGGGCCAGTGGGGACCTCAGCCCACTGCTTGGGGTGCAAAAACCTGCTAGTGCTACTGCTGCCCCCCCGTCTCTTTCACCCCCTCGTGTGTCTTGTCCTAGACCAAGACTGAGCTCCCTGGGTAGGGCTCCCTTTGCGCGGGGTCTTTGTACAGCTCCTTGCGCGGTGGGCCCTGAGCTAGGACTGTACTCGCGATGCCGATGCAAACCCCCTGGGGCGGATGCCAGACTGACACCTGGAGTGAAAATGAAGCAACTGGTGTCAGCTCAGAGCTGGAAGGCAGGATGGAAGCCAGCGAAAAGGCACCAACGTGAGCCGAAACCGAACAGTGACTGTCCGTCCGTGGAGAATACGGCCAGCGGGCTCCCAGCTCTGAGCCGAAGCGGGACGTTCAGGCTGATTCCCCGAGCTGAAAGGAAATGCCCATGCCCTGCCTGTCCTGTGATGCTTGGGACCTTATTCCAAAAAGTCATGGAGATTTAGTCAGTTACAGGGGACTGGACATGAACCACAGAGCATCAGCATCAAGACAGACACATGGAGTTAGATACATGACCTCTGAAAATCAGGAGAGGAGCACCCGTGCCCCGGGCTGGAACGTTGGCGCATGGACGCTGTCCTGGGGTCGGTGCCCCGTGCCCTGGGCTGGCACATTGGCACGTGAACACTAGGCTGTGGTCGGTGCCCCTTGCCCGGGCTGGCACGTTGGGGTGTGGACGCTAGGCTGGGGTCAGTGCCCCATGCCTGGGCTGGCATGTTGGGGTGTGGACGCTAGGCTGGGGTCGGTGCCCCATGCCCAGGCTGGCATGTTGGGGTGTGGACGCTGGGCTGGGGTCAGTGCCCCATGCCTGGGCTGGCATGTTGGGGTGTGGACGCTGGGCTGGGGTCGGTGCCCCATGCCTGGGCTGGCACGTTGGGGTGTGGACGCTGGGCTGGGGTCAGTGCCCCATGCCTGGGCTGGCACGTTGGGGTGTGGACGCTAGGCTGGGGTCAGTGCCCCATGCCTGGGCTGGCATGTTGGGGTGTGGACGCTGGGCTGGGGTCGGTGCCCCATGCCTGGGCTGGCACGTTGGGGTGTGGACGCTGGGCTGGGGTCAGTGCCCCATGCCTGGGCTGGCACGTTGGGGTGTGGACGCTAGGCTGGGGTCAGTGCCCCATGCCTGGGCTGGCATGTTGGGGTGTGGACGCTGGGCTGGGGTCGGTGCCCCATGCCCAGGCTGGCATGTTGGGGTGTGGACGCTGGGCTGGGGTCGGTGCCCCATGCCTGGGCTGGCACGTTGGGCTGTGGACACTTGGCTGGGGTTGGTGCCTCATGCCCAGGCTGACACATTGGGGTGTGGACGCTCAGCTGGGGTCGGTGCCTCCTACCCAGGCTGGCACGTTGGCACATGGATGCTGGGCTGTGGTCGGTGCCCCAGGCCCGGGCTGGCACGTTGGGGACGCTGGGATGGGGTCGGTGCCCCATGCCCAGGCTGGCACATCGGCAAGTGGACGCTCGGCTGTGGTCGGTGCCCTGGGCTCAGGCTGGCATGTTGGCAAGTGGACGCTGGGCTGGGGTTAGTGCCCCATGTCCAGGCTGGCATGTTGGGGTGTGGACGCTGGCCTGGGGTCGGTGCCCCAGGCCCGGGCTGGCACGTTGGGGTGTGGATGCTTGGCTGGGGTCGGTGCCCCATGCCCGGGCTGGCACGTTGGGGTGTGCAGATTAAGATGGGAAATGCAGCACAGGAGGGTGCCATGTTTTGACCTGCCTGCATGTGCCCGTGTGGTCCCAGCCAGGCTGTGGTCGCTCACAGAGGCCACGTGGGTGCCTGGCCTAATGGATCTGGGGATACTTCAGCCCTGAGGCAGCATTTGAACTAATCCCGGTTTATGATCAAGGCTGTGAGGAGATTAGCAAGATCGTCCTGCTCTAAACAACAGCAGCCTCCTTAGGCAGCCGCTTGCCCCTTGTCATCAGCACCCGGAGAGCTGGGGACGCTGGGGGAGGGGAGGCGGGCAAGGATTATGGCGTGGCCCCAGGTGGGAGCTGTCCAGGGGTCCTGGCGCCCCCAGGGGCAGCCGAAAGGGAGAGCCGTCGGGGTTTGGCTTTCACTAAGGTTAGATAAGCAATAATCACTGTAAGTGGCTCTTCTCAAGCACCACTGGTCCCAGGATCGCAAAGCACTTTTCAGGGGGATGCCTGATCCCATTGTGGGGATGGGGAAACTGAGGCACGGAGCCAGGAACAACTTTCCCAAAGTCACCCAGTGAGTCAGCAGCTGCGCTCCTTGCTCCTGCAGTGCCAGCCGCCCACAGCAGGAGGCAAGGCGTGGGCCGGGGGAAGCTCCCAGCTGCTGCACTCAGCCTCTCCCGGCAGGCGTCATCTCAAAAGGGGGCCAGGGCTCAGCCTTCAGCCTGGATTCCTCACATTCTCCAGCCGTGAGCCAGATGACGACTTTCAGCATCGACCTCCCTCCAAAGCGATTGGCAGCCCAGGGCCCTGGGCCGTTCGTGGTGGGGCCGCGCCAGGCTGACGAATTCCAGACGGGGCTGCTGGGGAATCGGAGCTGCGCTAATGAGGTGCTGCATCCTCGCCACGAGACGTTCGGGCACCTGATCCCTGAGCCTGGTTTCTATCCTGTGAGCGCCTGGACCAGCCCCGGAGACGGGGGCTCCTCAGCGAATGGGGATCCCTCGCTGGGGCATTAACGACCGTCTCTCGCCAGCAGCCACAGCAGGTCTTTGCTCCCTGAGCAGCGCGTTCTCAGACGCGGGGACCCCGGTTGTGGGCCCCGAAGTTCAGCTGCACAAACACTGAGGGAAGGGTGGGAGACTCCAGAGGTGGCTGCTGGAATCAAAGCGCCGGTCCCTGCCTGTGGGACCCAGCCGGGCTGGTGGGGGCCCAGGGAGGGGCCAGCCCAATGCCTGGCGTTTGCTCCATCAAGGCCCCTTGCCTGACCTTGGGGTCTAGCTCCCAGGTAGATTTGGCTTTGGAAATCGCTCTAAACCCCTGTTGTTCGTCGTATCGATGTGCATAGCGGCAGCACCCAGACGGGCACAGCGGGAGGGGCCGCGTGGCGAGCGCCCCGCTGAAGCCCTGGACACCCCCCTTCTCTCTCTCTCCCCTCTAGCCGGGGCACATCTGCAGCGCAGGGAGTCGCCCTGCACTCTGGCTCTGGCCGCGCCGCAGGGTTTTTTTTTGCTTGGGGCGGCCAGAAAGCCGGAGCCGGCCCTGAGGAGCTGTGAGCACTTTTCAAATGCCGCTCATCAGTTCTGACCCCCCACGTGCCCAGGGAAATCCCCGGTGCTGATCGGCTGCGGTTTAGAGCTGGGCACAGGGAATTAAGAGTCTTGCTTAATGAACAGGATGAATCCATGCCAGAGTAGAGAATAGAACCCAGGCATCCAGACCCCCGGTCCGCTCTGCTCTAACCATTAACCCCACTGCCCCTCAGTCCCACTTTGTGTCCTTTCCCTGACATTCCCGGGTGGGGATTTGGAGCTGGGGTCATAGGTCACCCGCTCTTTGCACAGGTAGAAGTTCCAGGCCTGGATTTCAAACCCCTCCTGCTCAGGGGCGTTCGCCCTGCGAGAGACGCGAAGCCTGTTTCTGAGCCGGCTGCCAGCGGCCTTTCGCCCAAGTATGGCAGCTCAGAACTAGGCCCGGGAAGTTGGGCTTTGAGACGCCAGGGCAGGGCTGTTATTTCACAGGATCGTCCCGGGGCAGACACGTGGGGTTGTGGTCAAATTGCGGCTGCCTTTGCAGCTGCAGCTGTGCGAAATTTGTTGAACAACATTTTTTTTTCTGGGGAAAAATGCAGCTTCGGTGACTCTGAAATATTTCACGGCTTCATGTCGAACCCGCCAAATCGTTTAGGTTGGAAACCCCCCCCCCCCCCCCCCCGATTCGAACAAATGGAAGTGTTTCGATTTTTTTATTCAAAAACTTTTCATTTCAAAATTCCCTTGAATCATTTTTAAATGCTCAACTTGTAAACAAAATGTTTCCCTTGAGCCAAAAGGGGTTGAAAATGTTTTGCTTTGTTAAAAAATGTTGTTTTTGTTTTGACCTCAAACAACTTTGCCCATTTTTTTGAAAAATCCATTTTGTCCAGCCCTCAGCCGCTGCCCACCCTCCTGCCCACAATCTGCTCCCTTCTGGCTCCAGAGGGGCTGTTTCTCCCCCTGACTTCAATGGGGCATGGCGCGGGGCGGCGTCCCTGGGCACACGCGGCACCTGGCTGGATTCAGCCCCTGCCTTTCCTGGAAGGATTTATTACAACAGCAACAGGATTTATTTACCTTCCTGATGGGGAAGGGGGGCGGCATGAATGGAAGCAGATGCTGCTCAATTTAAGGCAGATGCGGCTGAATATGGTCAAAAGCCGGCTCCACTCCCGCCCCCACGGGGCCTGCTGTGTTGCAATCGCTGAGCCACGGAGGGTCACCAAGTGCAGGATGAGCTCAGGGTCCGGGCTGACACGGGGGCCCCTCGAAACGGGCAGGACAGTTGGCACGGTGGTAGCGTTTTCTGTCCCCTTTGCCCAGCATCTCGAATGAACCAGCCCCGGCTCTTTAGCTCCGGCTCTGCTGTGAGCGATGCGGCAGCGGGGCAGTGTGAGGACCCTTGTCAGGAAGAGGTGGTCGCGCTGCGTCTCCAGCGGGAATCAGCTGCTTTGTGCCCACATGGAATTCCCCCTGCGGGGCACTTGGATGCAGCAGCCTCCTTCCTTCTTCACTAGGCAGCCGTGCAGCGTGGCCGTGCTCTGTTCCAGCCCAGAGGTGGCTGCATGGCCAGGGTGCGCGGAGTGAATCCGGCAGGTGCAGACGGTGTCGGGGGTGTGCACCGAGCAGGGTGGGAGCCAGTGATGGTAGGAAAACCTGGGTCAATGTGGCCTCTAAACACCACCGAGGATCTGAAAAATCTGAACCAGCGTCATGGCCCAGAAACCGGGTCCCTGGGCCAGGGATCCTGCACTTTGGGGAGAAGCTGCTTCCAAAGATACAGAACCAATGGCCTCCCCAGGCGCCGTTCTGCTCTCCAGCCCCAGGGTAACCCCTCTGGGTGCGGCAGGGGGAGTCCTGATTTACCGCAGACCCCGGGCCTGCAGGAGGAGTCGGCTACCACTGGAGCTCAGCTGGGGTTCTGCACACGGCCCTTTGAAAGGCTCTGCAAAGCCAGGCTGTCACTGCGCCTTCGCTCGGTGCAGAGAGGAGACGCCCACACTGCGCTCTCTCCCCTCGCGACTTTCCTGTTCTCCTCCCTCCTCGGTCTGCAATGATACGATCGTTCGGACGGGAAGCATCTCTTGGCTCTTTGTTTATGAAATGACAGCCCGGGCCTGGGGCAGCCAGAATATGATGCTCAGACTCATTGGCATAGGATGATCAGAAAGATTCATGTATCCGGCAGAGCGGTGTGACAATGCGGTTCTGGCGGAACCCAACTGAGAGGGCCAACTCAGGACAAATTGCTCAAATAGGGCAGTTACAGCCCAAGGCTGGGGTTTTTTCCACCTCTAAGGCAAACCAAACCAGCCAGACTAGGAGGACTTCGGTCTCACCCCACTGGCTAACTGCAAGTCTCACAAGCAATCTCCTTAGACACTCCAGTTTCCCAGTATTACCACCAGTACCACTCGTTATGGGGACAAATGGTTATGAAAACCAATACCCCAGTAAAAGAAAAAGGTTCTCCTGATCCCAAAGGACCAAGCCCCAGACCCAGGTCAATATACAAATCAGATCTTACCCACAAATCACGCTGTTGCCAATCCTTTAGAATCTAAAATCTAAAGGTTTATTCATAAAAGGAAAAAGATAGAGATGAGAGTTAGAATTGGTTAAATGGAATCAATTACATACAGTAATGGCAAAGTTCTTGGTTCAGGCTTGCAGCAGCGATGGAATAAACTGCAGGTTCAAATCAAGTCTCTGGAATACATCCCCCGCTGGGATGGGTCCTCAGTCCTTTGTTCAAAGCTTCAGCTTGTAGCAAAGTTCCTCCAGAGGTATGAAGCAGGATTGAAGACAAGATGGAGATGAGGCATCAGCCTTATATAGTCTTTTCTAGGTGTAAGAACACCTCTTTGTTCTTACTGTGGAAAATTACAGCAAAATGGAGTCTGGAGTCACATGGGCCAGTCCCTGCATACTTTGCTGAGTTACAAGGCATATCTGCCTTCTCTCAATGGGTCCATTGTATAGCTGATGGTCCTTAATGGGCCATCAAGCAGGCTAGGCAGAGCTAACACCAGTTTGTCTGGGATGTCACCCAGCAGCATAGCATAAGTTTGAAATACAGACAGTATAGAGCCAATATTCATAACTTCAACTACAAAATTGATACACACATATAGACAGCATAATCATAACCAGTAAACCATAACCTTGTCTTAGACACCCCATTTGACCCCCTTTATACAAGATTTGCGTGCCACTACAGGACCTTGGTTGCAACAATGATCTATATGGTCCCAGATTATATCAATAACGTCACAAGCGGCCTTCAGAACAGAGCTCTCCCCAGGAAAGCAGCTTCCAGCGCCAACCCAGCCTGCCACTATCAGATCATTGGCTTTGAGAGACATGGAGGGGGGGCTGCTGGGCGCAGCAGGACCTGATGAGCCCTGGATTGCCCTGTAAAGGGACACTGGGGTCTTACTGCCCGCCCGAGTTTGACTCTGTTCAAGGACAGATTTACAAGACTGGGGTCAAAACTGAAACCTCACAGCTGCAGATTAAAAACCCACTTAATGAAACTGATTGAAGAGGGAGGGTTTGCAGGATGTAGCCTAGGGCTTGTCTACATGGGGAAATTGAGCAGAATCGCTCCCTGTAACGAGACGCTGATTACAGAAGCAGGTTAAGCTAAACCAGAAAAAGGCACTCGGTCTGCAGCATGAGTGTGTCCACATGGGGAGCTATTCTGGATTTGCTCTAGCCGTTTAAATTCGAACCCTACCCTAATGCGGATTAATTTCCCCAGGTTCCTGAATGGGATTTTAAAATGGGGACAAATTCGGGGAGCCAGCAAAGATTTCTACCCAGTTAGTTTCTCTCCATCCTCTTATCCAGCCCTTTAGCTTGGATTGAGCTCCGGGCTCTCCCAATGACTGCATGGTCTTGGGCAAGTCACTAGCCTGCTCTCTGCCTCGGTTTCCCCATCAGTCCTTATACGTGACTTCCTAGGTCACAGGACTTTGCCAATGGATGTTCATAAGGAGTTTTAAAGGCCTTGTGAAAGCGCAGGCAGCGCTCTCCAGCACGTTAACTGGTCAGCCCCGCCGGGGCTGGTCCTGGACCACGCCAGGAGAGTCGGTGGCGGACCCCAGATGCTGCAACAGGGCTCCCTGAGCCTCCCAGCTGGTACCAGGTTATTGCGGTTGAGCCCAGCAGACCAGAGGCGTGAAGCAGCTGCCCTCCTCCAGCGAAGAGCCTGCGGGAAGCCGGGTCACAGGCCATGGGGCTTGGGAACCAGAGCAGGGTAGGACCTGGGTTCTCTTCCCCTCCCCTGCTGGGCCTGGCCTAGTGCAATCGCAGGGAGCTGGGCTTGGCCCGAGCAGCGCCCGGCACCACTGCTCTGGGTCCATGGACGGGTCCCACGCCAGAGCCCTGCTGCTCTCGAGCACCCGGGCCTGGGTTGTGTCAGTCGCGCCCCAGCCCCCAGCCCACGCTAGAGCTAGCGGGCGCGCGGGGGAGGGGTCCAGCCCCTGCAGACGGAAGGTCTCTGCCCACACAGGCAGGCGGCCAAGTGTGACGCTTGCCATGTCCTTGAGCCAAACCCCAAGGGCTAGACTGGACCCATGCGGGGGGGGACCTGCTGGCTGAGGGGCTGCCTGGGGGGACAGCACGGTGGCCCCCTCCCCGGCTGGACTCCTCGAACCCAGGGCACTGGCTGAGGATCCAGCCACACCTCCCCGGGAGTCATCGATGCCTGGGTAAGGAGAGGGGTAAAGAGGCGCAAGGACCCTCCGGATCGGGCCCAGGTTTTCAGCCCGGCTTTGCAGGTGTCTCCTGGCGGCAGCTCTTGCCTACAGCCACAGCTCCAGTGCTGGGCAGGGAGGGGCTGCGGCCACACCCCTCTTCTCTGGCCCGTGGCCCCTACGCGGGGCGCTGCTGCACCTGCTACCCACAGGCCAGACCCCCCCCAGCTCCT
The DNA here is from genome assembly GCF_011386835.1 of Chrysemys picta bellii. Classification (NCBI taxonomy): domain Eukaryota; kingdom Metazoa; phylum Chordata; order Testudines; family Emydidae; genus Chrysemys; species Chrysemys picta. Next base: position 3,956,149 of record NC_088815.1, read on the forward strand.
GGGTCCGTGCCAAGGGCTGCAGCCTGCTGGAGACTCGCCACCCCAATCGCTCTGGCGGGCGCCCCTCACCGTGGTGTCTAGGGGCTAGACACCCCCCAGGTATTCGAATCCTGAGTAGAAGATAGAGCCTGGCTCCGATCTCGGCTCCCGTCGGGCTCCTAGCTTTGCCAGGCTTCAGGTGCCAATGGCTGAGCTCTGCATGGCCCTTGCTCAGCCCAAGCCCACGCGTCCGAGGCTTGGTCGCAGCGCTCTGGGAACTCGGGCCTGGCGCGACGTGCAGGGTGCAGTTTGGTGTGGCCATGGCGTTCGACCGGTTCCTGGCAGGGGAGCTGACCTGCTCCTAACAGACCCTAAAATCCCTCTCCCGATAGATTCCCCCTGGAGGATTGGACGTCCCACACTGACACCCCCCACCCCGGACACCCTCAGCCACACCCCTCTGCCTGCAGCTGCCCGGGCGTTGGCCCTTCTGGCTACACCCTGTCGCCCCTTTCTGGGACATGGGCTCACTTCCTAAGGAGGCAAATGGAAAGAAACGGCTGGTGAGGTCCCGGGACGGGCGCAGGAGCTCGGCCGGAATCCAGGCGTCCATCACGGCGAGCGGCCTGGATTATTTAGGGCTGTTTGACAGCAGATGAGCTGAAAACAAGTTTCTTTAAACAATGCACCAATGGGGATTAGTGCAATCGTGTAAACATGCCCAAATGACTTTCCTTTGTGGAACGTGTTGCGTGTGCGGGGTGTGGTGGGGCTGCTAATGCAAACCAGCTGCTCGGCGTCTCCCGGAGAATCGCCATCTTCCCGGGCATGAGCACGCGGTGCCGGGTCGGTGCCCCAGCAGCGCAGGGCCCCTCTCTGGATCCCCTTCTCCAGGAGGCTGCCCAAGAGGGCCAATGGTCTCCAGGCTGCTGAGACAAAGGGACTAGGACTAGACTGAGACACCCTCCCCCAAACTCATCCCCAAGCGGCCTATTAGTGCAGGATTGGAGCCAGCAACCTCGAGGGGAAAGCCGCCGTATGCCTGTACTTACAGTCAGTGCCCCGAGCCAGCCAGGTCCCACTTTGCAATGTTTTTTCCTGAAAAGGACAGATGCTCAGAACTCGCTCGTTCCAGCTGTAGCTCCCAAGGGCCTGTTATCCCTTTCTGATCCGACTGGCTAGCCAACAGTCAGGGTCCTTTAGGAGGGGAAATTGATGATGAAGGCTGGTGCTTCTTTTGCGGAATCCTGTTTATTTACAAGGGGATGTACAAAGCCCGGTTTCCCTGCACACTGCAGGAATCAAACAGCGGGCGACCATTTCTTTGGTCACAGTTCCAAGCCCCTCTTAGCCAACACTCTGCCCAAAAGCTCCCTCTTGGCTTTTTGCCTGGGCCTTTTTGCTCCTCCGTGTGTTTCTGCTGCTTCTCTCTCACACACGCCGGCAACTTAATCAGTCTCCCACTCCTGTGTTTTGTTATCAAGCCTCTGGTGCGCCTCCTACTCCAGCCTTCCATGTGCCTGTGCTTTGGGTTGTCGCTCTGAATGCTTCATAAAGGAGCGTAATTGTTTCTTACCTTTCTCCTGAACGAAGGCAGCTGTTATGCCCACCAGTTTCAAGGGAGTTTGCCCCCAACTACCAGCCGAAGAGGCCTTTACAATGGCAGCCCAGTACCATCTCCGCTGCACGTGCCTGGAGCGAGGCCACACCAGGGAACCCTGTGTGCAGCTGCTATTGCGGGAGCAGCTACGGCCAGCCGAGGATGGAGCCCCTGTGTGCCAGGCGCTGCACGGACAGAGTATTAGCTCGAGCTGGCCCCGGCATTGAAACAGACCCGACCGGCCTGGGGCGGGGCAAGGGGCGTGACAGGGAAGCTGAGCGATGGTTGCAAATGTCATGCTAGTGCCGGGATTTTGGGGGTGGGGGTCACTAGACGGGGAGGAAAGGAGGGATCAGGGCCATGGCGGGGCTGGGGGGAGGGAGGGAAGGCAGGGCAGGGAGTCGGCGCCAGCAGCCAGTGAGCACAGGGACAGGTGGCCAGTTGAAGCCGCAGGATGGATGGCATCACCTGTGCCCAAGGGTCCCTGCTGCAGAATCTACTTGTAGGGTTGCTCTGTGGGGCAGCCCTCTGGGCTTGCTTTCTTCCCCAGCTCCCCCGGCTGGGGACTCCTGGGGGGTGGGGAAAGATGGTGCCTCCTTGTAGCTGGAGAAGGTGGCACTCGCCGAGCAGTCGCTGCTGTTAGGCTCCAGCCCAAGGCTGCTGGCAGTTGCCCACGGCAGCGAGCGCGACTCAGAGCACTGATCCGCAGGCTGTCTGGAGTGACCCCAAACAGGAGCCATCCCCTGCGCTCCCAGCCCACTCCCCACCTTCCCCAGAGCAACAGCCTCGCCCCTCCTGCACCCTCAGGGCATCGGGGTACCAACGGGCACAGAGACGGGCTGCGGCTAAGGTTGCACAGCGAGCGAGTGCCAACGTGTGGAAGAGAACCCAGGAGTCCTGACTGGCCCCTAAACCCAACCTCTCCGAGTTGACACGGGGCCCCCTAGCACGGAGCTCTGTAATGCACTGGCTGAGTGAGGTGGAGACCCAGCTAGTGGCTGGTCCCGCTAGACAATAAGAGCCTACTACTTCTGCCAGCGAAGGAGCTGTTCCGTGAGCTCGAGTGGCAGAGGCGTGTGCTTTTGGTGCCAAAGATCCTGCTGCCGGCGCTTGACTGGGAGGTTCGTGACACTTCTACCCGATGTGGGGTATCGCCCTAATGGTGCCCCAGGGACTGAGCCCCAGCCCTTGGCATCTAACAGAACAAGCTGGCGCTCTGGGAGTCACTGCATAGGCCAGCGGGAGCATGTGGGGAGGTGCTGGGAGCTGCTGGCCGGGTGAGCCAGGCGTGACACTGACTTGTCCCCTTTCTCCCCAAAGGGCTGGCGGAGCAACCTGGGCACCTCCTGCTGCTTCTCTGGCGAGCAAGTGAGCTGGTAGGAGTGACGCTGGTGCGGGGCAGTGCCCAGCCCCCAGCAGAAGGCCCCACCAGGCTGCGGCGCCGTGGAGCCCAGCTGTAGGGAAGCCTGAGGCTGGACTGCAGAGGTGTTGTGTGTGTTGGGGGAGCCGCCCTGCCAGTGGCCAGCGATGGAGGCCAATGGCAGCCTGGCCGGCGAGCTGGGCTCGTGCTTCCGCAGCACCAACTTCAGCACCAGCCTCAGCACCAACCTCAGCGAGAAGCTGATTGTCTCGCGCTGGTTCTCCACCGCCTTCGGCGGCATTGGCCTTGCCTCCAACCTGTTTGCCCTCTGCGTGCTGGTCAGCTCCTCCCGGAAGATGCACAGCCGCGCCCGCTCCTCCTTCCTCATCTTCCTCTGCGGCCTGGTGGTGACAGACTTCCTGGGCCTGCTGGTGACCGGGACCATCATCATCTCCTACCACTTCACCAAGTTCAGCTGGATGGTGGTCGACCCCGCCTGCTACCTCTGCAACTTCCTGGGCCTCTCCATGGTCTTCTTCGGCCAGTGCCCGCTGCTGCTGGGCGCCACCATGGCCGGGGAGCGCTTCTTCGGCATCAACCGCCCCTTCTCCCGCTCCACCAGCATGTCCAAGCGCCGAGCCTGGTTTATGGTAGGCATGGTCTGGGCCTTCTCCTTCTCCCTGGGACTTCTGCCCATCCTGGGCCTGGGGGACTACACCCTGCAGTTCCCCAACTCCTGGTGCTTCATCACTCTGCTGCATGACGCCAAGAACGTCACCTTCTGCCTGATCTTCGCCCTGCTGGGCATCCTGGCCGTCGGCCTCTCCTTCCTCTTCAACACGGTCAGCGTGGTGACACTGTGCCGGGTCTACCACGACCGCGAGTCGGTGCAGAGGCGGCGGGACAGCGAGGTGGAGATGATGGTGCAGCTGGTGGGCATTATGATCATTGCCACCGTCTGCTGGTTACCCCTGCTGGTAAGGCCCCCACCCAGTGTCGGCTTCGCAACTGGGTCACGGGTGCATTCACCTGCTGAACGCTGCCCAGCCGTCCGAGTCCCCAGCCCCTGCCGCGCTGGGCCCCCCAGCTGCTGGCTTCTAGCTGGCATTCGCTGCCCATGGGCCAGGATGCGAAGGGATCAGCAGGGGCCTTTATGGCCTTATTTTAGCATTCCAGTCAATCCCGACCTGCAGCCCCCGTTAGCCCAGCCTTGCCCCCCCACCAGCTCTGCCGGTGCCCCTCAATCCCGACCTGCAGCCCCCGTTAGCCCAGCCTTGCCCCTCCCCCAGCTCTGCCGGTGCCCCTCAATCCCGACCTGCAGCCCCCGTTAGCCCAGCCTTGCCCCACCCCCAGCTCTGCCGGTGCCCCTCAATCCCGACCTGCAGCCCCCGTTAGCCCAGCCTTGGGCCCCCCCCAGCTCTGCCGGTGCCCCTCAATCCCGACCTGCAGCCCTCCATTAGCCCAGCCTTGCCCCCCCCCAGCTCTGCCGGTGCCCCTCAATCCCGACCTGCAGCCCCCGTTAGCCCAGCCTTGCCCCCCCACGAGCTCTGCCGGTGCCCCTCAATCCCGACCTGCAGCCCCCGTTAGCCCAGCCTTGCCCCTCCCCCAGCTCTGCCGGTGCCCCTCAATCCCGACCTGCAGCCCCCGTTAGCCCAGCCTTGCCCCCCCCCAGCTCTGCCGGTGCCCCTCAATCCCGACCTGCAGCCCCCGTTAGCCCAGCCTTGCCCCCCCCCAGCTCTGCCGGTGCCCCTCAATCCCGACCTGCAGCCCTCCGTTAGCCCAGCCTTGGCCCCCCCCAGCTCTGCCGGTGCCCCTCAATCCCGACCTGCAGCCCTCTGTTAGCCCAGCCTTGGCCCCCCCCAGCTCTGCCGGTACCCCTCAATCCTGACCCACAGCCCCCTGCTAGCCCAGCCCAGGGCTCCCCACACACCAGCTCTGCCAGAGCCCCTCAATCCCGACCTGCAGCTCCTGCTAGCCAAGTCCTGAGTCTACGTGGCAACAAAACCCCAGGGGCAACACTTCTCAGAGCCTGGGGCACACGACTTGGGCCTGTGGGGCTGACTCACTCAGGCTAAAACCAGCCACCTGGATGTTCCCGCTGGGGCTGGAGCTGGGTTGTGAGCCCCTCCCCACCCCTGGGTTTCAGAGCCAGGCTCCGGTCTGAGCCCAAATGGCTCGGCCCCGCGACAGGTGCCCGGCTGGTGCTGAGCCTCGGTGCCACGCGAGGTGTGTGTGTGTGTGTGTGCTGCAGTATGCGTGAGGGTGGGTTGCAGTGTGTGTGTGGGGGGGGTTGCAGTGTGTGGGGGTGGGGTTGCAGTGGGGGGGGTTGGGTGTTGCAGTGTGTGTGGGGGACTGCAGTGTGTGTATGTGGGGGGGTTGCAGTGTGTGTGGGGGGGTTGCAGTGTGTGGGGGGTTGCAGTGTGTGGGGGGGTTGCAGTGTGTGTGGGGGGAGGGTTGCAGTGTGGACGAATCCTTGGAGCTCTGCTCAGCACAGTGCCCTGGGTGCTCCCCGCAGCCGCTGGCGCCCCTCAGCCCGGCCTGCTCTTGCCAGGGCTCCCCCCCCACTCGCCCGGCCTCCCTGTGGCTTGGCCCCCATCAGCCCTGAGCTGGGTCCCCCCAGTACAGACAAGCAATAATCAGCATCAGGATCTGGCTTCCCTCCTCTGCCCCCCCCCCCCCATCCTCACAGCCGCTCCCTGGACTTTTAGCTCCCCTCTCCTCACTGGAACGCACCAACCTCTGCCCCACTGCCCACCCCGTCCTGTCCCCCCGCGGCCTCCCCCCGGCCTTTCTGACCCCGTCCTCTCTCCCCCCGTCCCCCCCAGCCTCTCTGACCCTGTCCCCCGGCCTGCTGCCCCCTCCCTGTCTGCCCAACAGCCTCTCCCTTAGCCTGACCTCACTGACCCCCCCCGCACACGCCCCACCCCCTCCCGACCTGACAGACCCCCCCCACCCCGCTCCAGCACCCCCGCTCCCACCTGCCCTATCCCACCTGATATGGACAAAGCTGAGCACCTGATGGTCCCTCCCAGACTGTTCCCAGCCCCTTCCTCGGCCCACAATGTGGGGGGTCACCTCCCCTCCCCCGCGCTTCACAGCCAGGCTGCAGCCTTCACCCCATTTCCAGGATCCTCCCCCCCCCAACTCCTCTGTGCCTGCCTGGGTTACAGCAACACCCCCTCCCCCGCTGCAGCCACAGCCGCTAGACTCCCCTCCTGCCCCCCCAGTGAAACCCCCCCCCTTTGACACTTCTAGTCCCTGCATAGCCCCCCCAGCCCCAGACTGGGCCATTTGCCTCCCAGTCCCCAGCCGTGCCGGCCTCGAGATCCCCACAGCGTAGCCCACCCCCTCCACCAGCCCCCTGCTCTGGGTGCCTGCCCACCCACCACAGCTGGTGCTTGATTTATAACTGCCCAGCCTCCTTGGCCGCTGTGCCCCCCGCCTGGTGTGCTCTGACCTACTGCCCTGCACTGTGCCCTGCCTACCCCCATCTCCCCCCTCCCGCTCCGGCTGTGCCCTGCCAGCCCCATCCGACTAGGTGCCCCCCGCCTGCTGTGCTCTGCTCCATCTCCGCCCCTAGTGTTCCCTGCCTACCCCCATCTGACCCCCCCCCCACTGTGCCCTGCCTACCCCCATCCTACCCCCCTGTTCCCTGGTGTGCCCTGCCTGCCCTGTCCGGCTAGGTGCCCCTCCTACCCAGTGTGCCCTGCCTACCCCCATCTCCTGCCCCGCCTGGCGAGGCACACCCCACCCCATGTGCCTCAGCCGGGCTCCCCCATGTAGAGGGGGAAACTGAGGAACAGGGTGGCTAGGGGCTCGTCCATGGAGGCTGGAAGAGCAGGGTCCCAATGCGCCTGAGGCCCAGCCCCATGCACTAGTCACAAAGCCGCCCTCGTGTCGGTGAGCAGCACCGCACTGGACAGGACCCGATCCTGGGGGGGGCGGCTCTGTGCACAACTGGAACAGAACTAAATAATAAATCCAACCCCAGGGGGCGCCAGCGTCCCCAGCCACAGCCCCACGGAATGGTAATGGAGGGGTTGGATGGCTCTAGATGGCCCCTTCGCCAGGCCAGGACTCAGAGAGACCCCATGCAGGGACCCCCGGCTGGGAGCCAGAGCCAGAGAGCCCAGGGTCTGGGCGCACCCAGCAGACGCCCCTTGGGAGTCCTTGGCCAGACAGACGCTGCGCCGCCGTAGGCGGATGGGGGGGATGGCCAGACAGACAGACGCTGCGGGGCCGTGGGCAGATGCAGGGATGGCCAGACAGACAGACGCTGCGGGGCCGTAGGCGGATGTGGGGATGGCCAGACAGATGCTGCGCCGCCGTAGGCGGATGTGGGGATGGCCAGACAGACAGATGCTGCGCGGCCGTAGGCGGATGTGGGGATGGCCAGACAGACAGATGCTGCGCGGCCGTAGGCGGATGTGGGGATGGACAGACAGACAGACACTGCGTGACCCCCTGTGGTGGGATGGACAGCTGCTGCGCGGCCGTAGGGGGGATGGACAGACAGACAGACGCTGTGGGGCCGTGGGCGGATGGGGGGATGGACAGACAGACAGACACTGCGTGACCCCCTGTGGTGAGATGGACAGATGGACAGACGCTGCGCAGCCGTTGGCGGATGGCAGGGATGGACGGACACTGTGTGACCCCCTGTGGTGGGATGGACAGAGGGACAGACGCTGTGGGGCCATAGGCGGATGGGGGGGATGGACAGACAGACAGACACTGTGTGACCCCCTGTGGTGGGATGGACAGACAGACAGACGCTGTGTGGCCCCAGGCAGGTGGCAGGACATGGGCCATGGGGCAGGACATAGCCGTGGTTGCAGGACCACTGAGACCCTCTGCCCGCACCTGTTCCTCCCCGTAACCTCTCCCCTCCCCCCCAGATATTTATCATCCAGACGGTCCTGCAGGAGCCCGCCCCCGACTTGCTGCCCCGCCAGATCCCGCGGCAGACCGAGGAGATGCTGCTGATCTACCTGCGCATGGTCACCTGGAACCAGATCCTGGACCCCTGGGTCTACATCCTCTTCCGCAGGGCCGTGCTGAAGCGCATCTACCCCAGCCTCAAGACACGGCCCTCCATCGTCTCCCTCTACCCCATGCTCAACCCCTCGCTGCGCCGCAAGCTCACCCAGGAGTCCGTGCTGCAGTAGCGGGGGGCATCTGGGCGGGCAGCGAGCAATGGGCCCAGAGTGGGCACTGCCAGGGCCACCTGGTCAGGGGGCACGAGGGAGAGACGGGCCCCAGCCTGGACTCAGCCTGCCCCAGGGACAGACGGCCTGGGTTGGCACCTGAACTGATGTTGCCTCCAATCTCTGGGCCTGGCCTGCCTGGCAGCAGGGAGCTGTGGGGCTGAGTTCCCTGCCTGACCCCTGCCAGGAAGCATGAGGTTGGATGCCTGAGCCGTGGGCTGGCAGAATGGGGCTCTCAGCACCAGCTCCAAAAGCCACACCCCATCCTGGATGGTGCCAGCACCCATGGCCCATGGCGCTCCTGGGGTGGGTGCTGAGAGCCCTCCCTGACTCTTGGCTTTACAACTTGGGCAGAAAAACCTCATTTAAAACCCCACAATCCTTGGAGTAGGAGCCACCCCCTCCCACCGTGCACCCCAGCTGCACCCGCCGCCAGTGTTCCCCCCCCCCGCCCCGGACTGCAAGTGAACCCTCTGGTGCGTCGCTCACAGGCTCACCCCGGCTTCGCTCCCGGTGTCTGCTGAGATGCTGCGTCTGGTGCCAGACTGGCCGGGGGTCACGGCTGGAATTTCCTGCCTGGGCCTCAGCTGGGTGTCGGACTCGGCCCCACGGACGACAGCCCCCGCTGCTGCTTGGAAGGGAGTCATTGTCCCTGCAGCCTGAGGAGAGGGATGGGGTGGGCAGGAAGGAGACAGGGCTATCTAGAGGGGCAGGACAGGGATGGGGGCTGTCCAGGGGGCAGGAAGGGGACAGGCTGGCTGGGGGACAGGGGTTGTCTCGGGGTGCAGGGGGGCACAGAAAGGTGGAAGGTTGGCTGGGGGAGAGGGACGGGGTCTGTCCAGGGGCAGGGGGCTGTTGGGGGCAGGAAGGGGACAGGCTGGCTGGGGGAGGGGGACTGACCAGGGGCAGGGGGCTGCTGGGGGGCAGGAAAGGGACAGGCTGGCTGGGGGATGGGGGCTGTCTCGGGGCACAGGGGGGCACAGAAAGGGGGAAGGGTGGCTGGGGGGGCAGGACAGGGATGGGGGCTGTCCAGGGGCAGGAAGGGGACACGCTGGCTGGGGGAGGGGGACTGACCAGGGGCAGGGGGCTGTTAGGGGGCAGGAAAGGGACAGGCTGGCTAGGGGACGGGGGCTGTCTCGGGACACAGAAAGGGGGAAGGTTGGCTGGGAGGCAGGCGATCACACCGGACCGTGGCACTCCAGCACAATCCGCATGCTCATTCCAGCAATAAAAGCCTGGTTGGTTCCGCTCTTGGCGCCTGGCTCTGCCCGGGGAAGGGGCGCGGTGAACACCTGGGAGTGAGTTTGTTTTTAACACGGGCTCCGGGCCCTGGGAGACTCTGTGGCTGACTGGAGAGCTGCCGGGCAGGCCCAGCCCTGGCACGCCGCATGGGGAAGGGGCTTTAATTCACACCCCTTAAAGCTCGTTGAGGTTGGCTTGTCAGCATTAACACGGGGGAGGAGAGAGCTCCTGGCCCCCCAGCCCAGGCACTCCGCAGCCCTTCCCCCACCTGACAGGATTTAACTAACTTGGGGGCTTGTGCTTTGGATTTGGGGCCCTTTAGGCCGTTCACCTTCCACGTTTCCCACTGTTTCCCCCACAACTATAAGAGCCAGAAACTGACCTTTTTTGTTTGCTTTTAATGAACGCCCAGATTGTCCCACGATCCCAGGACTCCAGGAGCTGGGGCTCTGAGGACCTCGTCACATATCACGAGACGTGAGCTCACATGGCGACTCCTCCCCGCTCCGGGCTCTGAGGAGCCCATGCCCGTCTCTCTCCCATCAGTTGCCGCTCTCATCTCAGCCTCCCCTGAGCAGCGTGCGGCCAGGGCAGCCCTTCGCCCTCATGGCCTCCCTTGAGGCTGCCACCCAGAACGGTCCCTGCCCGGCGAGGAGCCCGGCTGGGCCCAGCAAGCCGGCTCCACGGGGCTGGCCCACGCCAGCAGTTGAGGTGGGGTCTGACCCGCACCCCCAGGCGGGGTGGGCGCTGGAGCCCGACTGGCCCCGCAGTCGCAGGTCTCCACAAGAGAGACCCCCCACATCAGGCCTGCGGAGCCGGCATCGCCACCACGATCTGCTGGGGGGGCTGAGTCCCCTCTCTCCCCCCGATTGCCCCCCATGCCGGCCGGGGCTGGCTGCTGCCTTCACGCCACTCCCCACCTCCGCAGGGCCTCAGACGACGGCAACAGCCGCTGAGCCAGGTCCCTGGGCCCCTTCGGCGCTGGACAGCCAGAAAGTGCTTCGAGGGCTCCCTGACCCAGCCCTGTGAATGGCCGGGGGTCCCACTGCTGCCCCCCGGCCCAGTCTGGGGCACAGCCCGGGCTTGCCATGGGTCCAGGGGTGGTGGGCAAAGGACCCCCACAGAGATGCTTGGCCATGCAGCGGCCAACAAGCCCAATGGGGGAGGTTGCTGCACTGACCCAGCTGCCCCCAGAGCCGGGCCCTTGCCCCCAGAGCTGGGCCCTTGCCCCCCTCACCCCCAGAGCCAGGCCCCTGCCCCCAGGGTCCCCAGAGCTGGGCCCTGGCCCCCAGAGCCGGGCCCCTGCCCACCTCAGCCCCCAGAGCAGGCCTCTGCCCCCCTCGCCCACTGGCTGCGGGTGGGGGAAGTCATCACGCAAAGGGCAAGGAAAAGGTCAGAGTCACACCAGCCCCACGTTCCCACATGAGTCCAGGCCTGTCCCCCCCTCCACAGGGTTCCCCCAACTGCCCCCTGGGTTCAGCCCCAGACCTGGCTGCTATGCAGGGGGCGGAAGAGGGAGGCAGCGATGGACGGTGGCTCCAGGAGAGGGACCCACTGAGGCCCTGAGGAGCTGCCAGCTCTTGGGCTCATAGCCAGGATGGGCACCACGGCCTGGACTAGCCCTGAGCCTGCAGGGACTGCCCTTCCCCTCCTCCCGGGCCCACCACCCCATCTAACTGGGGCCTGAGGCAGATCCCCTGGGTTCCTTGGAGGAGCCCTCGCCAGCCCGTGCCCAGCTCAGTGTGGGGCCTCTCTGGGGCAGGAGCTGGGCCCAGCCAGCCAGTGCGGGCACCGCAGGGCTCCCCCCCAGAGCAGGAGGACGGGGGCTATAGCTGGGACAGTAGGGAGCACATGGCCGGGGGGCAGGCGTCACAGGCCAAGTGCTCAGCCCCCCCTATTTCCTGCCCCCCTTGGCTCCACTGATGGCGGCCCAGACCTCGGCCACGAACTCGCTCGGGAACGCGAACTCGCCCAGCACTGAGTCCAGGCTCTTGGCAAACTCCACGGGGCTCAGGCACTCCCGGGCCACCTCCACCATGGTTGAGGCTATGGAGAGAGGACAGAGCTCAGCCGGGGGGTCAGGGCTACGGGCCGGACTCTCACGCCCCGTGACAGGCCCAGGGGCCAAGGGACCTGCTGGGAAGGGCAACGAGGCACTGGCCCAGCCTGGCCTCCCTCGTGTGACCAGAGCTCAGCCCCTGGCCTCCCGCCCCCGTCACCGGGACCCAGCCCCTGGCTTCCCCCCATCACCGGGGCCCAGCCCCTGGCTTCCCCCCATCACCGGGGCCCAGCCCCGACACTCCCCCATGCCAGCCCTTGCCCTCCCCAGGACCCTGGACCTGCCCTCCCCTCCTCCCTGGGGCCTGGAACCTGCTCTCCCCCACAATCCGCCCCCCACCCCGGGGCCCAGCCCTGCTCACCCAACTCCACGTCCCGGATGCCCATGTAGCTCTCCAGCAGGTCGTCCACCCTCCGGGCAGCCTCCTCCTCCCAGGCGCTGGGCTGTGGACGGGGGCCAGGTCAGCAGAGTCACCGTTGGCTCAAACATCTCCGCCCCTAATCGCTGCAGGGAGCTGGATCGGAGGCCCTGGGCCAGGCCCGGTGACAGCCCTGGGCTCCATGGGAGGGGCCTTCGTGGACTGGGGCGCAGCCCCCACGGGCACAGGGGCTGGCGGAGGGGAGTCCACTGGGGCGGGAGGGGCCTTGGCCAGATGGACCCTACTGTGCATCAAGGGGTTCCCTGGCCCAACTCGGACCAGCTTTTTTCTCCTTGCTAGTTTCGGACCCCCCACGGGGTCACTTCCCCCACCCCCGGCGACAGGATGCTGCCCAGGATCGGGGCCCCTGGCATGGAGAGTGGCTGCACTGGTCAGGCCCTGAACTCCGCCCCCCCAGGCGGATAGCGGGAGACCCGGACAGGAAACGGCCCCTTTGCAGCACCAGGGTGGGGTGGGGAGCAGGTACCCGCCACCCAGCCCTGCCTGGCCAGTGAGTACACACGCGTGACTGTGTGCGCACATCCAGGTGCATGCGTGACTAGGGGCATCTCTGGGCCGTGCACATTTGCACACGACTGTGTCCCCCCTGGCATGGGCCATGGGCGGTGACTGCGTGTACAGCACCGTGCGCGCATGGGACCGATTGCACCCACCTGTGTGAGCCCGTGTCATGTGTGCACATGCAATGTGTAGTCACTGGCACCCATGCCCAGGTCCCTGGCTCCCTCACCCTGCAGGTCCTGGAGCTGCCTCCTCTCGCTAGGACGCCTGGGTCCTTGGACAGAGCTCCAGTGAACAGCGATTCCAGGAGCTCCCCACAGGGAGCCAGAGCTGGGGGGCTGGGCCAGGGGGCGGGAGTGGCAGCAGCCTGTGCTGGGGAATAGCAGTGTGAGCCCCCCCTCACGCCCACAGGCCCCTGGGGATTTCACTCCTTACACGTATCATCCCCTTCGCCTCCCCCCCCCCCCCGATTCAGTCATGGGGAGGGGATACACCCCCAACTTACCACCTCCTCCAGGCTGGCGGTGCCCCGGGCACGCAGCCTCAGGGTCTCCTTGCCACTGGCCACCTTGCCCTCGCCCGGACACTTGCTGCTCTTGGTCCTCTGCCCGATCATATCTGGGACACAGACGGGGGGTGAGTGGGCTTTCAGAGCGGGTACCAGGGTGGGCACAGGGTCCTGGTGTCTTTCTCTAGTGCCAGGGCACCATGCCCTGGGGAGCAAAGACCCAGCTCCACCCGGGAGACCCCCTGGCGGCCAGGCAAGCCCTGGGCAATGGGCACCGGCCCAACACCCCCCATCCTCCCGTACAAGAAGTCCCAGGAAGTGACTGACCTCTGGCAGTGGGTGGGGGTGGATCGGCCCGCTGGGGTCTATCACACTCTGGGGCACAGAAAGGGGCTCTGTCAATTGGCCTACCCAGGGAGAACAGCCTAAGCTCCATTGAACATCGCCCCAAAACGAGAGCACAGAGCCCTTCTCTTAGCATCACTGGAATGCAGCCACCTCTGGGGTGGAACGTGGCAGCTGATCACAGCAGCACATCGTCAAGGGCTGCGTGAGGACCAAGTATCCCTTGGATGCCTGCAGCCTGGGGGTGATGAGGGGCAGTGTGGAGGGCAGTAGTGGGGGGTAAATCAGTGTCGGGGACGTGGGCTGTGGTGGGCTGCAGGCTGTGGGGAGGCATGGGGGATGTGGGAGGGGCAGTTGGGTGTTGGAGGGCAGTGGGAAGGATTAAAAGCTGCAGCGAGGCTGAGAACGGCATTAACTCGTTCTAGCGATAGCTCAGCCAGTGCAGGCAGCCCCCGGCCCCAAGGAGGTGCACAGTCGCAGTGGGTGGAAGCAGAAAGGCCCCGAGCTGGTCCCAGGCCTGAATTAATGGGATCCGAGCTCCCTTCCCCAATTAACACAATTAATTCCCACCTCAAACTAGGGTTGCCCACTTTCTAATCACTGAAAACTAAACATCTTTGCCTGCCCCCTGCCCTGAGGCCCCGCCCCTGCCCCAAGGCCCCGCCCCCACTCCCTCCATCCTTCTTCCCTCCATCGCTCACTCTCCCCCACCCTCACTCACTCGCTCATTTTCACCGGGCTGGGGCAGGGTTGCAGGAGGGGGTGAGGGCTCTGGCTGGGGGTGCAGGCTCTGGGGTGGGGCTGAGGGGTTTGGAGTGTGGGAGGGGGCTCTGGGCTGGGGCAGGGGGTTGGGGTGCAGGCTCTGGGCAGCACTTCCCTGGGGCGGCTCCCGGAAGTGGCTGGCATGTCCGGCTCCTAGGTGAAGGGATGGCCAGGGATCTCTGCCTACGGCCAATGGAGCTGCAGAGCCAGCACTCAGGGCGGGGGCAGCACGCAGAGCCCCCGTGGCTGCCCCTGCGCCTAGGAGCTGGACATGCCGGCCACTTCCGGGAGCTGCGTGGAGCCAGGGCAGTCAGGCAGCCTGCCAGCCCCGTGCCAACCGGACTTTTAATGGCCTGGTCAGCAGTGCTGACCGGAGCCACCTGGGTCCCTTTTCGACTGGGCGTTCTGGTCGAAACCTGGATGCCTGGCAACCCTACCTCAAACCAGGGGCCAATGGCCGGGCCCAGCCCCGGGGGAGTCATTCAGCCCCCAGCAGCGCCCCCGGAGGCAGCAAGTCACACCGCCGGGTACAGGGCCCGCTAGACTTCAGCACCGGGCTCAGCCGCGCCCCCTGGTGGGAGACACTGACATGAGCTGCCCGACGTTCCCCAGGGGAGCAGGAGAGAGGGGGCGGGTGGAGGCCGGTGGGGAGGAGCGGGGAATGGAAGAACCCCAGGGCTAGGCCACGGCTTCCTGGTGACCCAGCCCAGCGACCTGGCTTCCAATGCTGGGATTGCAGCTCCACACGCATGTGCATGTGCACACACCGGTGCACACGTGGGCATACACACACGGGCACGTGGAATTGCACAGATCTCGGAACAGCCCGAGCAGGTCCAGGCCGTGGCTCTCTGGGGCAATCGGGTCGGTCGCACCCCTTGCAGGAGGGGCTACCCAGGGCGACAGGCTCCCCCGGAGGAGAGACAGGGACTCGCTCATCCAGCAGCCTCTGGGCCAGGCCAGGCCCGGCCTGAGGAGTCACAAGGGCCCTACGGCGCCCCCAAGGGGCTGGGTTGGGTCCCTTTGGAAGCTCCTCACTGGAGGGGACAGAGGGTCCTGCGGGGGTCGCGGGAACACACCCAATGCCAGGGTGGAGCGGAAGGTGACACAGGCCAGGGCCGAGAGGCACTGCTAGAGCTGGGTTGGAGACCCAAGGCTGGAGCGGACAGGAGGGGCTGAGGGTCGGGATTGAGGAGCGCCGGCAGAGCTGCGGAGGAGCGGTTTGGCTGGCCCAGGCGGCACCTGTTTAATGTTCTCTGTACCATTCGTTGGGAGACGGGCTGCAGGGGCTAAGGGCTTTCCCACCTCTAGCATCACTGGTCCTACAAACCCAGGCCAGCTGTAGGATGGACTCATGGGGCAGACACTCTGGGCTGGGACCCAGGATCGGACCATAGACTCGCTGTGACCTCAGACCACATCCCCTCCCTGCACCCATCTGACAATGGAGAGGCTGCCGCCACAGTCCTAAAGCCTGCCACAGTAATTCCCCTCACTCCCGACCCGCAGCCCCTGCCAGCCCAGCCCTGGGCTCCCCACACAGCTCTGCCGGTGCCCCTCACTCCCGACCCGCAGCCCCTGCCAGCCCAGCCCTGGGCTCCCCCCACAGCTCTGCTGGTGCCCCTCACTCCCGACCCGCAGCCCCTGCTAGCCCAGCCCTGGGCTCCCCACACAGCTCTGCCGGTGCCCCTCACTCCCGACCCACAGCCCCTGCCAGCCCAGCCCTGGGCTCCCCCCACAGCTCTGCCGGTGCCCCTCACTCCCGACCCGCAGCCCCTGCCAGCCCAGCCCTGGGCTCCCCCCACAGCTCTGCCGGTGTCCCTCACTCCCGACCCGCAGCCCCTGCTAGCCCAGCCCTGGGCTCCCCCCACAGCTCTGCCGGTGCCCCTCACTCCCGACCCGCAGCCCCCTGCTAGCCCAGCCCTGGGCTCCCCCCACAGCTCTGCCGGTGCCCCTCACTCCTGACCCGCAGCCCCTGCTAGCCCAGCCCTGGGCTCCCCCCACAGCTCTGCCGGTGCCCCTCACTCCCGACCCGCAGCCCCCTGCTAGCCCAGCCCTGGGCTCCCCCCACAGCTCTGCCGGTGCCCCTCACTCCCGACCCGCAGCCCCCTGCTAGCCCAGCCCTGGGCTCCCCCCACAGCTCTGCCGGTGCCCCTCACTCCTGACCCGCAGCCCCTGCTAGCCCACCCCTGGGCTCCCCCCACAGCTCTGCCGGTGCCCCTCACTCCCGACCCACAGCCCCCTGCTAGCCCAGCCCTGGGCTCCCCCCACAGCTCTGCCGGTGCCCCTCACTCCTGACCCGCAGCCCCTGCCAGCCCAGCCCTGGGTTCCCCCCACAGCTCTGCCGGTGCCCCTCACTCCCGACCCGCAGCCTGGGGTCTCTACTGATGAGTGATTCCCAGTTATTCTGAACACTGGTTCTGTGATAAGGGCAAATCTGCAGCCGATTGTGATGCTCAGGCAGCCGGTTTAACCCCCATCTGCTGGGTCAGAGGCCGGGGGCAGCAAACACTTGACCCTGCGGCCGCAGAGTGTCTGTGTGTGTGCATGCATGTGTGTGTGCTTGTGCGCGTGTGTGTAACTCACCAAAGGCCCGTTTGGGCTGCACCAGCCGCAGGGTGAAGGGCCGGGCCCTGGGCAGCTCCCGCAGCATCTTGGCAACTTCGTAGTGGCGGCAGCCCACGATGCTCTGGTCGTTGATGGCCTCGATGCTGTCGCCCACGCGCACGGTCTGGACGCGGTTCATGATGCTCCCGTCCTTGATCCTCTGCAGCACGGGACACGCCGGTCATCGGGGGGTGTGTGTGTGCGAGGACACGTCCGGGGGGGCAGCGCGGGACATGCCGGTCAGCGGGGGGGGGGGGGGGGGGGTGCGAGGACACGCCCAGGGAGTCAGCGGGGGGAGGGAGTGGTGCGAGGACACGGCCGGGGGAGGGGGGGGAGCGAGGGTTCGCGGCCGATCGGGGGGACAGACACAGCCGGGCTGAGCTGCTCCCG
This sequence comes from Chrysemys picta bellii, assembly GCF_011386835.1. Lineage (NCBI taxonomy): Eukaryota > Metazoa > Chordata > Testudines > Emydidae > Chrysemys > Chrysemys picta. Next base: position 3,973,148 of record NC_088815.1, read on the forward strand.
GTCCTTACAAACAGGGCTGCCCAGAGGATTCAGGGGGCCTGGGGCAAAGCAATTTTGGGGGCCCCTTCCATAAAAAAAGTTGCAATACTATAGAATACTATATTCTCGTGGGGGCCCCTGTGGGGCCCGCAGCAAATTGCCCCACTTGCCCGCCCCGGGCGGCCCTGCTTACACATCGGGGGGCCACACAGGCACCTCCCAGCCCTCAGGGGCGGTGCTGCTGGGCAGGGGGTGACCTGGGGCGGGGGCTGGGGGGTGACCGCAGCAGCGGGTGTTTCTCCAGCGCCGCCTGGAACCACCGGGGGAAGTCACTGCCCGGCCGGGAACGTGGCTGATGGGCTCGGCTCTGGGTCCGGGCAGCACCCGGTGCCCTGGGGCCGGGTGGGATCTGGGGCCCCGGGCCCAGCCCTGCCCCTGTGTGAGCCTAGGCTGGACTGGAGAGACCCAGCCCCTGGGAAGGGCAATGGGGGGACTCCCCTCCCCTCTCCTTCCTCCTCTGCAGGGGCAAGGGCCGTGTCCAGCTGAGCAAAGCTTCAGGCTACTTTCCCAGGAGGGGTATTTGCCTCCCTCCCCCCAGCTCCAGGACTCTGTGGGGAGGGGGGCAATCCGCAGGGCTCTGATTGACCCCCCCCCAGGCTCTCACACAGAAAGCAGCTCCCTGGGTATTTTTGTCTTCAGCTGAGGTTCCCTGGTTCCTCAGGCATCGCCCTGCTGGTCCCCCCCAGCCCAATCTCCCAGCACCGGCACCAGGGAAGGTGCAAGAATCCCTGCAGGCAGCCCGGCCCCTACAGTAACCTGTCCTGGGGCCAAGTCCCTCCTGACCCCCCAGCTAGAGGCTGGCTCATGCCCTGAAGCAGGGAGGCTGCAGGTTGAGAACCGCTGCTCTGTAGCCATCTCCACACCCTTTTCTGAGTCCTGCCAAGTGCTTGGCCTCCCTGGTATCTTGTGGCAGTGAGTTCCACAGGCATCACCTTGGATCAGTTTCACATTTTCTGCTTTTCCATGTCATTGAACGACCCCTGCTCTCACCCCATGAGAGGGGGAGACCAGAGGCCCCCACTCTGCCTTCTCTAGAGCAGCCCTGCTCTCAGAGCCTCTCAGCAGTGCGCTCTCAGCCGCCTCCTCCAACGAGGCTCTCTCTGGTGCCATTTCTTCCATGTCCCCACTCATCCCCATCTGACTCTGTGTGCTGGGAGATTCCCTACTGTGTGCAGTGAATGGGACAGTTACATTGTGTGGGGAGGTGACTTTAACGAGAATAAATATCTGTAAACTCTCTGCTCCCGACTCAGCAGTCCCAGGGCTGAACTGCATGAGCCGCCCCATGGGCCATTTCCTGGAAACCAGCCTTCCGCGCCCCCTGGCCCCGCCCTGGACTGTCTGACCTGAAAAGTCCCCATGCTCCCCCCCCCACGTTTTGACTTTTCAGCAACAAATAGAAAACAGAAATATTTTGATTGAGAAACGCCACCTGGTGCCTCATGGGAGTTGCAGTTCAGTGATTATTGCTCCCACCCTCCTCTAGGCACCGGCTTGCCTGGTTGGACTACTACTTCCATGATGCACCAGGCTCTCCCCAGTTTGTGAGGCATCATGGGTGTCAGGGTCACAGTGCATCATGGGAGCTAGAGTCCAGCTGGGGAGTAAGGCGAATGGGAACATGAAACATCCAAACTACGGCTCCCAGGAGGCACCATGGCAGGGTTCCCAACTCCAGACAGTTTGGGTGTCGGGGGTGCAGTTTTTTAAACAGAGACTGGAGGTTTCTCACAAGAAGCCGACAGCCACTTTTCACCAAAACCCCAATTTTCCATTAAAAACGCCCAAACCCCTCCTGATGGATAATTCTTGGCTGTCACTGGCACGATTTCCCCTCCACCACTGCGGCCCCTCCAGCCCATGGCCCTCACCCACCTTGATGAAGGCATAGCCCGCCCCGTTGTCGGTGATGGTCAGCCCCAGTGCATCCTCCGTCTTGGTCACCTCCACCTCCTTGGTCTCGCCCCGCACATGTGCGAAGATGAAATCCTCCAGGCCGATCTGGCCCCCCAACAGCTTCTGCATGTCCACCTTGTGGGTGTTGAGGGTGCAGAAAAGGATCTGCCAGAGAGCAGCTCCCTCACCGTTCTGCCCACCGGGGCGGGGAGCTTGGAACACACTCTGCCCGACAGCTCAGTGGGGCAGCGGCTGGCATACACCAGAGGGGCACAGAGCACCCAGAACCATGGTGCCCCCACCCGCGTGTGGGAAACTACCTCTTTTTGCCCATTTTGAGTTGCAGACCTTGGAATTCTGCTTTTTGCCGGGGGTGGGGGGGCGGGGCGGGGGGACAAGCTGGTCCTGGGGCTTATTTGATCTATTTTTGTGCATTGATGATCACGTGAAAGGCGATTGCCTCGAGAAAAGGGAAATGGGCCAATCGGAGAAGCGAGCCTTGCATTTGTGGGAGACGTTCCCGTTCCCGACTGCAGCCGCTTGTGAAAACGGAGGCCCACGACCACACGCGACAAGCCCACATCATTACTGAGCAGCACCCTGAGCCAAACGCCTTTCGGGTGATCATCACCGTGCAAAACTAAACGAATAACCCACAGAACTGAGCTGTCCCCACGCAGCCTTCACGGGAACTCCAGGGTCTGCAACTCAGAGTGGGCAAAACTAGGTGCATTTTCAAACCACAAACATGATGGGGTTTTGTTGTTTTGTTATGATAGAAGCAGGATGGCTGTCGGTTAATTAACCAGACTGGATTCAGTACATTCCCTGACTCTGACAGATCAGGCAAATTTCTTAGTTGCTCTGTGCCTCAGTGTCCCCATCTGTAAAATGGGGATAACCATCCTTCCCTGTCACGCTTGTTTGGATTTCACACTCTTCGGAGACAGGGCCTGGCTGACGGTGTTTGTGCAGCGCCCAGCACAATCAGGGCCTGGGTTCGGTTGGGGCCTCTAGGATGCACTAAAGAATAACTAGGGTGAATTTCTGAGACATGGACCTGGTGTCTCCCGTACACTATGCTGCCAGAGCCACAGCTGAGATCGCAAGCTTGACCCCGACAAGATGGAGGGGCAGGGGCAGGCTCCCAGAGGGCACCCGCAGCAGCACGGGTTCCTGCGGCCCTGTCCAGGAGTAGTGAACTAAGCGTGAACAGGAACAACACAAGGGCGCTAAGGGGCAGTCCCAGCTCTGCCCACAAGAGCGACACCCATTTCCTGCAAGCGTCTGAGCAGCATCAGTGGGTAACAAGTGAGAGTCACAACTCGCCTGGGCTGGAGCGAAGGCGAGAGGTCCACCCAATCGGTGGAATAACGTGCCTCTCCTAGCGCCATTCAGCTCAGAGCACCCAGCCCCATAGGGGAGGCAGACAGCCACTGCATAGATAAACCTGGGCCAACTGGTCCTGATTGTTCCTTAGCTAAGGGGACTGACCATCCAGAGTTCTTATCACCCGTACTGATTACGCAGCCCCTTCTAGGTGTAGCTCTTTGGAAAGGTGGGAAAGATGGGGAAGTTGAGGCACCGAGGGGAGCCGTGTCTTGCCCAGGGTCACAGAGAGAGTCACGGTGGAGCTGGGACTAGAGCCCACAGGAGGCTTGGTAATGACCACACAGGAATGGCAGGGACCAGACAGACCCTGGCGCATTGCTGATTACCCAGGGCAGACGCTCCATGGCGTCCTGCAGCTGTAACCAGAGAGCTTGGCGTTAACCCTCTGGTGACCAGCGCCAGCAGCTGGAACGTGCAGGGCTCCAAAGGCGAACAGCAGACCCCCCCCCCCCCAGATCGAGGGCAGCGGGGAGCCTCGGCACTGGCGCCGGTGCGTCAGGCTCAGGTATCCTGGCTCTTCGGCTAGGTTACCCCCTGCCCCCCCCCCGCTGCTCCTGCCTCACCTCGGTGGGAGAGATGTCGAAGACCTCGGCGATTTTGGCATACAGCTCCTTCACGTTGGTGAAGCCCTCGATCTTGCCCGTGGGGCTGCCATGGGCGAGCTGCGTGTGGAAGATCAGCCTGGGCCGGACCCGCGGGGAGGGCTGCGAGCAGGCAGCGGGGGCACCATCCCCAGCTCTCCCCACTTCAGGCGAGGCGTCTGTGGCCCCCTGCTCTGGGGACACCCCGTTCTCCATGGACTTCTCCTCCTCCTCCTCCTCGCCAGCCTTCCTGCTTCGCCGGCCTGATCTCCGCAGCATCGTGGCGCCCTGCTTTCAGGGCCACAATGGTAGCTGCCCCTGCTGAATTATAGATGGCTTCAGCTCTCAGCCCAGCGAATCTGATCCCGGAGCGCAGGTAATTCGAGGAGTGTCAGATGAGCTCCCCTCCATGCAGGCAGGGCTCCAAGCTGCAGGGACCTGGGGGTGGGAAGAGTCAGCAAGCAAACCCCCAGAAAGAGCAGCTTTGCTGAGGGGTTACGGGGGCCACAGGGATTTGGCTGTTTGGCCAGAGTGTGTTTACCATCAGGAGAGAGACCCTATAAAAACAGCACCTTCTGAAGCACTGACGATGGGTCACCGCCAGGGACTGAACCAGCAATTTGGGGATGTATGTGCACAAGGCAGCAGCAGTCACACACCTGGAGGGGAAGGGGAACAAGTTCCCAGGGGTTACATACTTCCCCTGGCCAGGGGCACTGCAGCCCGAGTCCTGGAGACGGGCAGCTGTTCAAACCCCACTGCCAGCCCCGTTCCTGGCCAGGAAATGCACAGGCAGCGCTGGGCCCCGAAGCAGCCTCCACTCCTGGTGCTCCAGCCAGGCCAGGCCGGAGGCAGGAGCAGACTCCTACGCCTCTCACAGGGACCAGCCCCTGGGGGGTGTCCCCGACCCCTGGCCAGTGTTAGCAGGAGCAGTGTGTGAAAGCGAGGGCTGTGGAGGAGTTTTGTAAACAACCCCCCTCCCAGCTGGTTTCAGCCCACGCGGTGCCCTGCCCCAAAGGGGACTTTGCCGGAAGTGCTTGGCAGAGCGGCGGGTTTGGCTTTTCACCTCAGAAGCATGGAAAAGCTGCACTGATCTCAAGGTGGAAGTTATCTGCATCAGACGGCAGCGTCTCCGGTCCAGCGCTGGGGTTTCCTCTCGGCTGGGAGAACAGCAGCTGAGCTCTTTGCAAAACCCAGACCAAGGAAATCGAAACAAGAACTCTGAGTTTGGGGTGTGTGTGTGTGTGTGTTAATAAGGTAAATACTTCACACGGCTGCGCTGTGTCTCTTCATGCCAGACCTGCTGCCTTGGCTGACGCCACCCAGCCCTTAGCCCTGCAGGAACTGCTCCATCTTGTGCACCAGCAAAAGGGACAGTCGGGGTCCTACAGCAGAACCAGCATTGCTGGGGCTGCTGAGGGAGGCAGGGGAACCCAGCTTGACTTTCAGATCCTAGGGGGAGTTGGGGAGAAAATAAAAAGGCTCTTCTGCCATGTGAGTTGAGTGGCATTGATTTGGAATCGTGGAGACACCCATCCATTGTCCCAAGGGGACTTTTGTGTTGCATCACCAGGATAGCCACTTAGACGGGGTCCCCGCCTGCCAGGGAAGCTTTAGTCATTTACTCGTTCTCCAGATTCCCCACATACAAAATGGGCAGTGCGAGGCCTAATCCACTCGGGGAGCATGGAGCTACTGCAGGAGCGAACTCCCATGAACAGCGCTGGCAGAACTGGGCGCTGGTTACTGGTTCTGAGACACTTGGAAGCTCTATGGATCCATGTACTAAGGGGCACTTGTCTCTGCTCTAGAATCACATGCTGCTCACACACACTCCACTTCCCTCACCCTGATCTTGTCCAGCAGCCAGGTCTCTAATCTCAAGTCATGTGTCTTGCCCAAGGTCTCACAGCCAAGGAGGGGTCCAGATCTGCCCATTCCCAGTCCTGGGCTTTAGCCACAAAACCCTCCAGCCTCTGCGATGGTCATCTTCAAAGCCCTTCGCAAACATGGTCATTCACCTCAGAAGCTAGACACATGCTAGGGCTACTGGCAGCTAGCTCAGAGCAAGCACTGCTAAGAACAACTGGCTTCTTTCTGGGTATGCACCAGCCCTTCCAAAGAAACCCTTGGTGCCCGGCTCTGGGGCTAGAGATAATGGCAGCCACAGAGGAGCAGCTCAGGAACGGGGGCTGGAGTGGGACCGGAGCAAAAGGGCAGCTCTTTGTTCTGTCTGTAATGTAGAGCAGGCCCCCGCCTTCCAGGTTCGCACTGCGCCAAAGGAGGATAGCCAGGGGCTGCCGAAGACAGCGAGGGTTTCAGTTGTTCCAGTAGCCAGGTGTCACTCTGTGACAAAGCGGGCACCACGGCGGTGCTGCTACAGCCACCCGCCTAGGGTGACCAGATGTCCCCATTTTTGGGTCTTTTTCTTATATAGGCTCCTATGACCCCCCACGCTGACCCGATTTTCACACTTGCTGTCTGGTCACCCTATACCCACCTAACACACTTCGCCCACGATCCCACCCCTCCCCCTGAAACACTTTCACTCAGGGAACACAGGGTCTCTCCCCCATTTTTATTTGTATGAAACGTCTGCCTGGCCGTTCCCAGGCACCGCAGGCTGCGGCCGCGACATGGAGACGCGTACATAAACCAGAGCAGTTCTCGCTGTCGCTCCACAGCAGACAGAGCATTAGCCCCAAGGGAGAGGCGACTGCTCATTGGAAATGGCGCTTTGTTACGCAGTGCTAGTAAGAAAATAAGTCTCTCTAATTACATGATCGAGATCAGTGACAAACCCCACTTACCGGGGGACACTGAGTTAAGACACAGAGATCCCCGAGCTCCGCAGAACAGGGATGGGCACTGCAGGTACAAGGGCAGCTCCTGCACAAGGGGAACTTTTAAGCCACTGCCCTTACTCAGGTGACGTAAAATGAGAGGCACTGAAAATGCTGCTCAGCGGGCCCCAGTGGGTGCAGCTCCCAGAGCACGCTCAGCACAGGGGAGGGGGTAGCTAGGTGCCCCCATAGCCGCCTGCTGACACTGGGGAATCTGGCCTCACACCTCCTCGGGAGGTAGGAAAGGGAGCCGCTCTCCCCTGCACTGCTGGAGGAACGCAAGGTGCAGAGAGCGGTATGATGTGCCCAAGGTCTGTGGCAGAGCTGGGAGTTTAACCAGAGCTCCCAGGGCCCGGCCCCTTGACCACAAGGGTACGGCCCCTTGTAACTGAGCAACTGTTCTCAGCCAAGCCAGACCTGCTAGTCCAGGGGTTTGCAACCTTTTCTCATTTATGGACCCCTACAAAATTTCGAATGGAGGTGCAGGCTCCTTTGGAAATCTTACAGTCTGAGGGCCCCTGGCTGAAAAGCACTGGGCTATGGTAACGGCACCCTTTCGTGGACCCCTTAGGGTACGTCTATACTTACCCCGGGTTCGGCAGTAAGCAATTGATCTTCTGGGATCGATTTATCGGGTCTTGTCTAGACGCGATAAATCGATCCTGGAAGTGCTCGCCGTCGGTACTCCTGCTCCGCGAGAGGAGTACACGGAGTCAACGGGGAAGCCTGCCTGCCGCATGTGGACCCGCGGTCAGTACCTTGTAGTTCGAACTAAGGTACTTCGACTTCAGCTACGTTATTCACGTAGCTGAAGTTGCGTATCTTAGTTTGAATGGGGGGGTTAGTGTGGACCAGCCCTTAGACAGTCGGCGGCTCCGCAGGGGTCCACGGAGCACAGGCTGAAAAGCACCGTGCTACTGGCTGAGCAGGGCTGGGGCTGGGGCCATGGTGGCAGACAGGCGTTTTCAAGTGGGAGCACACACAGATGGTACATCCCCAGGGAAGGAGGGATCCTGCCACACGTGCCTGCAGTGCACAGCGCGCACCGTACTCCTCCCACAGACACCTAGCCCTCCTTGCAGAGGAAGCTGCTGCTCTCTGTGACCAGTGCTGGCAGTGCCTGGTGCTAGAAGCTGCAGGCAAGTTGCCAGCACTGCCCTTGGCACAGCAGTTTGGTCCCTACTCTGCCCACCAAAATGCCTGGAGAGGTGCTGTGATCGGATCTAAAACCCTCAGCCCACAGCGTCACGCTCCAGCGCCATCTCTCACGGGCCAGACCAACAGAAGGAGGCTCCAGGAGGGAACTGAGCGACTCGTCGCTGCTCACCCGGAGGTTCGGTCACACTCAACTTCTTTGTAAAAACAAATGAATTGCGCGAGACGGGCCAGGCCCCCTGCCCCCGGCTGCGAGGACGTTTGGAGCCAGACCATGTCTCTAGCCTTTATGGCTGATTGGCAAGTGTTAAGCAGTGAGCCCATGTCTGCACTGCAATTAACAGCCCGTGGTTGGCCCGGGCCAGCTGACTTGTGCTTGCAGGGCTCGGGCTAAGGGGCTTTCAGGCTCAGTACTCTGGGACCCTCCCACCTCGAACGTCTGCACCACAATTACACAGCCCTGTAGCCCAGGCCCTGTGAGCCCAAAGCAGCTGGCATGGTCCAGCCGCAGGTTTGAACTGCAGTGTAGACGTGCCCCCAGTGGCCATCTCTGGCGTGATGTCTGCAGGATTGGCCAGGATGGAGTGGGGCTCCCACCCCTGCCCACGCCCAGAGAATGGCGCCCTCCTGCCAGGGCACAGCTCTCCACCACACTGCCTCACCTTCCCTGAGCGCCGGGCACCTAAATGGGTACTGTCTCCCCACCCTCAGCAGCTTCTGCCCCTCACGACCCCTGGGGGCTCAGCACAGGATGGCAGGGAATTGAACACGATAACCCTGGAGACGTCGTGGGATAGGCCTACACTGCAGAGGAACGCAGGTGATCTGCACCCAGGCTGGCCCAGCCAGGGCGAGCAGCGCCTGACTTGTTTCTATACCTGCACCAGCACGGCACTCGCCTGGGGGGCACTAGGACTTCAGGGGCTCTTCCCAGGTGCTGTGTGCTGCAGTGAGCCGAGCCGCTCTAGGGGTCTTTCCCAGTGAATTGTGGGAGAACTTGTCTGTCCTCCTGGGCACACAGGGGAACTGTGGGAAGGCGCTGGAGGACTATCAGCACTGAGTGATTTAGCCTGCGCCCTCACTGCAAAGTGGGCAGGTTCCCAGCCGAGTGAAAATGGCACCCGGGCCAGCTAGCCAGGGTTGAGAGCACCACCCAACTCAGGGGACAGGGTTGTGTGCGGACAGGAGGGGGTTGAGGTTCCACGGGGTAAGTGCCTGGGTTAACTCAGCAGTGAACACAGACCCTAAGATTAGACAAGGGCCCATCTATGCCACAGACCCAAATGCAGGCAGGGACCTGTTCCAGGCAGCAGGAATGTAACCAGACTGACCAGGCTGGGCCTGCCACAGGTCTGACCCAGTTGATCCCATCCACACTACAAACATGCCCCTTAGCTACCAAGGCAGAGGACACCATGCTGAGAACCAGGGAGCGGGCCTGACCCCAGACATGGCTTCCCCAGGCCCCCGCAGGCAGGGCTCAGCAGGGCTAGGAAGGGCCAGCCCCATAATACTCAGCCATGCTATTTTAGGGATAGGGGAGCAGAGCTCCCTCCCCACCACACAGTGCTTGAGTCTACAGTCAGCCTGAAACAATTGCTCCAAGAGGGGTGAACAGCCCCCTTCACGTCAGTTGGTTAACCCTGAAACCTAATGATGGTAGTTTAAATGCCAACACTGATCCATTTCACTGCTGATAGCTTGGGCTGGGTTTACACTAGACATTTTTTGTGTGTGGGGGGGAAGAGGGAACCCATCTATTTTTGCCTGAACACTGATGCAGTTCTAGGGGAAGTTGCGCTAACATGGGCAGGACAGTGGCCTTATCATTGCTGTGTCCTCTTCTGCTCAGTGCAGGTCTAGATGACACAGGGGTAAGGACAGCTGTGCCTGGTCTACACCAGGACCCTCCCAGCGACGAGCGCTTCTGCCCTGCCTTGGCAAAACAGACTTCTCTGTCACCTTGACAACTGGAGGGTGGGACCAGCCCGAGACACGCCTGACTTACTGTCACAGTGAGCGGCCGGGGGCAGCTTCTGATCAGCTTTAAGGCTGTGTGGTTTAATTTAACGCAGCTGCTCCAGGATTTCCAGCATCGCTGGAGAATCGAGGGCCAGCTCGCAATGGGGCACGCGGAGTCTGCAGCGCATGCAGTCACGCCTCCGGGGCGCGGCCCTGAGCCCCAGCCCTGGCAGTCAGCGAGCCGGGGGCGCAGGAGGAGCCGAGAAGTGACCCCGCAAGCTGCCTTGCTGTCCCTGCTTGGCGGCCTGCCCCCCAAGGCCTCACGGGGGCCTGGCCCACAGTTCTCAGCTGCACGGAAGGACCAAGAGTTACTCAACCCGCTCAAAGCCCTTCTCCAGCAAAGATGTGTGCAAGGCGGAGGTGCTGAGCCGCAAGGCTCCAGCGGATTCCAGGTGTCAGGGCGGGTGGGAGGAGGTGGCTGAGGGTCCCAGTCCTTGTCAGCGCTGGGCCGCAGGACACGCCAGGCCTTTCATAAGTGTTCACTAAAAACAGGAAGGAAAAACACGGCTTGCTTAGGCACTCTCGGCTCATTCAGCAGCTCGGGGGGTGGGGGAGCAGTGGTGTGGGGCCGGAGGGGCTGTTCCTCCCCAGAACAGGCAGTGCCCAATTCACTGCCACACGAGCCTGCCTCCAGCCCACCCTGGGGATGCCCCCGAGGGAGACGGGGATTTCGGTCTCCATGAGACTGCCCACACGGGCGACAGTTCACCCCGGGGCAGATGCTGCAACGCAGACACCTGCCCCAGGAAACTGAGCCAGAGCCAGCAGCCCACTTCACACGAGTCACCGGGCAGCTGTGGGGCAGCTGTGGGGCAGCTGTGGGGCAGCTGTGGGGCAGCTGTGGGGCAGCTGTGGGGCAGGTCCAGTCCCTGCCAGCGAGCAGGAGCTCAGGACAGCTCTAGCGGTCAGCATGCCACTCCCCGTGCCCCACGTCAGTGAGATGGGGAAGAGCGGGGAGGGACCCCAGGACATACCCCCGCCCCACAGTTGCCATTTAAAATGGGGGCCTCCCCTGGCCACGTGGGCCCCAAAATGTGGAGTTACAAGCCCACACATGGACCTTTCCAGTCACAGGTCGGCTCAGCCCTGAGCTGGCCTGTGGGTGCCCTGGGGGCGTCTGGGCTGTTCTAACTGCGTCCCAGGAAGGGGTGGTTGGCTGCGAGGGGCTGTCAGAACAGGCTTGGGGCCTAGGCAAAGCACAGCCATGCAGCAAAGATCCCCCCGCAGCCCCTGGCACCAGGGGTTTCCCAACCGGCACCACCACACCGGGGTGTGACACGCTGTGGGGGACCCACATGCCTCCCTCATGCCCCCGGAATGGTCCAGGGAGAAGCCAAGCATCAGGGCAGCCTGGGTCAATCCCACCACATCCTCCTCTTGCCTGACGAGATCTGACTCTCCCCCCCTTCCCCACCCCTCCCTGGCACCAATTCTGGCTTCACCCACAGAGTTCTGGGTACTGAGCACCTGCCAGGATCAGCCCACAGCTGCCATGGCCAATGCCCAGGCCAGGCGGGTCCCAGCCCCACCAGTCACCGAACCCTGCAGCCCCCTGCCCTCAGGCCTGGCAGGGAAGAGCCCCCCCGCTCACCTGGCTATCCGGGAGAGGATCTCCTTGATGCGCACGACCAGCTTCTCGTGCTGGAGCGGGTTGCTCTCGATGGCGCTGTGCAGTTTAGCCATGTAGAAATCCAGGGTACCCAGCGTGGGGGTCTCTCCGGTGCCTGGGGACAGGGGCCTGGTTAGCAAAGCGCTGGATCCCGGCTGGACCCGAGCCCAATGCCCCCAGAGGCCAGCTGCAGCGATGCCCGGGCAGCCCTGTAGGGGTCAGGACTGGCACTCCATGGAGGGGGGCAGGATGCCTTGTCTGTGGTCCTTTCCAGGGCGTTTCTAGCTGGGCGGAGGGCTCAGCTCTGAGGCCCAACCCCTTCATCCCCTGCAACCTCTGGGTCCAACCACAGCTGGCCCTTCACCCCTGGAGTGAGACCCCCACGCCAAGGCCGCGTCTGCTCTGCCAAAGACACTTTCTCCGCCCTCTGCCCCCACCTGCTGGCTGCGTGCTGAGCCAGCCACACTCCAGCCTAGGCGGGGCTACACTGTCACAGTGCCAAAGAGACTCCTTTCTTCAGTGCCACCACAGGGTGCTTTGAGATAAGAGAGAAAAGGAGGGAGATTTCTGAGGCCCCATCTCCAGCCACCCCCCACGTGCAGAGTATCAGACCCCCTGGGCACCCGCTTCTAGTGACAGCCCACCCGACAACCAGCAGTCTGCTCAAGGAGGGGATCTCTGTAGACTGTGTTCCCATGATCCTCCTCTCTCTGCCTCCTGGGCTCACCTGGGATGGGGAGAGAAGCGAAGCTGGTGGTCAGGGCCTGCCGGACAGACTGGAGCTGCTGCTGCAAGGCCAGCGTCTGCCTCTCCTCCAGTGCCAGCTCCTGCTCCAGCTTCTCCTTGGCGCAGCTCATGCTCTCCGTGTGCTTCTGCAGGATGGCGTTCTGCTCCTCAAACTCCGTGTTCATCTTCCGCAAGCGCCGCAGCTCGGCCTCCCGCGCTGCCCCACCGCAGACAGGAGGGAGGGTCAGTGCAGAGGTTGGGGGAGAGGCCAGCTCCCCCCAGCTTGACACAGGCCTGGGGCCAACGCAGGGCTCACACAGCAGTACCATCAGCGACTTCGGTTGCGGCAGAGCCCAGAGGCCCCAGCCAGGATCAGGGCCCCATGGCGCTAGATGCTGCCCGTGTTCTCGGCCCATCAGCCCCCGCACCTGGCCCCTGCTGGGCCAACTGAGGTGGAAGTCAATTCCGGGCAGGATGCTGGGATCAGCGACTCTGTTCCAGGGCTGCCTGGCACCCTGCCGTGACGCTGACAGGATCAGCAGGTGCCAGCCAAGACCACAGGCTGCGACTCCCCCACCCTGAACTCGCCTTGGGGCACTAAGGGTTGCATGTGCCTTGCTGGGAAGGATCAGGCATTGCCCAGCCACATGGGCCAGGGTGGGATCAGCTACGGCAAGCCCCAGGGGTCTATTTACACCAGGGATCCTGGGCCCGCCCCCCGCTGGGAGAAGAGAGCACTGGGCACCACGGTCTCTAGCCTCCCCCTCCCCTGGCCTGCGGTGTGTCGCTGATAGTATTCTAGAGAGCCCCACTGCGCTCGGCGCTGTGCAAACACAATGCAGGACGGTCACTGCCCCACCAAGTTAACCCCCCCCCTCCCCCTCCAGGCTCGGTACCTTTGTTCTGGTCCAAGAACTCCTCGGTGAAGATGGGCACGTCAAACGTGGAGAAGCCGTCCCCGCCGCAGTCCCCGCCCTGGCCGGGAGCAGATGCAGGTTAACGGCCAGTGGCCAGGACAGGTCGACTCTAGCCCGAGGGATGAACTTCCCTTTGCCTGGGCTGGGTTCCTGCCTCCCCTGGGGTCCACACACACAGCCCCTGCTCTGCTTCAGCTCAAGGATGGGGGAGGCAGTGGGGCCTGCCAGTCCCAACACATGGCCCAAGGGAGCTGGTGGGTCCCGCATGGGCCGAGCAATAGTCCCGGGCTCCCCCCAACAGGCCGGGCCAAGCCATAGTCCCCAGCCGTGGCAGCCTGAAGGGTATTTTAAAGGATGCACAATAACTCCGCCCCCGGCTGTTACAGGCTCAGCTCCACATGCCACGGCTGAGCAGTTCTGTCTAATCCCAGTCTGCAGCCAAACCCCCCTCATGCCCCTCTGCTAGGGCGGGGTCACATGCAGCAAGTCTGCCAACGGCCTGAAGGACATTAGGGAGGTGTCAGGGGACAGACAGGCAGCCCCTGCCACGGTCAGTGAGTGTTTGGGCACGGGGGGGACAGGCATGGACTGAGCAAGCAGCATCACCAGGGGGGGAGGAAGAGGCAGGACACATCAGTGAGCGAAGGGCCATACAGCACGAGCCGGACACACCTCACACCAGCCTAGTGAGCCCTGCACGGAGTCAGGCCCCACTTCTCCACTGCCACCCGCCAGCCCGTGGCAGCCCTGGCAGGGCCCATGCAGCTCGACAGGATTTACCACCTCATGCTCTACGAGGGGCTCCGTGCTCCTCTGCTTCACTTCCCCAGCTGGCACCTGGCACCCAGCCCCTCTCCTGGGCACTGCCCACCCTCACAGAGCCGCCAGGGGCCTTACCTTGTGCGGGTGCCCGTTCAGCAGAGTGTTCACAGACACAGAACCAGCATCCTCTGGGGGCACAAAGAGGTCAGAGGTTACTCACCTCATCCTGCTGTGCCAGGCCCACCCTGCCAGCCACAGAGGGGGACGCTCCCAGCCCCTTCCCCACCCCAGTGTCAGCGGGGGGCAGGGCAGAGTGCACCATGCTGTGCTCAGGGGCCCTGCCAAAGCCCAGCCCCACACGCCCCCAGCACCAACCTTTCTTGATCTTCTTCTCCTGGATCTTCTCTGTGCACATCTTGTAGGCCTCCGACTGCTGGTACTCCCGCAGCTCCTTCATGTACTGCTGCTTCTCACGCTCCGCCTCGTCCAGGTACCGCTGAAACCACCCGGGGTCAGGTGGGCACGCCCCACGGAGCAGGGAAGGGGGGCGAGGTGCAGCCCTAAACACCACCCCAGAGCCTGGATCCCAGCGAGGGGCCCAGCAAGTATTCCAGGGCGTGACTCCAGGAGTCAGGGCCCTGCTCCCCTGGATGCCAATGGCAGCTGAATCAGGTAGCCACACGTTCTGGCTGACACCCCGGCCTCGCTGAGGTTGTATGCCCTGCAATTACGGAAGGGAACCCCAGACCCACAGCACAGCAGCCAATTAGGGTACGTCCCGCAGACCCCGGTCCAGATGCAGCCTATCCTACTCGAGGTGCAATCCTCAGCCAGCCCAACAGCCTGAGTGGGTCTGGAGCGTGGCTGTGACCCGGGTCCTAGCTGGATGTGGCTGGGCTAACGCGAGTGTGTCACCTCTGGACGCCCCCCACCTCCCGCAGTACCTGCTTGTCCGTGGGCTGCAGTTTGCTCCATTCGGCTCCCAGCATCTTGGTGATCTCTGGGAAGGGCAGGTCGGGATGCTGCATGCGGATCTGCTCGCGGCGTTCGTTCAGGAAGCGGACGTAGCCGGTCACTGGGGCCTTGGGGCCATTGGGCAGGATCTTCTTCCTCTTCTTCCCTTTGGGCCAGCCCCTCTTCTTCACTGGCTGTCGCCCCGCGGCAGGGGAGGGAAAGAAACCAATCAGCACGCTGGACTGGAGCTCACTAAGTGACTGTGTCCGCAGGGGGAAGGGAGGGACAAAGCGCCATGCAGCCCCCTGCAGTTAGCCCTCCCGAGGCCAGGACTCCTGGCCTCTCTTCCCAGCCCCGTGCTGCAGCCACAAGCCCCTGCACCATCTGCGGCAGCCTGGCACACTGCACGGCTACGCTAGGACTACTGCAGGGTAAGCAAATGCATTTCTATGGCACAAAACCCCAGCAAAGCAGCTCCCTGCAGCGCTGTAAACCCAGCTGTCCCAGCCCCGCGCGGCTGCCGTCGAGCCAGCAGGAGAGCCTGGACGAGCCACAGGGATCCTGTGCCCAGGGCGGGCCGGGAAAGCAGAAGAGGGGCTCACCTCCTCCTCGCCATGGGGCTTCTCGCTGCTGGTCCGGGGAATTTCCCCCTTCTCCTGCTTGATGGCGACCAGGAAGTTTCCATGCTGGCCTTTGCCGGTGGCATGTCTGCAACCAGAGAGCTCGTGTCACACTGTGGGGAGGGAAAAGGCTGAAGCGCAACTGCAGAGACGCTATTGGGATGGCATTGCTGGTGCACACTGCTACGCCCTTCAGCACCTCCTGCTGGGAGGGGCTGGGAATGCAGGAGCCCTGAGCTTCCCACGCAGCCAGCACTCTCCACAGCCCTTCACAAGGGCAACTCCTACCGGGAGAAGCTGGGATTGAGGTAGCTGATGGCGACGCCCTCCCAATGCCAGAGCTCCCACGCCCTTCCCCACAGCAGCCCTACTGGGACCAGCTAGCACTGTAATAACTAAGGGGCGCAACAAACCCCACCAAGACCAGCATGGCCCAAGGTAATTTGGGGCACTCCTGCACACAGGTTACAGCCCAAATCACGCCCTCTGCTGGCAGGTCAAGCAGCTGCAGAGAAGAGTCAGAACGAGAAGGGTTCTCACATGACTGAGAACAGATCTAAAGTTATACTCCTCTGGGCACCAATTCCAAGGGCCATCCATCAGTCCTTGTACCCAGCGCATCCACTACTCTATGGCTGGAGACAACACTCCACCCTCCCTGGCACAGTATGGAGAGAAGGAATGGGCTGGTGCTGGTGCATCATACAGGAGAGCTTTGCCTTCATCTGGAGCATCTTACACACGCCACAGTCCAAGGCAGAGCAGCAAACTAGGGCCCAGCTCCTGCAATCAGATATGCCCCCACGGAACCCCAGCGGTGCTCCACCCGAACAAGTCCAGTTACAGGATCAGGATGAGTGAAGGCAGGAATTAGAAATCCATGACAAATGCAAAAACGGGGAAGTAAATAGCAGCAGATATAACTCAGCAGTTATGAAGTACAGAAAATTAATAAGGCAAGTTAAAGACATCAGGGGAAAATCCATGGCTGGCAAGGCTAAGGACAATAAGAAGGAATTTTTTTTAAGTATAAGAAATCCTAGCAAAAGTACAGACGCATTACTAGATGGAAAAAATAAAACTGTTCATGATGATGCAGAAAAGGTTCCGCATTTGGAAAGAGGCAGTACGGTATCGTGTATCATGTGAGCATGACGAAGTACTTTTGAGTCCATTAGCAACTAAGGAGGATGTTAAACAACATCTGCTAGGGATAAGTATTTTTAAATAAGCAGGCCTGGCGAACTTGCACCTAAGAATCTTAAAAGAGCTGGCTGAGAAGATCTTGGAGGAGATGTTAATTTTTAGTATGTCTTGGAATACCAGGGAAGTTCCAGAAGACTGGAAAAGAGCGAACTTTGTACCAATATTCCAAATGTGCAAGTGGGCTGACTCAGATAACGACAGGCCTGTTAACCTGACATCAATCCTGTGCAAAATAACAGAAAATACCAAATGATTCAATTGATAAAGATTTGGTGGATGGGAGCTTAATTAAGGCCAGTCAGGATGGGTTTATGGAAAACAGGTCCAGTCAGCAAGCCTGATTTCATTCTTTGAGATTACAAGCTTGGCCGATAAAGGTAACAGTGTAGATGTAACAGACTTTGGTAAGGTATCTGAGGTACTACTGCATGACATTCTGATTGAGAAACTAGTAGGCTCCACTCTCTAAAGCAATAAATGGATTAAGAACTGGCTAAGTGACAGATCTCAAAGGGTAGTTACCAATGGGGAATCACCATCAAATAGGGCTGTTTCTAGTGGGGTTTCAGAGGGACTGGTACTAGGCTTGATGCTAGTCAACACGTTCATCAATGATCTAGAATGAAATATAAAACCAGCGCCGATAAAGTTTGCGCATGACACCGAGACCGGCAGAGTGGTAACTAACGTTGAGGACAGGGCAGTCATACAGAGTGATCTGGAGCACCTGGTAAGCAGGGCCCAGTCAAACAAAACACATTTTAATACAACCAAATGCAAAGTTATTCATCTAGGAACAAAGAAAGCAGTGTTTCCAAAAGGGTTTAGGGGTCATAATGGAGAAGCAACTCAACATGAGCTCCCAGTACGACACTAAGACAAGATCTTTGATGCGCTCCTTGGATGTACAAACAGGGAATAGCGAGCAGGAGCAGGGAGCTGATTTTACCTCTGTATGTGGCACTGGTGAGACCGACACTGGAACTCTGCGTCCAGTTCTGGGGTCCACATTTTAAAAAGGCTCTTGAGAAATTGGAGAAGGTGCAGAAAAGAGCCACAAAAATGATCTAGAAAAATGCCTTGCAGTGGAAGACTTAAAGAGCTCAATCGCTTTAGTTCATCAAGATCAAGAGCTGACTTGCTAACAGCCTACACATACCTGGGGTGAAAATACCAGGGACTAACGGGCCGTTTAATCTGGCAGAGAGGGGCAGACCAAGAACCAATGGCTGGAAACTGAAGCCAGGCAAATTCAAATTAGACCCAACATTTTAACAGTGAGGGTGATTAACCATTGGAACAAACTACCAAGGGAGCCTCCACTTGCTGATGTCCTCAGATGAAGGCTGGCTGCCTTTCTGGAAGATGCATTAGCCAAACAAGCTATTGGGCTCAATCCAGGAGTAACTGGGTGAAGGTCTCTGGCCCTTGCTGTGCAGGAGGTCAGACTTGATGATCTAATGGTCCCATCAGGCTTGAGCTCTATGAATCTATTACCTAGATTTGATTGCTGTCAGGCACTACGGGGCCTGTCAGCATCACCGTGACCACAACAACAGTCGGCCTGTTGCTGTCTGGTAAGGGGAAAGAACCTGCAACACTTACAAGATCCCAGCGGCCAGCTGTTTTGCACCATGCGACATGACCAATTTCTGCAGACACCAGCTAAGAGCACCAGGAAATGCTCAGGCAACTCAGACCAGGCCACCTGTAACGTGCAATCAAGTTTCATTATGGACGTTTCAGCAACTGGGCAGCAGGGAGAAAGGTTATTGGAAACTGGAGGTAGCAAACCTCAAACCCAGCAGCAACTAAGCTACAATCCAGCCGAAATAAGGCCCCAGTGCCCACCTGGAACATCCCACTCAGGAGGAAGTATTGTCTCCTGCTCTGATGGCTCAGGACTCCTGGGTTCTATTCACAGCTCACATACTAGCTCATTGTGTGACCCTGGTCAAATAACTTCCCTTATCACCTCTAGAAGCAAAATGATAAATGTGCAAAACAAAACAAGGTAATTTAAATTGCAACCTTAACACTGCACCGGAAAGAAAAGATATTCAAGAGATACAATAATTTAAAGCAACATTGGCACAGCACTTCATACGTAACAGTCTGACTAGCAGCTGCTTTTCTGTGCAGGCCAGGAGAGTGGATGTTGCTTGGGGAATTTCCCAATTGAGTTATTTCAATTTATATAATAAAAGATGCTCATATGAAGCTCTAGGTGCCCTGATCCACAACCCTACTAAAGTTCAAAAGCATTAACACTATAATGTGAATTACTATCTGCACTCTCAGAGTGCTTCATGGGCTTCTGCAACCTGGGGAAACTGGGGCACGGAGGCAGGGAATGACTTGTGCAAGGTCACCCAGTGAGTCAGTGGCTAAGGCAGAAACAGAATCCAGGCCTCCTGGCTCCCAGGCCCTGCACTGAGCATGGGACACAAGCGGTCACTGCAACAGGAGAGTCACAGAGACACCCAGGAAAGGGGAACTGGGGAAGACGGGCAGAGAGGGGCGGGATGGGGAGCTCTGCCCCCCCCTTCTTATAGCCCTTTATTGACTAGCAAGGTCAGACTAGGGGAAGAGCGCGCCCAGCACTGGCCCCCCTCCCTGCACCATCTGCAGCAGCTCCTTCCCTGGGGCTCCCTTATAGCCCCCCAACCCAGGACCCCCACGCCCCTGTTCCCCTCCAATCCCTCAGCACCCCCACCTCCTCCAATCGCACAGCCCCCCACCTCCTCCCCCGCCCTCTCCCTCTCCCACTCCAGCCCCCTGCCCCCACCTCCTCCAATCCCACAGCCCCCCGCCCCCCACTCCAGCCCCTCTACCTCCCCCACCTCCTCCCCCGCCCTCTCCCACTCCAGCCCCTCGCCCCCCACCTCCTCCAATCGCACAGCCCCCCACCTCCTCCCCCGCCCTCTCCCTCTCCCACTCCAGCCCCCTGCCCCCACCTCCTCCAATCCCACAGCCCCCCGCCCCCCACTCCAGCCCCTCTACCTCCACCTCCTCCAATCCCACAGCCCCTCGCACCCCCACCTCCTCCCCCTCCAGCCTCCCGGACCCCAGCCCCCCGCACCTCCCCAAACTTCCCTGGCTCAGCAACCCCGTCTCTCAGTCTCAACCGCCCTTCCTTGCACCCTCCGTCCCGCCCACCATCGTTATGCTAATGAGCAACACACAGCTAGGACTCGGATTGGGCACCCTAGAGGCAATATGCAGATAAGGCAGGCGGTGATTGGCCAGGGCGGCCTCCGTCAAATGCAGAGGGCGGGGCTATGGAAGTGCGCTCTGGCTGCGTCAAGTTCGGTTGCGCGCGAGAGGGGCCCCAACCAATCAGAAATCGGTTTCCGGAGCCTCAGCGAAAGGAGGGTCTTAAAGGGCCAGTTACCAAATGTAATCAACTCCCCTCCCCCTTCCCCTGCACAAGCCCTAGCCAGAGTCTGTGACCCCCCACACACCCCAGACAGTCTGTGACCTACATCCCCTAGCCCTCCCACCCCCCCACACACCCAGCCCTCCCACTCCTCCACAGGCAAGTTCTGTACCCCCCCCCACACACACAGCCCTCCCACCCCCCCACAGGCAAGTTCTGTACTCCCACACACACACACCCAGCCCTCCCACCCACCCCCCACAGGCAAGTTCTGTACCCCCCCACACACACACCCAGCCCTCCCACCCCCCCTACAGGCAAGTTCTGTACGCCCCCCCACACACACACACACAGTCCTCCCCCCACACACACACACAGGCAAGGTCTCTACCCCCCACAGCCACCAGCCAAGGTCTGTACCCTCCCTACATCCCGCAGCCAGGGTTTCACTCCCACCACCACCACCCAACATACCCCAAACAGACTCTCTAGCCACCCCCAGCCAGCCCCCCCAACCTCCCCATCAGGGCTCCCAACCCCCAGTAGGCCTCCCGCATACAGCCAGGATCCCCTAAACTTGAAGAGACACAAAACTTGCTTGCTTCTGGCCAAGCCTCCAGCATTTTGTGAGCCTGCCTCAAATCGCACATGGCGGTCTGCCATTTTGGGCCTTAGCTGAGAGTCAAAGGAGCCCCAGAAAAGTTAAGTCAGGGTGTGCAAACCCCCGGGGTGGGAAACGGGCACCATAGGCTCCCTGGCCTCCCCAGGAACCAGCACAACGTCAATACCCAATGGCCGCAGTGGATCTGGCTCCAGGGCTGTTTTTAAAACCATCTTCAAGGCACAGATACAAAATAGATTCACTTGGTCAACGTCTCTTGCCATGCTAGTAACACGACAATGCCCCAGCCCAGATGTGATGCTTCCCAGGAGGACTTAGGGCTGGGAGGCTCCTTGCTACCACCTCCCCTTAGTGTGAGGAAGCCTCCTCAGTGCCTGGTGGGGGTCAGTTCCCCAACTCTCTCTCTTCCCAAGTTAGTGACGCACGTTCCAACCCCCTGAGCTCTCCAAGCGTCTCCCTGGAGCAGCCAGCACCTGGTTCACTGGACACTCGCAGTATTCACAGAGTCGCTGCTTCCAAAGAAACAGTTTCGCCTTGGATCACCAGCTTCGCCTTGGATCACCGCTCCGCTTAACACACAGCGCTCAGATCTGTTTATAGCAGGGATCGGCAACCTTTGGCACGCAGCCCATCAGGGAAAGCCTCTGGCGGGCTGGGTGAGTTTGTTTACCTGCCGTGTCCACAGGTTCGGCCAATCGCCGCTCCAGGACAATGGGGGCTGCAGGAAGCGGTGCGGGCCGAGGGATGTGCTGGCCGCCCTTCCTGCAGCCCCCGTTGGCCTGGAGCGGCGAACCAGGGCCAGTGGGAGCTGCGATCGGCCGAACCTGTGGACGTGGCAGTTAAACAAACTGGCCCGGCCTGCCAGGGGCTTACCCTGATGGGCTGCGTGCCAAAGGTTGCCAATGCCTGGTTTATAGTGAAAGCAGGCCTAAGTTTGAACAGCCCATGACTCAGGCAGTAGCAAGTTGAAATATTGGAAACAAATGGTTACATATAAACCAAAATGCTAACAAGCATCCTAGAGTGTTGACCTCCTTAACAAGATACTTTCATAGCCTGTGGAATATTGCGCACCAGCATTTTCCAGCCAGGCTGGCTGTGACCCTCCTTTCATAACACAAACACCTGTTGATTCGCTTCCTAGATTGAGGAGCCTCCAGATATACCTGAACAATCCTGTGTCTTTAGTCATAAAGAGGATACCCCTGCTGTTTGGTTTCTCCTGTGACGTTCCTCTCTTGTAGATTTCAGAATCTTTTCTTCTGCCTAGACCTACACTGTGAGGTGTACAACAGACTATACGCACATGAGCAGACTGGGAGGTGCGCATCTGTTACGTCCTGCCTGAAAGGAACATGTCTGAGACACATCACCTTCTGGGGATCTGCCTTAATTTTCAACATAGATACTAGGGCTGTCGATTAATCACAGTTAACTTACGCGATCAATTCAAAAAAATTAATCACGATTAATTGTTGTTTTAATCGCACTGTTAAACAATAGAATACCAATTGAAATTTATTAAATATTTTGGATGTTTTTCTACATTTTCATATATATTGTATTCTGTGTTGTAATTGAAATCAAAGTGTATATTATTTTTTATTACAAATATTTGCACTGTAAAAATGATAAACAAAAGAAATAGTATTTTTCAATTCACCCTAAGTACTGTAGTGCAATCTCTTTGTCATGAAAGTGCAATTTACAAATGTGCAATTTTTTTTGTTACATAACTGCACTCAAAAACAAAACAATGTAAAACGTCAGAGCCTACAAGTCCACTCAGTCCTACTTCTTGTTCAGCCAATCACTCAGACAAACAAGTTTGTTTACATTTACGGGAGATAATGCCGCCCGCTTCTTATTTACAATGTCACCTGAAAGTGGGAACTGGCATTTGCATGGCACTTTTGTAGCTGGTGTTGCAAGGTATTTACATGCCAGATATGATAAACATTCGTATGCCCCTTCATGCTTCGGCCACCATTCCACAGGACATGCTTCCATGCTGATGACGCTCTTTAGAAAAAAATGTGTTAATTAAATTTGTGACTGAACTCCTTGGGGGAGAATTGTATGTCCCCAGCTCTGTTTTACTCACATTCTGCCATATATTTCATGTCATAGCAGTCTCAGATGATGACCCAGCACATGTTGTTCATTCTAAGAACACTTGCACTGCAGATCTGACAAAACATAAAGAAGGTACCAACGTGAGATTTCTAATGATAGCTACAGCACTCGACCCAAGGTTTAAGAATCTGAAGTGTCTTCCAAAATCTGAGAGGGACGAGGTGTGGAGCATGCTTTCAGAAGTCTTAAAAGAGCAACACTCCAATGCAGAAACTACAGAACCCGAACCACCAAAAAAGAAAATCAACCTTCTGCAGGTGGCATCTGACTCAGTTAATGAAAATGAACATGCTTCAGTCCGCATTGCTTTGGATTATTATCGAGCAGAATCTGTCATTAGCATGGACGCATGTCCCCTGGAATGGTGGTTGAAGCATGAAGGGACATATGAATCTTTAGTGCATATGGCATGTAAATATCTTGCGAAGCTGGCTACAACAGTGCCATGCAAATGCCCGTTCTCACTTTCAGGTGACGTTGTAAACAAGAAGTGAGCAGCCTTATCTCCTGCATATGTAAACAAACTTGTTTCTCTGAGTGATTGGCTGAACAGGAAGTAGGACTGAGTGGACTTATAGGCTCTAAAATTTTACATTGTTTTGTTTTTGAATGCATTTTTTTTAATGTAATTCTACATTTGTAAGTTCAACTTTCATGATAAAGAGATTGCACTACAGTACTTGTATGAGGTGAATTGAAATATACTATTTCTTTTGTTTTTTTACAGTGCAAATACTTGTAATAAAAAATAAATATAAAGTGAGCACTGTACACTTTGTATTCTGTGTTGTAATTGAAAATGTAGAAAACATACAAAATATTTAAATAAATTGTATTCTATTATTGTTTAACAGTGTGATTAATCGTGATTATTTTTTTTAATCGCTTGACAGCTCTAATAGATACATAACTTCTTATATAGCAGCCGTACATACATTTCACAATGATTATGATGGGTGGGCTACTGGATCTCAGTAGAGATCTCACATGCCATCCTTTAGTGATCTGTTATGCATATGTCTGACCCATGGACCCCTGTAGAACCCCATGCACTCCCTGAGCCCTCTACCCATTGGCATTGAGATCCCTGGATGACTTATGCCCACCTCCAGGCTCCCTCAGGCCCCCTTTCCTGCCCCCCCATCCTGGCTGTTGAAATTGACATATTAGACTATAAAATTTGGTTGTATCCCCTCCTTTGAACTGAGCCTGGATTCTTTGATCTTGCCTGGATGAGAGATGCTCTGCTGAAATCCTCTAGGATGCTTTACAAGTCGGGATGTGTATGTTCTGACATCCACAAAGCCTTTCCAAGGATAAATGGATACAGTCGCAGCTGAAAGAAGCGATGGAAACCAACTCCTGGATTTTTAAAACCTCCAGTCAGGTTAAATTCTGTGCTTAGCTCTTACTGTGATAAACACTATATGCAAACCTAAGCTAGATCTGAATAACTCATCATGAGCCTTCACAAAATTTGGCTCAGAATATTCCTAAATATTGAGGCTGCCCAGAACTAGATCCAGGCTCAGGGGGTTGTGACAGCTCTAGTTTGACCACAATGATATTTAAATCCATTACTAGTTGCTGGAAGGCTTTTACCTTTGTCAACCAAGTGCTTGGTTTAACTCTGCAGATCGCAGCCCTTGGCACTTTATAGCAGTTCACATTTCCAAGGGCTGCACAATATCAATTCATTAATAAAGCTGACAAGGCTTGCTGGAGAAACAACTATTAAGTGCAAAAATATTTGGCATAAG
This sequence comes from Chrysemys picta bellii, assembly GCF_011386835.1. Classification (NCBI taxonomy): domain Eukaryota; kingdom Metazoa; phylum Chordata; order Testudines; family Emydidae; genus Chrysemys; species Chrysemys picta. The sequence goes on from NC_088815.1 coordinate 3,997,767, forward strand.
AGTTACATGTCATTCTATTTAAAGATTCACTCGGTACTATTTTTTTCTTTATCATTACAAGCCATATATTGCTTTCCAGGGTACTAAACATGCTTTCTCTGTATATATATTGTTCCCCTTTTGAGTCAAGTGGGTAACCAAAGTTCAGGGCCTTCTACGTAGTTTTGGCTGGAAGAGGAAATTGATACGGGAGTCAGGTGTTCCTTTGGTGCAATCCTGTTTATTTACAAAGATCATGCCCAGAGCCTTGTTTCCCTGAACACAGCAGGAGGCAGTTTCTTTCCTCCCAGCCCTTTGCAGTCAGCACTCAACTCAAAACTCCTCAGCTTTTCTCAGAGCTGCACTTCCAGCAGTTGTTCAGCCTGAGTCTGGCTTTATGCTCCTACTGTTCTCCCTAATGGTCCATTGACTTGTTCCCAGCTAGCCAGCCAGACTGATTGCATTCTGTCTGGTGGGTGTTCCCCAGGTAGTATAGACGTATAGTTAATATTCCTAACTTTAGATACAAAAATGATACATACATACACATAGGATAATCATATCCAGCAAATCATAACCTTTCCAATGATACCTCACATGACCTATCTTGCATAAAATACATTACAATGATATTACTATGACATAATCATATTATAACAATATTTCTATGGAGAATATGGGGCATCGTGTCACAGCCTAAGTTCCCTGTAAGCTGCGCAGCCATGCGGCTTCACAGCAGCCTATTAAGTGCTGTGCAGGTGCTCAGGGAACCTGCCCAGCAGGGACCTGCCACGGCCGGGAGAGGGGCGCCCCTACCCTGGCCCCAACTCAGCCCCGGACTTGCTGCAGCCAGGGGAGGGGTGCCACTCCCTCGGCCCTAATCCAGCCCCAGACCTGCCGCAGCTGAAGGAGAGGCACCTATCCCATGGCCCCAGCCCCAGAGCTGCCGCGCCGGGAAGAGGTGCCTCTCCCCCCCAGCCCAAGTGCTTGTGCGAGGAGAGAGAGGTGGGGGGAGTTCTCTCTCCCAACTGTAATCCCGGGGCAGCCTGCACCCCAAGACCCTCATCCCTGGTCCCACCCCAGAGCCTGCACCCCCAGCCGGAGCCCTCAGCCCCTGCACCCCAACCTTCTGCCCCAGCCCTGAGCCCCCTCCCACACACCGAAGCCCTCGGCCCCATGCCCACCACATGAATTGTGTTATGTGCACCATTATGGAGGTGATGTGTCACATAACAAAATTCATTCCGCACGCGGGTGGGAAAAATGGGAACACTGGGCACAGTCGCCATCGAGGGAACAGCACAAAGAACAGGCGAGGGCCTGTCAGGGCTGATTCCCCACTCTGGCACTTTGAGTGCAGAAGGTGGGGGCCGACAAGGATTCTAAAAATTAATACTGGCCATTCCAGGCTGGTATTAAACTCCCAAGGTTACAGCTTCTCTCTGACCTTGGATGGGTAGATGCTGCCACCACCCAAGTGCAGAACCCCTTTGAGAGCCCAGGAAGGTGCACTTGGGAATTCCTTCCTGTGGGGTACCATCAAGCCCTCCCCCCCCCCCACCCGGGAAGAGCTGAGAAAGAAAAACAAAGGAAATCAGCTGTTGCCACCAGCTAATTAAACAACATGCGCACAAACCTCTTAGGACACAAAAATCCAATTCTGTTCTTAAAAAAGGTAAATTTTATTAATAAAAAAAAGAAAGAAAATACATCTGGGAACTCTGGCTACTGCTAGATTTTAAAAGAGCAACTACAAGGATTAAGCACTAAGAATAGCCTTCTTGAGGTCCAGCTTAAAGGTTACAAGCAAAACAAAAGCAGCTGGGGTTAGCACAGAGGAGTCCACAAGCCATAAAGAAATAAAAGGGACAAACCTAATCACGTCTTCCTAGACATTTCCTGATCTACTTACATAGCTGGGGTTTTAGATGAGTAGTTTCTAGGTATGATACTGATGATTTTTTCATACCTGGCCCAAGCTTCTTAAAGCATAGCTCTGCCTGTCTGCGTTTCCCCGGGAGAACATCAACAGACAGACAAAATGGGAGTGTTTTTTCCATTTTAAAAAGTTCGAGCCTTCCCATTGGCTCTTTTGGCCAGGTGCCCACTCCCTTCCTTTTACCTGTGCATAGCAGTGAGACTTTTTAACCCTTTACAGGTAGAGCAATTAGAGAACAGCTACTGAGAGGGATTTTATAGCTGCTGGCTGGCTGGGTGTCCATAAAAGGGAGCTCCCCCCCTTATATCTCACCCCCCTCCCCAAATCACAGACAGTGTTGGCCAGCCTGGTTCAGGTCGGGTCCACAGTGGCTGGGATTTCTTCCTAGAGGTTTAGGGAAACAGAGTTAATAAGATACATACACCTCTAATTTTACTACTAATTACATGAAGAACTAAACAGTATTTTCCACATGTTAAGGACTACAATGACTTAGAACACAGGGACATTTTTACCTGGCTGATTCTGGGAAACCTTCCCGGGAGAGTGCATCAGCCACTTTGTTAGAGGCTCCTGAAATGTGTTGTATTTTAAAATCAAAGTCTTGAAGAGTTAAACTCCACCAAATAAGGTTTTTGTTAGTCTCTTTGACCATGTGAAGCCACTTCCATGCAGCATGGTCAGTCTGCAGGTAGAAACGCCATCCCCAAATGTATGGGCGTAGCTTCTCCAGAGCATACACAATGGCGTAATATTCTTTTTCTGAGACTGACCAGTGGCTTTCCCTCTCAGAAAGTTTTTTGCTGAGGAACACGACAGGATGGAATTGTTGATCTGGTCCTTCCTGCATTAAAACTGCTCCTACACCACCCTCAGCCGCATCTGTGGTCACGACAAAAGGTTGGTCGAAGTCCAGCGCTATTAGTACAGGGTCAGAGGTAAGGGCCACCTTAAGCTGGTTAAAGGCTTTTTGATACTTCTTGGTCCATTGAACTGCATTTGGCTGTTTTTTCCAGGTTAGGTCAGTCAGTGGGGTGGCAATTTGGCTGTAGTGTGGTACAAATCATCTGTAATAGCCAGCCAAGCCCAAGAAGGATTGGACCTGTTTCTTTGACTTAGGGAAAGGCCAATTTTGAATAGCATTTACTTTAGCCTGTAGGGGGTTGATAGTTCCTTGACCCACCTGGTGTCCAAGGTACGTTACCTGTTGAGGCCTAATTGACACTTTTTGGCCTTATGGTTAATCCTGCCTCCCTTATGCACTGGAAGACAGCTTGGCGGTGTTCCAGGTGTTCTGCCCATGAATCTGAGAATATGGCCACATCATCAAGGTAGGCGACTGGAAATTCCCCAAATCCAGCCAGAAAGTTATCCACCAGTCTCTGGAAAGTGGCGTGTGCATTTCGCAGTCTGAAAGGGAGCACATTACATTTACACAGCCCTACATGGGTGATGAAGGCTGACCTTTCCTTGGCTGGGTCATCTAGCGGCACTTGCCAGTACCCCTTAGTTAAATTTAGGTGGAGATTAATTGGGCATTTCCCAGTTTCTCCAATCGCTTATTTGTGCGTGGCATTGGATAGTTCTCTGGGCGAGTTACAGCATTTAGCTTATGGTAGTCCATGCAAAAGCAGATTTCCCCATCTGTTTGGGAACCAGAACCACTGGAGATGCCCAGGCACTCTCAGAGGGGCGGATTACACCCATCTGTAATATGTCCTTGATCTCCCTTTCTATCGCAGTTTTGGCTTGAGAAGCCATCCGGTAGGGTTGGGCTCTAATTGGGTGAGCATCACCTGCGTCAATGGAGCGGTGCGCCCGTTCTGTCCATCCTGGGGTGGCTGAAAACATTGGCGTGAAGCTGGTGCACAGCTCCTGGATTTGCTGTCACTGCTTACACCCAAGGCTCACCTCTTCTGTGCCACCGTTGCTTTTCCCTTCATAGTAGACTCCTTTAGGTCACTCAGCATCATCTCTCTCCTGGGCTGTAAACTGGAGAACCTTGATTTCTCGGAAATAAAAGGGCTTTAGAGAATTAACATGGTATACTTTAGGTTTTAGGGTAGGGTCTGGGAATGCTATGAGGTAATTGACAGCTCCCAGGTGCTCTCCGACCATAAATGGTGCTTCCATCTTATTGGCTTGGAGCGCTTTCAGGACCATGACTTGGTCACCTACTCCGAAGGAGCGCTTTCTGGCATGTTTATCATACCAGGCCTTGTTGCTCTCGTTGAGCATCCTGTAGGTTTTCTCGAGCAAGGGCTGGAGAGTCTTTGAGGGTGTTTTCAGGTTGGTTACAAAGTTCAAAATGTTAGTTCCTGGAGAAGATGTAACCCCCGCCCATTGCTGCTTCACCAACTGTAATGACCCCTTAACTTCGTGGCCATAAACGAGTTCAAAGGGTGAAAACCCCAAACTGGGATGTGGTACAGCCCTGTAGGCAAAGAGCAACTGCTGCAACACTAGGTCCCGATCATTGGCGTGCTTATTCATGAATTTATGTATCATGGCCCCCAAAGTTCCACTGAACGTCTCCACTAGGCCATTCGTTTGATGATGGTAAGGGGCGGCAACCAAGTGGTTCATCCCAGGAGCTTCCCAAAGACGTTTCATGGTCCCTGCCAGGAAGTTAGTTCCCGAATCCATAAGGATGTCAGAGGGCCAATCTACCCTGGCAAAAATGTCTGCCAATGCCTGGCACATGCTTTTAGCCCTGGTGTTGCTTAGAGCTACTGCTTCCGGCCATTGGGTAGCAAAATCCATGAAAGTCAGTATATACAGCTTTCCTCTGGGTGTCTTCTTAGGGAAAGGACCCGGAATATCCACAGCTACTCGCTGAAGACGCTTACAAGAAGTGAAAGATTGACCAAATGACCAGGGAGGAGTATAAAAATATTGCTCAGGCATGCAGGAGTGAAATCAGGAAGGCCAAATCACACTTGGAGTTGCAGCTAGCAAGAGATGTTAAGAGTAACAAGAAGGGTTTCTTCAGGTATGTTAGCAACAAGAAGAAAGTCAAGGAAAGTGTGGGCCCCTTACTGAATGAGGGAGGCAACCTAGTGACAGAGGATGTGGAAAAAGCTAATGTACTCAATGCTTTTTTTGCCTCTGTCTTCACAAACAAGGTCAGCTCCCAGACTGCTGCACTGGGCAGCATAGTATGGGGAGAAGGTGACCAGCCCTCTGTGGAGAAAGAAGTGGTTCGGGACTATTTAGAAAAACTGGACGTGCACAAGTCCATGGGGCCGATGCGCTGCATCCGAGGATGCTAAAGGAGTTGGCGGATGAGATTACAGAGCCATTGGCCATTATCTTTGAAAACTCCTGGCAATCTGGGGAAGTCCCGGATGCCTGGAAAAAGGCTAATGTAGTGCCCATCTTTAAAAAAGGGAAGAAGGAGGGTCGGGGAACTACAGGCCAGTCAGCCTCACCTCAGTCCCTGGAAAAATCATGAAGCAGGTCCTCAAGGAATCAATTCTGAAGCACTTCAAGGAGAGGAAAGTGATCAGGAACAGTCAGCATGGATTCACCAAGGGGAAGTCGTGCCTGACTAATCTAATTGCCTTCTATGAGGAGATAACTGGGTTTGTGGATGAGGGGAAAGCAGTGGATGTGTTATTCCTTGACTTTAGCAAAGCTTTTGTTACGGTCTCCCACAGTATTCTTGCCAGCAAGTTAAAGAAGTATGGGCTGGATGAATGGACTATAAGGTGGATAGAAAGCTGGCTAGATCGTCGGGCTCAACGGGTAGTGATCAACTGCTCCATGTCTAGTTGGCAGCCGGAATCAAGCAGAGTGCCCCAAGGGTCAGTCCTGGGGCCGGTTTTGTTCTATATCTTCATTAATGATCTGGAGGATGGTGTGGACTGCACTCTCAGCAAGTTTGCAGATGACACTAAACTGGGAGGAGTGGTAGATACGCTGGAGGGTAGGGACAGGATACAGAGGGACCTAGACAAATTAGAGGATTGGGCCAAAAGAAATCTGATGAGGTTCAACAAGCACAAGTGCAGAGTCCTGCACTTAGGGTGGAAGAATCCCATTCACTGCTACAGACTAGGGACCGAATGGCTAGGAAGCAGTTCTGCAGAAAAGGACCTAGGGGCTACAGTGGACGAGAAGCTGGATATGAGTCAACAGTGTGCCCTTGTTGCCAAGAAGACTAACGGCATTTTGGGCTGTATAAGTAGGGGCATTGCCAGCAGATCGAGGGACGTGATCATTCCCCTCTATTCGGCATTGGTGAGGTCTCATCTGGAGTACTGTGTCCAGTTTTGGGCCCCACACTAAAAAAAGGATGTGGAAAAATTGGAAAGAGTCCAGCGGAGGGCAACAAAAATGATTAGGGGGCTGGAGCACATGACTTATGAGGAGAGGCTGAGGGAACTGGGATTGTTTAGTCTGCAGAAGAGAAGAATGAGGGAGGATTTGATAGCTGCTTTCAACTACCTGAAAGGGGGTTCCAAAGAGGATGGATCTAGACTGTTCTCAGTGTACCAGATGACAGAACAAGGAGTAATGGTCTCAAGTTGCAGTGGGGGAGGTTTAGGTTGGATATTAGGAAAAACTTTTTCACTAGGAGGGTGGTGAAGCACTGGAATGGGTTACCTAGGGAGGTGGTGGAATCTCCTTCCTTAGAGGTTTTTACGGTCAGGCCTTACAAAGACCAGGCTGGGATGATTTAGTTGGAGATTGATCCTGCTTTGAGCAGGGGGTTGGACTAGATGACCTCCTGAGGTCCCTTCTGTCACGGACTCACAGATTGTGCCCACTCTTGGCCCCATGCGGTCCGTGGGGTGTGCCCCTTTTAGTGAGACAGCCCTTCTCGGGGGTCCACTCTCTCTCGGGGTCAGGCTCCTCCACCTCCTGGATCCGCACCTCTCTGAGCCTTAGCACGTCTGTCCCTGCCGTGGGCCCCCTCAGGGAGTCCACTCGCTCTGGACCCCCGGGGCCTCCACCCCCGAAGGGGTTGATGCAACCCTGTTCTCTAGACTGGAGTGACTCTCAGCCAGTATGAAACAGGAGGGTTTATTGAGAGTTGAACACAGCACAGGAATCTCTCTGACCCTCAGGCCTGGCCTCCCTCAACACAGCACATCCCAGTCTCCCTGCATCCAGGTGGGCTCTGCCTGCTCCCCCTCTCCAGCCCAGAGCCCCATCTGCTCGCAGCTGGGCATCTGAGATCACCGGCCCCAGGCCCCGCCTCTGTCCATTGTCTTCTCTCCAGGTAAACAGGGTTGTAAACCGGGGCCTCCTCTCCCCTCTTCTGTCCTCTGGCTGGAACCGGCTGGTTAGGTCACTGGGTCCTCACTCTGCAGCCCATTGTCCGCCCACTGGCCAGAACCGGCTGCGTCTCCTCAGCTGGGCCTCTGGGTCACCAGGTCGCCAGGTCACCGGCCGCTGGGGTATCCATCCTCCCGGCCATCTGCTGGGTCCCCACGTCCTCTCTCCAGTCCTCTGCAAAACACACTCCCTCTCCCCTCACCTTGTTAAACCAGTAACACCCAGGGAAACTGAGTCCCACCCCCTACACATGCAAACCGTTGAAACTCCACAGAAAACAAGAAAACCCCCCACTTCGTCACACTTTCCAACCCTGATATTCTATGATTCTATGATTCTATTAAATGGAACCTCAATTATAGGGAGTGGCTGGAGAGGGGACTTGATCTGGTCTTGGGGTTTTCCCACCCTCTGGCACACCTCACAAGACCGGACACAGGTAGAAATGTCCTTGCCCATTCCCTCCCAGTGGAATGACTTTCCCAAACGGTCTTTGGTCTTATTTACCCCAGCATGGCCACTAGGGTGATCGTGGGCTAAGCTCAAGAGCGTTTCCCTATACTTAGTTGGAACTACCAACTGTCTCTGAGGATGCCAGTCCTCCTTGTGCCCACCAGAAAGGGTTACTTTGTATAACAGTCCTCCTTCTACAACAACCCTGGACCTATCGGAAGAGCTGAGAGGCAGTGGGTCACTCCGTGCCACCGTCCAAGCTCCCTGGAGGCTTTCATCTGCTTCCTGCTCTGCCTGGAACTGCTCCCTTGATGCTGGAGACATCAGCTCCTCGCTGCATTGTGGACTTGGGCTTGGTCCCACTGGAAGCGATGCAGGTGATGTGGTTGTCTCTGTCGACTGTGAACCGCTTTCCACTGGTGCACTAGGTTGTATTTCAGGCTCCGGTTTTGCTTCTTGCGCCGGTTTAGCTGCCGCTGCAGGTGCAGGCTCTGTGGCGCCCTTTGGTTCTGGCTCCCCTGACTCTGGTGCGGTTGCAAGCACGGGCTCTGGTGCTGACTGCTCCGCCGGTTCCGATCCTTGGGCTGGTTCTGGCTGGGTCCCAGGAACTGGATCTACAACCGCTGCCAAAGACTCTGGTCTGGGGTCTGGTTCCACCACCTCTGGCTGGGTCCCCGGGCCTGTGGTATCAGGGGACACAGAGTGGGTCCTTGTAAGAGGCTCAGGAATGGGGTTATGTGTGGAGGCCTGTTTAGCCTGGCTGCGGGAGACCATCCCCACCCTTTTCGTTAGCCTCGCGTGGTTGGCTAAGTCTTCTCCCAGCAGCATGGGAATGGGATAATCGTCAGACTGCAAAAGTCCATAATCCTGACCAGTCCTTGTACTGGACAGGCAACTTGGCCGTAGACAAGTTAAAAGAGTTGGCCTTGAAGGGTTGCACTGTCACATGGGCCTCTGGGTTGATGAATTTGGGTCCACCAGGGACTGGTGGATAGGTGACACCTGTGCTCCAGTGTCTCTCCACGCTGTAATCTTCCTCCCGCCCACACTCACAGTTTCCTTTCCCTCTGGGGGTATTTGCGAGGCATCTGGGCCTGAAGGCTCTCGGTGGGACCCTGGGGTGATGAGTTGCAGTCGGCTGGTGCTCTTGGGGCAGTTGGTCTTCACATGCCCCAGCTCATTACATTTAAAGCATCGCCCAGCTGACTGTGGGCTGGGGCAAGGTAGGTGGGTGGTTGGAGAGTAGGCTGGTGGGACGAGACGGCATCTGGGGTCTCCCTGGCTGTGTGGAAGGCCCCTCCTTGTAAGGTGTGGCCTTGGGCTGACCCCAATGGTGCGGTGTCGTCTCGGGTTGCCCCTTCTAGTATCCGTACCAACTGCTACTAGCTTTCTTCTTCTCTGCCACTTCCATCCATTTGGCTCCGATTACAGTTCTGGGCTTCCCATCTAGGATGTACCTTTCTATTTCTTCAGGAACACCCTCTAAGAACTGCTCCATTTGCATTAGGAGAGACAGATCTTCCAGGGACTTAACATTTGCTCCTTATATCCAGGCATCCCAATTTTTTACAATGTGATAGGCGTGTCGGGAAAATGCCACATCTGGCTTCCACCTTAGGACGCTGAACTGTCGATGGGCATGCTCAGGTGTTAGTCCCATCTTAATTCTGGTCTTTTGTTTAAAAAGTTCGTACTTGTTCATGTGTTCTTTAGGCATTTCAGCTGCCACCTCTGCTAAGGGTCCACTGAGTTGTGGCCTCAGCTCCACCATATATTGGCCTGGAGGGAGGTTGTATCCAAGGCAGGATCTTTCAAAATTTTCTAAGAAGGCTTCTGTATCATCGCCTACCTTGTATGTGGGGAATTTCTTGGAATGGGGAGCGGTACCTGAAGGAGGACTGTTAGGGCTACCTGGCTGACTCAGTGTAGTAGTAGGATTTGATGTTTGTATTTTGTATGATTTAAAATAAAAAATAATGAGATAATAATGTAGCAGGTGTTAAATGTATTGATGTATAATTTGATCATATGCTGCCAGCCACCATTTTTGAATAGCAGGAAGGAACGGGCCTAACGGGCCATTTATTAAAGATGTGTAAGCGGGGGAATGGTCCCGCTATTGTGGGGAACTTTCCTGGCTTCTGCACTACCCCGGTGAAGTGGACTAGCGAAAGGATCTGAGTCCCCGCTCCCACTTCCTTTACCCAGAGGCCTCCCTGCCCTTGAGGGCTCCCCTTCCACTCTCCTGTCTGGCTGAGTCCTCGTAACCCCAACAAGGCTGGGCCCAGGATTCCTGGGGGGCTCGACCCCCAACCCTGCTGTGGTCACCCAGGACAGGGGCTAGGGTGTCCCCACTCCGGGGTACTCTCTCTGCACTGGGCACCTCCCTGACCCACTGATTATTCCATACAATTTAAAGCAAATACAAGTTGTTTAATTAACAATTAATTTTAAAAAAGAATAAGGAAAAAAATGGGAAAGGTTAAAGGAAAACACATCACCCCGCTCTGTGGCAGGGAACAGTACAAACAGTGTCTCTGGAACGTCAGGGCAGTTCAGTCTGTTCCTTGTAGGTCCCAGGCCTGCTTCTCAGGCCCTGTCTGTGCTGCAGGGACACTGTGGGTTGGACACTTGCTCTGGTGGTGGCCACACGCTCTCAGGCTCTAGGTGGCAGGACCCTTCTTCCCAGCGTCGCCCCCGCCCGGTCGGGGTTATGATCCCCCTGCAAGTTTGGCCTGCAAGGCCTCTTGGCTGAGGGGTCTCCCTGTGCTGGGCCCACTGCCCAGGGTCCCCCTCACTCTCCCCAGCTGCTCACCACACTCGGATTGCACACGGCTCCGGACTGCCCCAGCCCCAGCTCCGGACTGCTCCAGCCCCGGCTCCAGCTCCACTCTGCCTCAGCACGGCTGCTGCTGCTCCTCTGCCTTCAGCTCCCTGGGCTGCTTCTCTGGCCCCTCTGGCTCTGGTTGCTGCAGCTCTGCCCCCAGGACAGCTCTGCTCTGCAGGCTGCTTCTGTGACTCTGCTCCCAGCTCTGACCTGCTTCCTGGCTGCTTGTCTGGCCCCTCTGGCTCTGGTTGCTACAGCTCTGCTCTCTCTGGGCTGTGCTCTGGCTTTGGGGCTGCAGCTCTGCTCCCAGCAGCTCGGCTCGGGCCCCTGCTCTCTCCTTAGCTCGGCCCCACTCTGTCTGACTCAGGCCATTCCAGTTCACACGGAGGACGGGACCCCCCCGGCCTCCTGACTCTCTGATTAGCCTGCCCGCCCTGTCAATCAGGCTGATCTGGAGCATTGGCCTCTCCCCATTGTTCCTGGGGACAGTCAGTCTCAGGCTCCTGATTTGCCATCGACCCTTCCCCTTTTAGTGCTGGGAGCTAGCCAACCAAAACACCCCCACTGAGTGTTAGTAAGGGGGCAACAGTCCCCTTACAGATGCATCTGGAATCTGTGTCTGGGCTGATTTCAAGGCAGTAACAGACGTTTTAAGGTCACTATTTTGTTGTCGGTTTAGCAGCATTTTAAAATAAGTAAAAAAATGCCAGGATTGGTTTCTTTTGCATTGCAACGTGATGTTCCTGTTCAAAATGTTCTGTGCACATTAATTCTGTTTTGTGTGCGAATGAGGAATGTGTGTGTAAAGAGATAAGTGTGAAGGCCATCGCTGAGCCAGACGTACAAGGGAGGAACCAGAAACAGACGCAAGGGTGCCAGGAGGCTGCAACACAACTCTATTGAAATGTCAAAGGAGGGCAAATAAAAATAAAACAGGCACCAATCAATGGGGATAAAATAGCTGTGATAAAGAATGAGGACAATTTAAAAAAACAAGCACTTGTCATTGTCAAACAATTGATTACAGCATAACGGTGCAAAATTCATTGGTCCCAATGAAGGAAAATCACTGTATAAACATGGCGCCTTGCCATGAAACTTTGGGTTCGTCCTGCCAAGACTTCCCTGGCGCATCGAGTGGTGACCGACGGAACCCAGCTCCTCCCTACCCGTGTGTGACGAAGTGGGACTGTTCTTAATGTGGTCTTTGAATACTGAGTGGGGAGTGTTGGCCGGGGAAGGTTGCAGGGGAGTTTTGCTGGGACTGTCTGCATGGGGGATGGGAGACTCTCCTTGAGGGACGATACCTGAGCATGTAACGTGAGAACCCAGGAGGGGATTGGAGGCCAGGTGACACCTCTGCCTGGGAAACTGGACAAAGGCTGGGGGAGGAGCAGGGGGGAGGCTGAATGAGACAGCTGGAGTAGGGTTACCATATTTTGTTCCTCCAAATGGAGGACACTCCACGGGGCCCCGCCCACGCCCCCCGCCCCAACTCTGCCCCCTCCCCAAAGTCTCCGCCCCCTCCCCTGCTTCCCGCGAATATTTGATTCGCGGGAAGCCTGAAGCAGGTAAGGGGGAGTGTAGGGGGAGGAGGCGCGGCCCAGGCTGGGCCCCAGGCGGCTCCAGCCTGGGTCGGCTCGGGCCCTGGGGTGCCAGCCCCAGCCCAGCACCCCCGGCCCGCCCAGCACTGCCAGTTCCCGGCCCGACCCGGCGCACCCCCCGGCGGCCCGGCGCACCCCCCGGCTCCCGGCCCCGCGACCCCGGCCCGGCCCGGCAACCCCGGCTCCCGGCCCAGCGACCCCGGCCCCGCGACCCCGGACCGGCTCCCGGCCCCGCAACCGCGGGCCCGGCCCCCCGGCCCCGCAACCCCGGACCGGCTCCCGGCCCGCGACCCCGGACCGGCTCCCGGCCCCGCGGGCCCGGCCCCCCGGCCCCGCAACCCCGGACCAGCTCCCGGCCCGGCCCCCCGGCTCCCAGCCCCGCGGGCCTGGCTCCCCGGCCCCACGGGCCCGGCCCCGCGACCCCGGCTCCCGGACCGGCTCCCAGCCCCGCGGGCCCGGCCCCCCGGCTCCCGGCCCGGACCCCGGCCCGGCACCGCGCCCCCGACTCCCGGCCCGGCACTGCGCCCCTGGACCCCGGCCCGGCACCGCGCGCCGGGTCCTGGACCCCGGCCCGGCACCGCGCGCCCGGCCCGGCTCCCGGCCCGGCACCATGCCCCCGGCCCCGCACCGGCCCCGACCCCGACCCCAGCCAAAGAGGCCCCGGCCGAGCACCACCGAGCCCTCCCTCCCTCCCAATTTTCCCGGACATGCCCGGCTTTTGGGGATTTCCCCCCGGACGGGGATTTGAGCCCCCAAAAGCCGGACATGTCCGGGAAAATCCGGACGTATGGTAACCCTAAGCTGGAGGGAGTTTCAGTTTGGAGCTGGCTGGGGAAATGGAGGGGAGCCCAGATGGGGCTCTGGCCTCCCAATGGGGCTCTGGCCTCCCTGCCCCACCCCCCAAGATGGACCTGACTGAGGGGGTCCTGTTGTCTGTACCTGCCAGACCTGTCTTGGACTGTGTTCCTGTCGTCTAAATAAACCTTCTGCTTTACTGGCTGGCAAAGAGTCCTGGTGAATCGCAGGAAGCCGGGGGTGCAGGGCCTTGTCTCTCCCCCACACTCCGTGACACTGTGATCAACCGAGCTGGCCACTAGATTGATCCGGACTCTGGCCTGGTAACTATAACATCGGCTGGCAGGACAGTGTATGTGTGTGTGTGGTGTAATTGAATGTAGATGCTAATTGTTGTATCTTCAATAAATGCGGCGTATTGCCTTTTCCCCTGAAAGAGATCCTGTGTGCTTCTTATAAGCATAACATTTTTGGTGGAGAATAATACCAGCTTAGCCCTTTCCAACTCTAAGCGCTTCACCTCCATATCTGCTTCCAAGCGCTTCGCCTCTCTCCTCTCCTCCCCCTCCAAGCGCTTCTCCTCCGCTTCCGCCTCCAAGTGCTTCATCTGTAGGAAGAAATTCCTATCTTCCGCAGTTAGAACTCGGCCTGGGTTAAGGGCATCCCTCCATCCTGGCACCTGGATCTCGGCTTGGGGAGGGCTGACCCTTCCCTGCGGGGCAATATCCGGTCCCCGATCCCCTCCCTGCATTTCTGTCATGGAGCTGGATGTCTGGGCGTGATCTGGGTCTGTCTTCTCCGTGGCGTGCCGCTTTGGGAAGACTGGTTGCTCTAGGGTTTCGTTGCCCGACCGCAACCTCGTGCACAGGGTGCCCTACTCTAGCCCAGCTATTTCGTTGCCACGAAGCTAGAAAAAAAAATAATAAACTGCTTGTTGGACTCCCTGGCTTTGCAGCTGAACCCTTTGCATGCCTGTTCCCCCTCAGCCAGCAAAGGAAAGAAGAAGAAAAAACTCCCTGGCTTTGCAGGCTGCCAAAAGGAAAAATGTGTCCGTTTAAAATCCTGAGGTCTGTGCCGCTGGTTCAAAATGATCCCATCTCTGCCACCATGTCAGGGCTGATTCCCCACTCTGGCACTTCGAGTGCAGAAGGTGGGGGCCCGTGAGGATTCTAAAAATTAATACTGGCCACTCCAGGCTTGTATTAAACTCCCAAGGTTACAGCTTCTCTCTGACCTTGGATGGGTAGATGCTGCCACCACCCAAGTCCAGAACCCCTTTGAGAACCCAGGAAGGTGCACTTGGGAATTCCTTCCTGTGGGGTACCCTCAAGCCCTTTCACACACACCCCGCCCCCCCCCCCCCCCCCGGGGAAGAGCTGAGAAAGAAAAACAAAGGAAATCAGTTGTTGCCACCAACTAATTAAACAACATGTGCACAAACCTCTTAGGACACAAAAATCCAATTCTATTTTTTAAAAAGGTAAATTTTATTAAAGCAAAAAGAAAGAAAATACATCTGGGAACTCTGGCTACTGCTAGATTTTAAAAGAGCAACTACAAGGATTAAGCACCAAGAATAACTTTCTTGAGGTCCAGCTGAAAGGTTACAAGCAAAACAAAAGCACCTGGGGTTAGCACAGAGGCATCCACAAGCCATAAAGAAATAAAAGGGACAAACCTAATAACGTCTTCCTAGACATTCCTGGTCTACTTACATAGCTGGGGGTTTAAACGAGTAGTTTCTAGGTATGATACTGATGACTTTTTCATACCTGGCCCAAACTTCTTAAAGCATAGCTCTGCCCTGTCTGCATCTCCCCAGGAGAACATCAACAGACAGACAAAAGGGGAGTGTTTTTTCAATTTTAAAAAGTTCTAGCCTTCTCATTGGCTCTTTTGGCCAGGTGCCCACTCCCTTCCTTTTACCTGAGACTTTTAACCCTTTACAGGTAGAGCAAGTAGAGAACAGCTACTAAGAGGGATTTTATAGCTGCTGGGTGTCCATAAAAGAGAGCTTCCCCCCTAGGGTGACCAGATGAGATGAAGAAAATATCGGGACACGGGAGGGGAAATAATTAACCCCCCGATCCCATCCTGCCCAGCCCATCGGGCCCGAGGGGTCTGCGCGTATGAGGTAGAAGGGATTGAAGCTTCCCACATCTCTTGGGAGGCCCCCTCAGCGGCTTGTCTCGCCTGCACAGCCTCGTCTCACTTTGACCTCGTGGGCCCTCCCTCGCTACTCGTCCCTTTCCGCCACGACTCTTCGTCCTCATCACCCCACCCCCGCCTGGTCCCTTGTGACCACCTTCACCTCCTCCCGGCAATCTTGGGAACTCCCCTCCTCCTCCACCACCGCACGGTCCCTCACGGTCCTGCCTTCTCCCGTGTCGCCATGCTGTCCCTCGTGGTCCCATCAGTTCTTCCTCCACCACCGCACGGTCTCTCATGGTCCTGCCTTCTCCCGTGTCGCCGTGCCATCCCTCGTGGTCCCTCCTGTTAGGCAAACCTGCAGACAAACCAGGCTGCTCACTCAACTGCCATGACTCACTCTGGACGGTGCCATCACGGAGCTGTGAGCACGGGCGTGTACCTGGCATGGTTCAGCCCCTCCCCCGACACTTGCCCCTTCTGCAGCAAGAGGAGACCGTGGCGCATGCCTATCTCAAGTGTGCCAGGCTGCAGCCCCTTTTCCGGCTCCTCCGGAACCTTCTCCTCCGGCTCTGGCTGCACTTCTCCCTGCACTCCTGATCTGTGCACACCCCTCCGTGGCCCCACGAAGTCACGAGAAACCCCTCGTCATCTTCCTCCTGGCCCTGGTACCCACCATACCAGGAGGAGGAAGCGGGATGGTGGGGAGGGAGGGCTCTGCAATTGTGGGGCCTATTTCCGATCCCTTCTCAGGTCACGTCTCCAGGCGGAATTCCACCGGCTCCCTGGACGCCTTCGAGGAGCAGTGGGTGCTGTCCGGGGTTCTCTGCTCCGTGTCCACCTCTGGCTCCCTGATTTTATACTGTGACTCTCATTCCCATCCCTGTTTCTCATTTGCTCCTCCCACCCCCCAATTTTTTGATGCCTGGGTCTGATAGCTCCACCCTTAAGCTGGGGGCAGAGGCTTTAGATGTGAGCAGACTTATGCCCGCCCATCCCCAGCACTTCAATAGGTGTCATGACTAAGGCTAAGTTTTCGTCATGGCAGGTCCCTTTGACACCCGGGGCAGCCCCCAGCTGCCACCCGCGACTGGGCAGCTGTGGGGAGTCCATGACTTCCATGATCTCCGTGACATAATCGTAGCCTGAGCCATGACTCAGCCTCTGACAGAGCCGCTCACTCACTCAGCCGTCACGGGGCTGCAGCATGTCTCTGGGCAGACAGTTCTGATGACTGCCAGGCTCAGGTATTTCCACACCCCACCTGAGCTGCAGATCAGTTTGTGCAACAGGCCGACCCGGCCAGGAGCCTCCTGCTGCCTCGTGGTTCCAGGTTCCCTAGGCTGCCAGCCTGCCCTCAATCCAGTTCCTGTCTCTGCTCCAGCCTTGTCCGTGCCCAGCCTCCGACCCCCAGACTCTGAGTATGCAGCTTCGACCTTCAGCCTGCATCCAGACTCTGGCTTGTCTACGGGCTCTGCTCTCGGTTCTGACCCCGGCCTGCCCCTGGACCCTGGTTCCCGCTCTGCCCTGGGCCCAGTCCTGACCCTATGTCCAGCGCCGACCTCTGCTCCAACCACCAGGCCTGACTACCTGGGGCCAGCACTCAACACCTCCTGTCGCCACATGATCCCTCCTTGTCCTCCGCCCACTGCTGTACCCCTTGGCCCCACTCTTACCTCTCGACTTCTGCCCTGTCTCCCCCACATAGACACACACTCCTATCCTCCTGCCCTCTGCTCTTGGCTCTGTCCCCAGTACCTGCTCATGATCCACCCACCCTGCCCCCCTTCCTATCCTCCTCCATTCCTGAGCATCTCCCACACCTCCCCCTCCCCCTCTCTGCCTCCTGCTCCTAGCCCCCTCTTGCCCCAGGCAGCTGTTCCTTGAGCTCCTGCCTCACGGCTCTTCCCCACCCCTCTGCATTAGAGTCTGGCAGATTCCTCCTTCCCTGCCATGCTGCCTGGGGGCAGCAGGGGTAGGGGCATGGAGGGCACAGAACAGCCTCCCGGTCTCAGCTCCAGTGCCCAGGCCCCGAGCACCAATTGCAGAGAAAGCCCAGCTCAGCCCTTGCATCTCTGGGCTGGAGCATGCTCAGTCGCTCTGTGATCTCTCCTCCACATGATCCCCCTTGTCCCTCCTCCTCCAGCCCATTCACAGCTGGTCCCAGTGGGAGCTCGGGGGTGGAGCATGCCCAGTGCGGATGGAACCGTCAGAGACTTTGGCTGCCCCACTCTAACACGGCTCTACTGAGCATGTGCAAACTGAGATTATTCAGAGGTTTAGGACTTGTCCAGATTTGAGCACGTTTTCACAAGAAATTTATCATGGCAACCCTCTTACAAATGTCAGGGTCCTGCCCCAAAGCATGGGGGCGCTAGAGCTTCTCAACAAAACTGATAATTTTTTTAACATAGCCAAAAACAATTTATTGTTCCTGAATTTCATTGTCAGAAATGGCTGAACTGTTTGAGCTGAAACTTTCCAGAAAAATTCAGCCAGAGGCAAACACCCAGCATAGGAGATTTCAGCCCAAATGATTTATGTTTGGCACCTGAAAATGGGATCTTATAATGGGAAATAGCCGCCCACATTAACTGCAGACATCGTTACCTGTGCTGCGTAGAATATATAAATGAGTGTCACCTGGTTCAAATACTACCTACCACTCATGCAGTGCTTCCACTTCAACACGCTTAATGAGCAGCAGCTAATTAACGCCCCCACTAACCCCACTGGGTAGGTAAGCGTCATTCCTACTCTACTTTTCAGATGGGAAGCCGAGGCTAGTGGTTAGTATTTACAAGCTATGATCGGAGGGTACACACGCACTAGGAGGGAAGGAGGAAGGCGAGAATTTAGGCTGAAGATCAGCAAAAATGTCATGCCCGTGAGCTGTATGAAGCTTTCGAACAGTCATCTCCCAAGGGAGGCAGAGGAAACTCATCAGCTGAGACTTAACCGATGCTCGAAGATGCACCACAGGGCAGACTCCTGCCCTGGCCTGAGGCAGGTGAACAGATGAATCTTTTCCATCTCTAATCTTGATGGGCCTCAAGCTTTTTCTCATTTCTTTGGCTTAGATCCCAGTGTAGGATCAGTTTAATATCCATTGCCTCTTCCTTCTGGGGCAGTGACAGGGGCTGTGAGCAGGGCCGTCCTTAGCCATAGGCAGAACAGGCAACCGCCTAGAGCACCACGCTACCTGGGGGCACCGCTCTGCCCGGAGCCGGACAGACGGGAAGCAGTGGAGCATTTAACAGCAGGGCTGCTGGGTCCTAGAGAGAGCCGAATGCAGCACAGTCTGAGGGAGGGGATTGGCTGCTGGGGTCTCTGGGAAGGGAAGGGGAGGGGTGGGGGAAGGAACTCACCTGTGAGTGCAACTCTTTCCCCTGGCGTGAGGTGAGGCAGGCTCGGCAGCTCTGGCACCAGTATCCTTTGTTGTCCCCAGGGCCGGCTCCAGGTCTTCTGCCGCCCCAAGCGGCAAAAAAAAAAAAAAAAAGCCGCCCCAAACGATTGCGCCATTCCACTCTTCGGTGGCAATTGGGTGGCAGGTCCTTCGCTCCGAGAGGGACTGAGGGACCCGCCACCGAATTACTGCGCTGCAGACCCAGACGTGCCGCCCCGATAGCGGCTGGAGTGCCGCCCTTTGGTATTGGCAGCCTCAAGAACCTGCCTCTTTAGCTGGTGCCTGGAGCCGGCCCTGTTTCCCACTTATATCTGTCATGCTTCCCCACTCCTTCACAATTCTGCAGTGCCATTTCCTTTGTTCCCCTTGCTTTTATCCATAATGGCTGTTCAGTAAAACCACTTTTCCCTGGCTGATGGAATTGAGCTGCAAAGGGATTTATTAAATGCAGCATTTGTCAGAGCTGTTTTTTAAAAGATATTTAAACCCACTTGCTTTACTCAAAGGGAATATTTGTGCTTAGGCTTGTGCATCCAGTGTGCCTTCTTGGTGGCTAGTAAGAGGTAATAAGATCACAATTATTCCTTTGAGGTCATGGATTAGTCCAGGAAAGGAGAGACGAATTAGGTGGCCCATGCTAGGAGATTCCCTATGCATCTACCAGAGGGGGGGAAGAGAAGAGATGGAGGGCAGGGAATTAGTCAGTTCAGCCTGCTTATGGAGCTACAGCAATAACTGCAGTTGTGTATCCAGTTGTGTATCCCCACTCTATCACTGAATTGTTTTCTTCCTAACCAGAAGTCAGATTCTATTCTATTCATGTTCTTAAAACAATGCCCATCCCTGACTTATGTGAGCCCTGGGGCCTTGACAATTTGTCCCTTATATGGACTAACCTCATTCCTTGGATTTAAGCAAGTTATGTTAAATGATCACATTAATTTACATTTTGATAAAACAGCCAACGTTTTATGGGTGGGGTAAAACATAGGAGTACTGTTAACTTTCTATAGCACTTTATGCTCTAAAAGAAGTTGGTGCCTAACTTCCCTTAGGCTACCACTTTTTCACAGAGGCTTACAAACATGCTTTATTAGGTTATGTTGACTGAACTGTAAAACCCAGCTCAGCCCTTTGGCCCCCGCACCAGTCAGCTGACTCCTGGGACAAGGGACCAGGCTGGATCAGAGGTGCTGGAACAATTTTTATAGTGGGGTGCTGAGAGTCAGTGAACCAATCTGTAAACATAGGCTGGAAACCACTTCAAGCCAGGGGGTGCGCACTTCAGCACCACGGGCTGGAATGGTGGTGGTGGTGGAGGGTCTGGCTGGAGTCAGGGGACAAAGAGACTTGGCTGGGGCGGCGCATGACTACCATGATGGGGTGAGAGGCTGAAGATCCTCACTGGAGTGAGAGAAGATAGAAGCCCAAAAGATTGGACAACAGTATACGATTCACATAAAATAGAATAAAAAATAGAAAAAATAATACATTTATAAAAAGTGCAAAATAAATTTAAAATAGTAATAATGAATAAAATACAAAAATATTAACAGACTTAAAAAAAGTAAAATAATAACAACTGAAAAATAAAAGAATTGTAAAATACATAAAAACCATAAAAGGGGAAATAAAATTAAAAGAAACTTAATATATATATAAAAACAACAATAAAATAAAAAAGGAAATACAAGTAAAATATATTAAAAAAGTAAAAATATAACTATTAAGGAAAAAACACACACACAAAAAGAAAGAAAAAAGAAGTACAATTGTAAAACCGAGGGCGAGAGTCAGGGCCGGCTCTGGCTTTTTTGCCGCCCCAGGCACAAGCTTGGTGGGCTGGTGCCTGGAGCCGGCCCTGGCGAGAGTCCATGGGGCTTGTGCTCCTATATCATAGGTGAGGAGCTCTGATGTGTGCCCCCGTGTCCCCCTCTCTGCCCCCGTGTGGACAGGGCTAGACAGCAGTCTCACTCCGGCCATGTGGCCACCCCAGCCTGGGAGTGAGGGGTGGCGCCCTCCCGGGCTTCCGGACCCACAGACAAAGCCCGGGGGGAACCACTCCCATTTATACTTGCTGGACACAAGGAAACCCAGTTGTACAGGAGGCTAAGCGACCCCCCTGTTATACACTGAGCAATGAGGGTTCCCTCCGTGTGGGGCAGAGGCGAGACCCTGCACTTCAGGGACGAGGTAGCTGGTGGACAGACCCCGCCGGAGCGGGGAATGTCGGCAGGCGCCACTCTGCCTTGGATGGAGTCATCTCCACTTGAGCAAGCGAGACTCCCCGCAACCGCCAGGCACCTCTTCCGTCAGTGGACGGTGACCCTGACTCCGAGAGAGACCCCCGGGAGAGCGAGAGAGAGACGGGGTGTCCCTCGGCTGGGCCCCCTGCGGCGAGATTCAGCCCAGCCGCAGCGGGGTACACAAGGTAGTAGGTGGAGAGGGGAAGGAGAGAGAGAGCCAGGCTGGAGGCCTCTGGGCTCTGCTCCCCTCTCTGCACCAGCCTGAGTCCCCCCACTCAGGGCTTTTCCCAGCGTGTACCCAGCTCACCCAACCTTGTGTCATGGATCCGGGCCAAGCGTTCGGAATGAGGGGAGAGAAAAGGGCACCGCTGCCTCTGCCCAGGCTGTGCAGGGAATCACCCCGCCCTTCTGGAACTACCTCTGGGGACCCAGCTGGGATTGTAGCTCATTGAGACTTCCAGAGCCTGGCCCCATTGCGGTCACTAGATGAGGTAGAACAGAAACACCTGCCTTTAAAATTCAACTGTATCTAGGGTGACCCCACCTGTATTTCAAGTTCCGTAATAGAGGACACTGCTGCGGGGGGAGGGGGGAGCTCGAGGGGGTATTTTGGGGTGCTGGAGGGGTGTGTGTGTACTGGGAGATGGTATTTGGGAGGTGCTGGACAGAGGATTTGGGGTGTGTAAGAGCAGGGGTGCCTCTCGGGACCGGGGGACCTCCCGCAGGCATGCTGCCGAAGGCAGCCTGACTGCCGCCCTCAGGGCGACCGGCGACAGCACCCCAGGCAGGCGCTTGCTGCGCTGGTGCCTGGAGCCGCCCCTGGTTGTCCCCCATAACGTCCATTCTTCTCCCCCCCACACCCCAGGGAGCACTCCCCTTTTCTCCCCCCCCCAAGGAGCACCCTGCTCTCTCTCTCCCCTCCCCTCCGGCAGGACTGGGTTGGGGGAGGTGTTGGGGGGGGAGGGGGAGGCTAGCTGGCTGCCTGCTGAGGAATGAGAGTGAAAGTAACTCACTTCCTCGGCAGCCAGCCAGGATTGGAGGGGTCACGGGTGGCTGGGCTGGGGATAGCCAGATAGCATGTGTGAAAAATCAGGACGGGGGGTTGGGATAGGGTGAGCAGATGTCCCACTTTTATAGGGACAGTCCCAAATTAGAGTCTTTTTCTTATATAGGCTCCTATTACCCCCACCCCCACCTCCTGTCCTGATTTTTCACACTTGCTGTCTGGTCACCCTAGGTGTGGGTAATTGGTGCCTATATAAGACAAAGCCCCAAATATCGGGACTGGCCCTATAAAATCGTGACATCTGGATCTGGTCACCCTAGCTGGGGAGCGCGTCTCTCCCCCGGGCTGGCAGCGATCCATCTCATCCGGGGGGAGCTGCGCAGGGCAGGATGAGCTGCTGTGGTTCCATGGGTGCCCCGTCCCTGAGATCAGATGCTGGGCTAACTTCACCATGGTCCGTTGGGCTGGCGGTGGTGCCCATTGGCGTGTGATCGGACCTGAGGGTTTGCTGCTGCTGTTGCCACTCTGCACCCCAAGCAAGGCTGGCTTTAGGAAGTGCGGGGCCCGATTTGAACAGTTTCGACAGGGCCCTGACAGGGATGACTAAAAAAAAAAAAACCACGTTAAAAAAAACACGTGGGGCTTGTACTCACCGGGCCGCACTCCTAGTCTTTGGCAGCGGGTCCTTCACTCGCTCCGGGTCTTCGGCGGCACTGAAGGACCCGCCACCAAAGTGCCGCCAAAGACCCGGAGCGAGTGAAGGACCCGCTGCCAAAGACCTGGAGCGCCACCGGGTGAGTAAAAATTAAAAAGGTGCCTCTAGCCAGGGAAGGGATTCTCTGCCACTTGCCCCCCACTCTGGGCGACCCTGCCACTGGGCGCGGGGCCCTCTTAAGCGCGGGGCCCGATTCGGGGGAATTGGTGGAATTGGCCTAAAGCCGGCCCTGACCCCAAGAGGTGGATTTTGGGGTCCTGCAGTTTTCCACCGATCTCCTCCTCTACTGTAGCCGTTGGACCAGCAGGCTGGGGGGTGAGCCAAGCATGAAAGCAGTACTGTGTTGCCATTTAGATTGTCATTTAACAACTTTGTTTGCCAAAAATGCTGGCTAACAATCCCTGAATTCAATTTCAATATATTTTTTTTAAATCAATATCTTAGCCAAAACCAGAAAATTAAGTTGTTGACAATTATTTGTGACAAGTTTGGTTTGGGGCAGGGAGTGGGCCAGTTTTCATCAGAGAAACAAAAAATGTTGACTGACTTTCCTATAGCCCTGTGTAGCGGGGCGGCCTGGCTCCCAGGCGCCCCTGGAAGGGACGAGCCAGAACAGCCGCCAGAGTGGGCGGAGCCACCGCCGCCTGTCTCCACCCCCGGAAGTCAAGGGGCGGGACCGGAAGTATAAAGGCCAAGCCACAGCGCTCAGTAGCTGGCTGGCAGCGGGAGAGGACAGATGCTGGTGCCCGAGCTCCTGTAGGCCTGAGCCTGCCGAGAGCCCGGTATCCGGAGGAGGACTGGCCGAGCCTGCCGAGAGCCCGGTATCCTGGGGAGCGGTCTGAGCTTCCCCCCGCCAAGGGCCCAGAGGGAGTGACAAACCTACCCAGTGCTCGGGGCCCGGAGGAGCCCATGATCTGGGACACGGCAGACGAGACTCAGGAGGAACAGGTACCCATGGAGGAGGAGATGGGAAGTGGCCCGGGGATAGCAGACCCCGAACCCATGTCCGTGTGTTGCGGTCAGGATCCCCACTGACCGCGCGGCAGACGGACTGCTGCGGATAGGGCCCCGGGCTGGAACACAGTGGAGTGGGTGGGCCTGTGTTCCCCCCTGCCACCCCACGCCGGGTGGCATTCTCTCCTCCTCCTTGTCTAAGGGGCCTGGGCCTCTGACAGACTATTGGGTTGCTGCCCCGCCCTGATCTAGGGCCGGGGCTGCTAATTGTGTGCTCAATCCCTGCCTAAGGGCCTGAGCCCTGAACTGTTCTTAGCTTTGTAGCGGGGCGGCCTGGCTCCCAGGCGCCCCTGGAAGGGATGAGCCCCACCCCGGAACTACTACACCCTGTTACTGCTAAATAGAGCCTCCAACAACTGTAATATGCTCATCCCCTTACTAGTGTATAGAGCAGGGGTTGGCAACCTACGGCACACGTGCCAAAGGTGGCACACACGCTGATTTTTGATGGCTCAGCCCACCGCCGCTCTGGGGTTCCGGCTGCTGCCCCATTGCCAGCCGGGGTCCCAGCCGCCGGCCCCACTCAGCGCCTGCTGCTGGCCTGGGGACCCCCAAGGAACCCCAGGCTGGCAACGGGCTGAGCAGGCCGGCGGCTGAGACCCCGTCTGAGCCACTCAACCCGCTGCCGGCCTGGGGTTCCATTCACTCAGCCGGCAGCGGACTGAGCGGGGCCGGCGGCTGGGACCCCGACTGGCAAGGGGCCGGCAGCCGGAACCCCAGAGCAGCAGCAGGCTGAGTGCTGCCGGCACCCCAGACTGGCAACGGACTGAGCCACTCAGCCCCCCCGCTGGTCCCACTCAGCCCCCCAGTGGCCCGCTCAGCCTGCTGCCGGCTGAGTGAATGGAATCCCAGACTGGCTGTGGGTTGAGTAGGGCCAGTAGCTGGACCCCAGACCGGCAGTGGGCTGAGCGGGACTGGTGGCTGGAACCCCAGACAAGGATCCCAGGCAAGGATCACACTAAATTGATAAGATCTGCATTTTAATTTGATTTTAAATGAAGCTTCTTAAATATTTTAAAAACCTTATTTACTTTAAATACAACAATAGTTTATTTATACAATATAGACCTAGAGAGAGACCTTCTACAAATGTTAAAATGTATTACTGGCATGGGAAACCTTAAATGACAGTGAACTTGGCACACCACTTCTGAAAGGTTGCCAACCCCAGGTATAGAGTGACCATATGTTGTACTAAGATTCTCTTGCTTTTTTTCCCAGTGAGTCAGTATAGCTTTTGCCAGCTCAGAGGTTGCTAATGTCTTTCCAAACAAAAATGAGGCACAATAGGACTTCTGTAACATTTCTGTGCTACCTTAATCTAGATGAGATGATTCTGTGCTGACTTCATTTTGGTCACTTTGTGCTTTACCTAGGAGTAAAACTAGGGTTATGTTTTCCCACTGCTTGGAAACCCAGCTTATTAAACTGGATAATGCCATTGATCTATTTACAGTAGAAGGTTGATATAGAGTTGTAACTAACATTAAGACTGATGCCCACTATACATTTAAAACTAAAAAGTGGCTTTGTAAAAATGACTTGGGTTTCCAACTCTATTGTGTCTCAGTCAGGGCGGAGCGCCTTGTAAGGTGTCTTCACACTAGCTCAAGGTCACAGCACAAGAACCTAGAGAGCCTCCTGAAGCACGGTGATAGTTTTGATTTAAATGGACTTGAACTGTACGAAGAATTGAGGACACTGTCACCAATGTTGCCACATGCAAAATCGGTGATGGACATTGTACAGTTTATTCATACCAGCAAACTTGTTGACATATATCCTAATGTGTACATTGCCACTCGTATTCTACCGACAATTCCTGTAACAGTAGCATCAGGAGAACGGAGTTTCTCAAAACTAAAGCTCATTAAAAACTATCTCTGCTCTACAATGAGTCAGGAATGCTTGACTGGTCTTGCTATTCCTGCAATCGAACAAGACATCACTTTGTCTTTGTCATACAATGACATTATTACTGCTTTTGCAGCCAAAAAAAGCCAGAAAGATTGCTTTTAATTAAAAACAAATCCTTGTTTCAGTACCTCTTCATATAAATTTCCAATAAAATGTTGACAAATTTAAAAAATTATATTATTAGCATCATTCTGTCAAATCAGAATTTTTTCTATAGCGCTACTTCTTTAGTGCTAGTCCATCAGCATTACAGTGTGCTTAATTAAGTTAAACTGGGTTTAATAACATGCATGTGGCAAGTTTTCCAATACTGTCAGCTTATGTTTGTGTTGTTAAGAGCAAGTCAGGCACAGGGGCACCAGTTTAATAATCCCGCCTAGGGCACCATAAATCCTAAGGACGGCCCTGGCTGTGAGCAGTGTTACCATAGGGGGTGGTGACATGTTGTCATTTTTGTGTTGGGAATATAATTGTCTAGTTATACATGCATTATTACTGGCAGAGATGGCATCCGGTGAGCTGTTGTGTGTGACCTGAGAGAAGCCAGGGCCCCGTGCTTACACAGAGCTCTCACAAATGACCTCTGATATGGAAATCCTGGGTTTTATTAAGTCCCTCCTAGAACATATCCTGGTTCACTCTAGTCACTGGAGGACAAAGAACTTTACAAGTTCAACTAATCTCACGCTTGTTGGCCCAAAGGTGCTTCTAAGGCCCGTTCCCACAGCATTCCGTGTCACCAACCCCAAAAGTTCAAAAATCACAAATCAGGCCTCCAAAAATCACGAGTCTGTTCAATTTTAGGTTCTTTTAATTCACCTGCTGGTTTTTGACCCTTTGGGGCTCTCGTGTTCAAGCTTTTCACTGCAACCCTCAGAGCTAGAAACACACATGAGTCAAACAAATGCAGAGATTCTCCGGTAATCACCAGCCTCCATGAGCTGAGGATTTAAGGAAAAAATTACCAACTATCAGGAGATTCTCTAGGAAGTCAGGAGAGTTGGCAACACTGCCGTGAGGGCCCCAATCCTGCAGACTCATGCCTGCTTCACACGTGAGGAGTTTTGAGGACTTCAGCGGCAGTGCTGATGTGTAGAGTTATGGACGTGGCAAGGGTTTGCAGGATTGGGGGCTATTAGGAAAGAACCGTGTTTAAAAGGACATTGTCAACTTACAAATCATACCTGATGTCAGTGGCCTGCACTGAGCACCTCTGACTGACAGAGATGAGAGATACAAACATTTCTTGGGTTTCTGTTTGCTCACTGAGAACGCGTTGCACACAATCAGTCTCGTTGTTCGCCCTGTGTAAGCATTTATCAAGCACTCTCCCTTGTCGCTGTTGTTTTTATTACAGGCCCGCCGGAGGGCCGGCAGAGAACAGGGCCCCACTGTGCCGGGCACTGCACAGAGTTATAGACAGGCCCTGCCCTGGAGCGCTTCCTGGTGAAATTAACCAGACTGACCCCCAGGAAGCAGGAGGGATGTAACTGATGAGCAGAGTGATGGTTGCAAATGTCACGTTAGTGCTGGGAGTTTTTTGGGTGAGGAGTTGAAACAGTTCAGGCCAACTGCACCTGAATTTCCTCTTCCTGGGCACCCACCCAAGGCTCCCGGCTTCTCAGCCATCACCTCTCCTGGGTGCAGACCCGCGTCTCTCTCTCCTTCCCTCCAGTCCGGGGTTGTTCCAGGCTGCACAGTTCCCTGCCTACACTGTGAGTTCCCCAGCAAGCCAGACGGCCTGACCTGGCCAGTGTCTGCACTTTGCTCACTCCCTTCAGGGGCGATGAACCAAGGAACTGCCCAGAGTGATAAGCTACCACCCAGCTCTTTCTAAGCGAGCGCATGTATTCTTAAGGTGAAACAATAAAAGAATCCCCGGAGCTCCAACAAGGGCTCTGCTAGGAGTCAGCCCTTCAAACCCCACCAATGGGGTTTTCTGTGATCACAAGTTCGTAGCAGCTTTTGCTCTGAACAAGAACACACGTATCTAGGTCAGCCTTTCGCTGGGGACTCTGATCTTCAGAGATGGTAGGGAGGTAATCAGCCAGACACTGGGTCTCTCCTCAGGGCGTAGCTTCAAAAGAGTGGGTCCAGAGGTGAAATTTGCATCTCTCTCCCCCCCACACCCCAGGTATTTCCTAGAAAAATCACTTAACTTCGTTTGTCCCAAAAGTTCCTTCTTGTCTGGCACATTGCTTCAAAAAGTTCTTCGATGCTCAGAACACTGGTCACATCTCCCCTAGAGAAGTCAGAGGCAACCCCCCAAGAATACATAAATGTGGCCTCCAAAACTATTTAAACTAAATTGAAGATCTCGGAACGATCTTGGAGGAAATGGCTGTGTCTGTCCTGGGGGGGATTCACTAGATGGGGAGACCAGGGGAGGGAGTGGGGCAGTGGGAGGCAGTTGGGGTGGGGGGGCAGGCGGGGAGCATGCCGGCAGGGGAAGTGAGACTGGGAAGGAGGGGTTGGAGCCAGCCAGTCAGTACAGGGGTGAGAATAGCGAGAGTCAAAGCGGCCTGGTGCCAGGATCTCTGTTTCTGTGGCTGTCCCTCACTGGAGTTTTTCTTCCCCAGAGTTGGCCACATGTTTCAGGGGAAGAGGGCACTGCCTGGGTCCTAGTGCCCCCAACTTGGAGTGTGTAGGGGGGGGTGTCACCATTGCACAGCTGTGGGGCTGGCAGGTGTGTGAGGTGGCCCCCGCTGAGGGTCCTTGTTGCGGCTGCCCCTGCTCCCCGTTGTTTGATTGGGTCTTTCACACAACATCAGGGGAGAGAAAAACCCTACATAGAACATGGGACTGCAACACCCACACCAACCAGCAGGAGGATGTGGGGACCAGGCTACCTCGGGGCCCGAGCTATGGAGCAGAAGCTCACCGTGCCGGGGGGGCTGCATGGACACGCAGCCCCAAACAGCTCACAAGCAGGAGCAGAAACTGCTCATGTGGGACTGACTAGGGGGCCTATCTCTGCCAGACGGTTTGTTCTGGTTCAGCTGCATCGCTGCAGCTAGGTTTCTTGGGGCCCTCAGCCAGAGCAAGTGGGGAGCCCCTCCCCACCCCTTCTGCCTGCAGCCCCACCCACAGCCCCACCCCTTTTGCAGGTGTGCCACCCCTGTTCCATCCAGGATCCCCCCATTCGGCCCCCCCAGTGCAGCCCTGCAACCCTTTTTGCTCTGGAGAAGCTCTGTCCCAGTGGGGAGTGAGAGCTCCTCCAGTCCCAGGGCCCCAGCAGGGGTCCAGATGCTGGGGCTTCCCCCACCACCCCCCTGCACTTCTGCGGGGGACCAGGGTCGGGTGCAGGGGCTTCCTTTGCCACCCCCGGCTTCTGCTGGGGATGGATGGCAGGCGCTGGGGCTACCCCTGCCCAGGAACATCTGCTGGGGATGGGGTCAGGAGTCGCTGGGGGGGCTTCCCCCATCCCGCAGCTGCTGCCAGGGATGGGTCAGGGGCTGCTGGGGGGGGGTGGGTTCTGGGGGCCTTCCAATTGGCGCTGGGCACGGGCCCCATCAGCCCACTGGCTAATGCGCTACTGGGTGCATGCCCCTCATGCACCAGTCCGCAGCAGGTGTTCTACTGGGGTGGGTTATAAGGTGTAGCCACACCTGCACACAGGCCCTGGGCTTCACACTGACGGTGTTCCCTTCCGGGGGGGCTGGGGAGCAGGTTGAGCTGTCGGGTAGATTCTGCCCTAGAAGGAGACAAAATGTTGTTTCCGGAGCTTTGCAATTCACGAGGTGTCTCCCGGGTAACTGGCTGGGGGGCATTTCCTACCTCGGACTCGGGGGAGATTTTCCAAGGCCCCATGGCAGTCGGGCATCCATCGAATGTCAATGGGAGGCTGGAGCCTCCCCTGGAAACTCTCCATTTTGCCTGGGGCTCGTCCAAGGATGGCACTGTCTGCGGCGGCGTCTGCGCTAGAAAAACGGTGCTGCTGTAGCTATCCTGGCGAGCCCTCCTAGCATTGCCGCCTGGCTGCTCCAGGCAAGAGCTAAGGAATCAGAGGCTGTTGGCCACAACACAAAGAGCTGTTCCCACGGGTGGATAAGGAGCAACACCCACTAGTCACAAAGCAGGGGCCAGAGGGAAGGAGAAGGCCAGAGGCCAGACCAGACTCATTCACATCAGCCCCCTTTGGCTGACACGCGCTCCAGCCCCACCAGGGAACGACGCAGACAGGGGGGAGGATTTCCAGAGCCCAGCCCCATGGGTGGCTGTTCATTCCAGACGTGCCATGGAGTCAGGAACCGGGGGCTTCCTGCCAGCACCCCCGTGAGACCTGCCCTCCTGCGTTTGTTCCCAGAGGCAAGGAAAGAACGCCTGCCTCCCGTTCAGCTTTAACACTCTGAGCTCTTTAGATGGGGAACGGATTTCTCCAGCCTGCATTGCCAGATTCGCCGTTTTCACGCTTACCCTGGGGCACCAGATTAGCTGAGCAAATGATGTAGAGCGCGAGCCTCGCCCAGTGATCAGAGCAGGAGCCGCATGTCAGGACTCCTGGGTTCTAGTCCCAGAGGTGCAGCTTTGGTTGCTACATGAGTCACTCCAGGAAATCTTGTGGCTGGATTTTACCTATTAAAGGGCTGGATCATTTGATTACCTCTAGTCACATTCCAGGTGTGATGACAGCGAGCAAACATCATGCTTCGGGGAACAGGCAGGTTATCTGTAGGGCTGGGGCAGGCAGGAAGCCTCAGTTTACCCTGCTATAAAATCATTATAATAATACCTACTTCCCAAGGCAATAATGAGGTTATAGCCCAGGCTACAGTTAAAATTGAGGTCGATTGATTTACCTATGTCACTCAGGGGTGTGAAAAATCCACCCCCAGCCCCCGAACACTGTAGCTATTCTGACCTACAGCTAGGTCAGTGGAGGAATGCGTCCATCAATCCAGCTACTGTCACTTGGGGAGGTGGAGTTCCTACAAAAACGGAAACCCCCTTCCTTCACTGTAGGCTGCCTCTAGCCTCTAAACAATGGGATTATACCACAGTACACCCCAGAGGGTAGACCTGGCCTTAGTTCACTGTTTATAAAGTGCTTTAAATTAACAGCTCTGCATTCTGCAGGCCAAGAGAAGTTTCTCTCTGATTTCTCTTTAGTTTTGTTCCCTAGAAGCTATATTTGTCAGCCCACTGGTTTGTTTTCGCTTCCTTCTAGGTTCACTGATTCAAAAGCCTTCCTCACATGACAGACGGAAACTTTGAGCTGGCTGATGCAATGGCTTGACGATCTTCTTTGGTAACCACGGGGGAGTTTCTGCAAAAGTCACAAGACCTGGTGATAATGGGAATTGTTTGCTCAATGCCTCCCTGGCTCAGCCAGCTGCCCTGCAGAGCCTCCAAGAAGTCTACCTGGCAGAGCACAGGGAAACGAATCGAACAAACTCTGCTCATCTGTGGCTATTTGAGCTTCACTCTAGCAGTGGGCAAGAGAACCCAGATTCCGAGTCACAGCCATTTGAGCTAAAGGAGAATCTCTGTTAGTGGTATAGGGCCTATGACACGCAGTTGAGCAGTTCTGATTCCACACAATGGAAGGCAGTGGTGCATACACGCACTGTCGGGCGCTTTACCATATGTTGCACCTCTGAAGGACTTTCCACCTGAAAGGCTCAAAGAGCTTTACAAATATTAACTAATTAAGCCTGAATGCAGCATGTAGGATTGCCTGCCTCACGGGCAGGTGGCGTATGTGTGTGTTCAGCACAAACAGCTCCTGGCCCTCGGGCACTGAGTATGGGCTCTGGAGACCAGAGCAACTGAACCAGAGGAGCTCAGGGAGACAGCCAGGGACACAGACCAGGTTTTCCGGAACACAGCAGAGCAGGCCCAGCCCCAGTCTGGCTGCTTCTGTGCTGTTGGGGAGGGTGAAAGTCTCGGGGACGGAGAACAGAGGGAAACTGAGTCCTGTAGTTGAGAGCCTCCTTCCAGAAGATGTCCTGGTATCCTCTCGCACTGAGGACACCCCTCCAGGGGAGGGGACCCTGTTGTTAGGAAGAGACAGGAGACAGTCATGGGGGTTGGTTATTACAGAGTTGGGTTGTGATGACCGGGAGAACCACACGGTGAATTGCCTGCTGGGTGCGAATGTTGTGGATCTCTAGACAGACTTCTGTGCAGTGCTGGGGAAGAGGTGGTGGTCATGGTACATGTAGGTACCAGTGATGTAGGCAGGGCTGGCTCTGGCTTTTTTGCCGCCCCAGGCAAAAAAGCCTCCCGCCGCCCTCCCCCCACCCCCAGCGTGGCAGGGGAGGGCGCCGAGCCCGGCCGCGGGTCGCTCTTCCCTACCGGCCGGAGCGCAGGGCAGAGAGCCCAGCCGGGGCCCCGCTCTCCCCGGCGGCCGGAGCCGCCCCAAGCACAAGCTTGGTGGGCTGGTGCCTGGAGCCGGCCCTGGATGTAGGGAATGGTAGGAGGGAGTTCCTGGAGGCCAAATTTAGGCTGCTAGGTCAGAGATTCGAGTCCAGACCCTCCTGGGAGCATTCTCTAAAATGCTTCCAGTTCCACACACAGGGCCAGTAAGACGGGCAGAACTGCAGGGCCCCAACGCGTGGATGAGACGATGGTGCTGGGAGGCGGGTTTAGGTTTGTTAGGACCCGGAGAACCATGTGGGGAAGGAGGAGCCTGTACAGGAAGGACGGGCTCCACCGAAGCCAAAACAGAACCAGATTGCTGGCGTGGAAAATTCAACCGTTCATCAAGGAGGGGGACAGCTGAGAGATGTGCAGGAGCACGCGGTTCTGAGACATGCCTTAGGGGAGGATTTATTGAAGGGGATTCTCTATATCCTAGTAGAGAGGAGGGGATCGAGGTAGGAACTGCAGAGAAACAGTCAAATGAAAAAGAGTCCCATTCAATTACTTCCCATGAAGGCAGACAATTCACTAGCGACAGATGTTACACGGGCTTGTACACGGACGCTAGAAGTCTAAATATTAAGCTGGGTGAACTTGAGCACCTGGTATTAAATGAGGCTATTGATATAGGCGGCATCACAGAAACTTGGTAGAACGATGATAACCGGGACACTGTAATACCAGGGTACAAAATATCCCGGACTGACAGAGTAGCTGCGCTGGTGGGCGAGCGGCACTGTAAGCGAAAGAAAGCACAGAGTCAAATATAGTGAAAATCTTAAATGAATCAGACGGTACCAGAGAATCTCTGTGGATAGAAATTCCATGCGTGAATAATAAAAGTAGAGCAGTAGGAATGTATTACCGACCACCTGACCAGGAAGGTGACTGTGACGGGCTCAGGGAGATTAGAGAGGCTACAAAAACAGAAAACCCAGTAATACTAGCGGATTTCATCTATCCCCATTCTGACTGGGGACATGTCACCACAGGACGGGGTGCAGAGATACATTTCTAGAACCCATTAATGACTGCTTCTTGGAGCAGCTAGTCCCAGAACCCCCCCCAGGGAGATTCTTGATTTCACCCTAAGCGGTGCATAACATAGCAACCATAATGTAATTAAATGTAACGCCTTGGTAAGGGGGAAAGTACCAAAGAAACCCATCACAGGAGCATTAACTTCAAAAACGGAACCGGCACAAAAATGAGGAGGCCAGTTAAACGGATATTAAAAGAACAGTCACAAGAGTGAAATGCCTGCAAGCTGCATGGAAATTATTTAAAAACACCATAATAGGGGCTCAAACTAAATGTATACCCCAAATAAAACAAAACAATAAGAGGACCAAAAAAATGTCACCATGGCTGAACAATAGAGGCAAAAAGGCATCCTTTAAAAATCGGAAGTCCAATCCTACTGAGAAAAATAAAAAGGAGCATAAACTGTGGCAAGTCAAGTGTAAAAGTATAATTAAGCAAGCAAAAAAAAAGGAAAGCGCAACTAGCAAAAGACACAAAATTTAACAGCAAAAATGTTTAAGTACATGCGCAGCAGGAAACTGCCAAACAACCAGTGTGGCCACTGGACGATCGAGATGCTAACGGAGCACTGAAGGAAGACAAGGAAGGCCATTGTGGAGAAGCTAAAGGAATTCTTTGCATCGGTCTTCACTGCAGAGGAAGAGGGAGATTCTCACACCTGAGCCGTTCTTTTTTAGGTGACAAATCTGAGGAACTGTCCCAGATTGAGGAATTGATAGAGGAGGTTTTGGAACAAATTGATAAATTAAACGGCGATAAGTCACCAGGACCAGGGGGGATTCACCCAAGAGTTCTGAAGAAATTCAAAAATATGAAACTATTACTGTGGTATGTAACCTGTTGCTTAAATCAGCCTCTGGACCAGGTGACTGTAATGTGACACCAATTTCAAAAAAAGGCTCCAGGGGCTGGTGAGCCTGACTTCAGTACCAGGCAAACTGGAGGAAAGTACAGAATTATCCGACACATAGATAAACACGATAGGTTGGGGAAGAGTCAATGTGGCTTTCGTAAAGGGTAATCACGCCTCACCAATCTATTAGAATTCTTTGAGGGGCTCAACAACCATGTGGACAAGGGTGATCCAGAGGATATAGTGTACTAGGACTTTCAGAAAGCCTTTGACAAGGTCCCTCACCAAAGGCTCTTAAGCAAACTAAGCAGTCATGGGATAAGCGGGAAGGTTCTCTCATGGATATGTAGCAGGTTAAAAGACAGGAAACAAAGGGTAGGAATAAATGGTCAGTTTTCAGAATGGAGAGAGGTAAATAGTGGTGTCCTCCAAGGATCTGTACTGGGCCCAGTGCTGTTCAACATATTCATAAATGATCTATGAAAAGGGGTAAACAATCAGATGGCAAAGTTTACAGATGATACAAAATTACTCAGGACAGTTAAGTCCAGAGCAGACCACAAAGAGCTACAAAAGGATCTCACAAAACTGGGTGCCTGGGGAACAAAATGGCAGCTGAAAATCAACGTTGATAAATGCAAAGTAATGCACATTGGAAAACGTGATCCCAAGCTAAGTTCCCTGTAAGCCCCACCGGAGCTGCTGCGGCCCGGGAGAGGCGCCTCTCACCCAGCCCTGAGCTGCTGCAGTGAGAGAGAGTTGAGGGAGTCCTCTCTCCCCGCCACAGCCCTGGGGCAGCCTGCACCCCAAACCCCTCATCCCCAGCCCCACCCCAGCACACCAACTCTCTGCCCCAGCCCTGAGTCCCCTTCCATGCCCTGAACCCCTCATCCCCAGCCCCACCCCAGAGCCCGCATCCCCAGCCAGAGCCCAAACTCCCCTGCACCCCAACCCTCTGCCCCAGCCCTGAGCCCCCTCCCATACTCCGAACCCCTCCGCCCCACCCCCACTACACATCACCTCCCTATTGGTGCACATAACAAAATTCATTCCACACATGGATGTAAAAAATTCGAGGGAACACTGATCCCAAAGATATGTACAAAAAGATGGAGACTAAATTAGCTGTTACCAGCCAAGAAGGAAATCTTGGAGTTATTGTGGCAGAGGCGGGTTAAGGTCTCCTGGGGTCCCAGGCCAGAGCAAGGGGGGGGGGGGCTGGCGCCAGAATGGTCACCCCACCCCTTCCGCCTGCGGTCCTGCCCCTGTTCTGCCCCTCCCCCCGCAGTCCTGCCCCTGTTTTTCCCTTGTGGGCCCATTGGATAATCCCCCACTGCATCATGGGTAGTTCTCTGAAAACATCCGCTCAATGGGCAGCAGCGATCAAAAAAGCTCACAGAATGTTAGGAACCATTAAGAAAGGGATAGCTAATAAGGCAGAAAATATCATAACAACACTCTATAAATCCATGGTACGTCCACATCGTGAATACAGCATGCAATTCTGGTCACCCCATTTCCAAACACGTATATTAGAATTGGAAAAAGTACAGAGAAGGGCAACATAAAAGATTTGGGGTTTGGAACATAGGAGGAGAGATTAAAAAGCCTGGGACTGTTCATCTTAGAAAAGAGATGACTAAGAAGGGATAAAATAGAGGTCTATAAACCCTGAATAGTGTGGAGAAAATCAATCAGGACGTGTTATTTACTCCTTCACATAACACATGAATCACAGATTCCCCCAACAAAATGAATAGCCAGAAAGTTTAAAACAAACATAAGAAAGTACTTCACACAACACACCGTCAATCTGTGGAACTCATTGCCAGGGGATGTTGTGAAGGCCAAAAGTATAACTGGGTTTAAAAAAGAATTAGATAAGTTCATTGAGGACAGGTCTGCCAATGACTATTAGCTAAGCTGGTCAGGGATGCAGCCCCATGCACTGGGTGTCCCTAAGCCTCTGACTGTCAGAAGCTGGGACTGGATGGCAGGGGATGGATCACGTGATAATTGCCCTGTTCTGTTCACTCCCTCTGAAGCAGGTGGCCCATGCCACTGTCAGAAGACAGGATACTAAGTTAGATGGATCATTGGTCTGACCTGGCATGCCATTCTTACGTTCCATTTTGCAGATGGGGAAACTGAGGCACGGAGTGGTTAAAGGCCTTATTTACAGTCACACAGCGAATCAGTGGCAGAGCCAAGCCCAGAGGTCAGGAGCCCTGACTCACAGTCCGGTGCTTTAATTTCAAGACCGTCCTCCATCTCAGTTGTGTCAGCTGATCAGCCCTGCGAAGAGGTGGGCAGTTCAATATTCTGGCAACGCATTCTCAGCCCACGTTGTTTTCTTGGGACAGTTACTTTATAAATAGCGTCGTCCCTATCCCGTCACATGCTATCCAGTCGGATGTCCTGCAGGGGCCAATACCAGATAGTGAGGGCCGGATTAACTCTCCTGTGGGCCCGGGGCTATTAGATTTTGCGGGACCCCTGTATACAAGTCTTTTTCCTAATTTAAAACAAAATGATCACAATTATGGCATCGAGGCTATTAATGCTATACTAAACTTGCCTTTTAATTAACATAAAGCCGTTCTGTGGTTACATTTCAGTCTTCAAACATGTAGAATATAGTTAAGTTAATTCAAAATAGCCTACTTCTTACCTTAGAGCAGCTGTTAGATTAGTTTCTTTCTGGGAGGGAGATTGGGCGCAGGAGCGGATTCTGACCTGGGGCAGGGGGTTGGGGTGCAGGAGGGGGTGAGAAGTGTAGGCTCCGGCCGGGAGGCACTTACTACAGGTGGTTCCCAACCAGCGGCGCAGCAGGGCTCAGGCAGGCTGCCTGCATGCCGTGGCCCCACGACGCTCCCAGAAGCAGCCGGCTGCTGGCACCTCTCTGCGCGTCCCTGAGGGGAGGGGGATAGCGTATCTCCGTGCTCTGCCCCCCCCCCCCGCAAGCGCCGCCCCCCCACAGCTTCCATTGGCTGGTTCCCAGCGCGGAACCACCTCCCCCTCAGGGGCCGCAGAGACTTGCCAGCAGCCGGCTCCATCAGGGAGTGGCGTGAGGCCATGGCATGCAGGCAGCCTGACTAAGCCCTTGCTGCGCCGCTGGACTTTTAGCGGCCTGGAGATCACGATCGACGGGCAGAGGCTCCAGGATTGACCAGTCGATCATGATCAATGAGTTGGTGACCACTGAATTGTCTATAATTATGGATTTATTTTTGCGGGGCCCCCCCTTAGCCCGAGGCCCTGCGCTGCAGCCCCTAAAGTCCCTGCGTTAACCCAGCCCTGCAGATGGTTAAAAGGAGGATAACCCCCACACACACCCATGAGTGCCTGAAAACACATCCCACCAAACCTGTACATGAGGGGAGAGACATTCCTGTCTGACTGTACAGGTGATCGGGTTATGGCCCAAAGCACAAAGGGTGAGCACCCCATCGTTATCAGCGCTTGCACAGCGGCAATTCCAAGTGGCCTCCTTTTTAAAGTTCGGCCCTGCTGTTTGCCGACACAACCTCCTGTGGCGATGGGTTCGACAACCTGCCCTCAGACTGCCCAACCGAGCGTTAGCCCTCCCATCTACACTGCCACATATGCCCAGGCTCGCACGGAGCTGGGGCCTGGGTTGAGCCAGGTGCCCAGATGTGGTTGATTTGGGGGGTGTAGCCAGGGCTGAAGTTAGAGGTGAAGGAGGCAGCTCTCAGGAAAAGGCGTGTGTTTCTGTGCATGAGAGAGAGAGACAAAGACATCCTGTGTGCACTGCAGAAATAACCATGTCTGAACACAGCTGCAGCCAAAGGATGTTCCACATGTGGACATGCTATCACCAAGTGAGAGCCTCGGTTTTTAGTCTATGTGCCAGACAGTCATAGCATGGTCTTTAGTCACGGAAATAACATGAAAAACAAACATGCACTGGGAGCATCCATGTTAACATCAGGATGTCTGTGCAGAGTAAACAGGATGTGGCGGGGGAGGGTCCTGGGTGAGTAGGTGGGAGGGGAGTTAGACAATGAGAGCGGGTTGGGGCTGCCACCCTACAGAGCATGGAACCTCCAAACGCCCCCGTGAGGAACCCGCAGAAAACCGTGTTCTTTTCTTCTGCACCTGCTGGGCAGGGCGTGGACCAGGGAGAGGGGCAGGGCTTCAAATGACCTTCGGCTAGCGCAGAAAAGTCTTCCCAGCCTAGGGAGATTTGCCCCAGGTCCCAAAAGGGCTAGAGGGGTCCAGAGGTCAGAGCAGCAGGAGGAACCCCCAGCCCTACCGAGCTGGCAGCGTTCCCTAAAAATGGACCGACACGACCACTGCGCTGTGAATGGTGAACTCCACGGAAATCTCTCTGTGCCTCCGGACTCAGGCCACTCGGCTCCGCCGGACTAAGGCTAATTAAGCCAAACAATCCCCAGCACATGCAGGTTCCTGGTTGCTGCAGGGAAATGTGAAAAAGTGAAGCCTGCATTTGCACACCTGGGTGTCTCAGAGGCGGACAAATCACTTTTGACGCTGGTGCCTCTACCGGAGGGGTGTGCACTGGTGCAAAACCCCAAGTACAGAGAAGCCATCGGACGCCTAACAATGGATTTAAGTGCCTGATTTTAATAATACAAATAACACCTCACTGTTATGTGGCCCTTTCCATCTGTAGGCACCTGTGGTTGAAAACTGTCCTTAATATTTTTTAAATGAAATGAAATTTTAGGAAGTATTTATTTAGGGCCTGATCCTGCAAACACTGGTGTGTAGAGCTCACTCCCATCAACTGGCTCATGAAACGCTGTACAGTTACTCACTGTGGTAAACATGGCCCAGGCCCGCAGCAGTAGTTAGGTGCATAAGGGAATTAGGAGCCTAAATACCTTTGAGGATCTGGGCCCAGATGCCTGGTAGTGTTTCCAGGATTGGGTCCTTAGGTTGTAACTCTCTTGGAAAAGAGACATCTGGCTTGATTCTTGCCTGCCTTGCACCTTGTGTAATTTACACCAGAGTCAGTGGGTGTCACGTGCTGGTGACAGCAGGGAATCCTGCTTCGGTGTTTAGCAATCGCTTCGCATGGACGTACAGAATCAGAGCCCTTGTCTCTTTGGTTGTGCCCTTCCTCTCTGCTGTTGTCCGTGCATACCTATGGCATTGGATGAATAATAAGCTCGTCATAGTGCAAAACAATTACTCATTTAATTAGACCCGTTGCGCCATATTTTTTTCATTGCACAAACACATGCCCATCGAGAGCCCCCTGCTCAGATGTGGTACCGTGGTCGGGCCTAAAATTAGCCATGCGTTTGCAGGATCAAGCATTAGTCACATGAGTAACTTGACTCATGGACTCGTCCCGTTGATTGCAATTAGGTTAACGGCCTCCAGAAGTGCTTGAGAGACAGGAGCAGTTAGAGTTGGACATTTACAGCCTGGTTTGCAAAGCATTATTGTGGGGGGCACGTAACCGCCATCTTTCATTCAGGAGCTTGGGGGGGAGGGATAGCTCAGTGGTTTGAGCATTGCCTGCTAAACCCACGGTTGTGAATTCAATCCTTGAGGGGGCCACTTGGGGAACTGGGGCAATATCAGTACTTGGTCCTGCTAGTGAAGGCAGGGGGCTGGACTCAATGACCTTTCAAGGTCCCTTCCAGTTCTAGGAGATGGGATATCTCCATTTATTTATAATTTAGCAATGTAAAGGGGACGTAAGAACAGCAGGACCAACGAAAATACAGGACACACGGAAAGGCTTGAGAAGGTCAGACTAGATGATCCCAGTGGCTTCTTCTGACCTTGGAATCTGTGCATCTAAGATGAACGTGTGGGCCAAGGGGTTTCAAATGCAGAGGCTGTGGCTCTCACTGGTGGGACTGTTTTTGTCTGAGTGTGAGGAGGGGCACAGACAGGCCAAGAAGCCAGGCAGACATGAACAGAAGCGCTGGTAACATGGGCCTGAGAGGAAGCTTTTGGGGCACAGTGCTGGCTGGAAAAACTGGCTTGGAATAGCAAGCAAAGGAGCTGTCTGTCTTCTGCTGCTGGCTGAGCCCTGTGTTCAGGGAAACGGGACTTCGTGTATAATCTTTGTAAGTAAACAAGATTGCATCAAAGAACATACCTGGCTCTAGCATCAATTTCTCCTCCTAATGGAAACAACTCACAGGGCCCCGTTTGGGGCACAAGGGTAAGAGTAGTATCCACAATGCCCCTTGAATTCCCTGAGAAGTGGGACTTGCTTCCAGAGCCACGTTATTTTTACTCCTTCACCTTTTGCCTCAACTCTACGGAGTCTAGTAAGTCTGGTAAGAGACTCCTTCGCGTATGGATTAATTGCAAGGCAGCTGCTTATCTTACTGGTTGGCCCTGGGCACTTCCTCTGCCCAAGTTCGTTTCCGCGTTTGGACACTCAGTTGTTCTCTAGACAAATCTTACCGGAGCCAACCCATTTTTGGCAACAAGCCCACAAACTCCAGGGCCTCTGGAGCGCCTGATGCATCCAATGGAGCAAAGATTCCACTGCCTGAATAGGGAGCCAGGGCAGCGGCTCCCACCACTGGGCCTCCACTACTTCCAGTGCAGCAGCCCCACCGCAACCTTGCTGTGTTTACTCTGGGACCGGTCAGATGCCCGCAGTGACCCCAGGATCTGTCCGGGGCGGGGCTTTCTGGGGAGCCCAGGGAGCACCCCTGCCCTAGTTCGATGGAACAATTTGGGGTGTAGAGCAAAAAAAAAAAAATACCAGCAAGATGCAGGTTTTACTTCCCCCTGTCAATGGGCGCAGCGAGGTAGGCCGGGCTCCTGGGGAGCGGGTAACATGGACCTCGCCGAGCACCGGGGAGGCTCAGGAAAGCACTGGGAGCTCCTGAGCGGGCGTAGTGCCGGGCAGTGCTGCTAATAACACCCGGCCCTTTCCGCCGCCAAGCGCTTTCCCAAGCGGCTCAGTGTCGCTGCCCCACTTGAACAGATGGGGAAACTGAGGCCCGGAGCGGGCCAGTGAGACCCAAGGCAGCGCTCGCCCTGCCAGCAATCACAGCCTCCCGCTCGCCTCCTGCCAGCGCCACCCCCGGCCGCAGCCCCGTCGATCCCTGCGGCTCGGCGCGGCCCCGGGGCGGGGCGAGCCTGGCCGAGCCCCGCCCGCCGCCCTCCCCATTGGCCCCGGCTGCCGGCCGAGTCCTGCCCCGGGCGCTTGGCCCCTGTCCCTCCATGGCTGCGGCGGGGCGGGGGGCTCGGCTGAGCGAGGCGGGCGCCGGGCCGTAAAACCCCCGCGCCGGGCGCCCCATGGTCCCAGGCCCCGGCCGCGCCGCTTGATGCAGCTGCGGGCAGCCGCTGCGCGCCCATCCCCGGGAGCCCCGCCATGGCGGAGCCCCCGCCGCCGCTCTCCGGCCCGGCCCGGCTCAGCTACGCCCTGGGGCACTTTCTGAACGACCTGTGCGCCTCCATGTGGTTCACCTACCTGCTGGTCTATTTCCACGCCGTGCTGGGCTACAGCACCACCCACGCGGGGACCCTGCTGCTCGTGGGCCAGGTGGCCGACGGGGTCTGCACGCCGCTGGTGGGCTACGAGTCCGACCGCTCGGCCGGCTGCGGCCGCTACGGCCGGCGGAAAACCTGGCACCTCGTGGGTAAGGCTCCGGGGGGGTCTGGGAGAGGTGGGCACGGGGTTGGGAGCCCCCTTTCGAGGCAGCCCTTGCGGCCGGGGCTGGAGAAGAGCTGCCCCCCCCGATCTCAAAGCGCTTTGGGGAGCCCCCGCTTCGCAGGGGGGGGGGGGCCCTAGGCGAGCCTGCGGCTGAGCAGAGGCGAGAAGGCAGGAGAAGCCGGCGAGGCGTTTGAACGCCACTGTCCCTGCACTGCTCCCTCCGCCCCCAGTACTGTAGCAGGTCCCGGCTGTCTCCGTTCCCTGGCCACTGCTCGGCCGCCCAGCCCTGCGCCCGACTTCCCCTCGGAGCATCCCGCCAATCCCATGGGCAGGAGGGCTCCCAGGGGCCGGCCTCCCTGCTGTGCGACCCTGGTTCGAGCGGCGCTAGTGC
Organism: Chrysemys picta bellii; assembly: GCF_011386835.1. Classification (NCBI taxonomy): domain Eukaryota; kingdom Metazoa; phylum Chordata; order Testudines; family Emydidae; genus Chrysemys; species Chrysemys picta. Next base: position 4,039,371 of record NC_088815.1, read on the forward strand.
ACACGGGCCCTGCTGGTGTGATGTGTCCTGCTCTGAACCGGGACGTGTCTGCCAGAGCTCCTGCCTCGGGTTCACATTGAACTCTGCGGCTGTGGGTTCGATCCCCTGTGACAGCCAGGGTGACAGTCCGCTCTGCTCAGAGGCTACGGCTACACTACAAAGGTAAGTCGACCTGTGTTAGGTTGACTTGCCGCCACCGGTGGCTGATGTCCACGCTACCCTCCTGTCGGTGGTACCCAGGAGCGCTTCCACTGACCGAAGAGGGGCAGTGTGGGGGGCTGAGAGCCTGGGCTCGCAGCTCCCCACTGAGAGCCCAGCTGCCACCCAGGGTTTCTCGCCTCTGTGCTCCCAGCTGGGGGGGGGGGGGCAGCTGCCCAGGGCTTTTCACCTGTGGCAGGGAGATCCACGCCCGGAGTCCAGTTGGCTGCTGTGTCCCCAGCAGGCAGTGGGGAGCTGGGAACTCGGGGGTGGGGGGGCAGCAGGGCTCCTGGTGGGGAGGGGGTAGCCCAGGTGGCAGTCCAAGCTGGGAGCCTGGGTGGCAGCCGGGTTTGGAGCGGAGACCAGGTAGCAACCCAGCTTGAGATCCAGGAGCCAGATTTCTTGTCAATTTCACGGCTCCAGTGGAACAGTGAAATTGACAAGCATGACAGCCAACCGCCTTCGCCCTACATCTTTCCCTGAGCTGGTTTTATTAGGTCAGCATAGCAGGGGAGTTACATCAGCAGGAGGAGAATTTCACTGTGTGCACCTCTGCTGTTTTGTTGACAAAACTGCAGTGTAGGCAAGGTTGAACCTTCTGCTGTATCGGGCACAGGTGTCTTCTCCACTTGGGTATGTCCACACTTAAAACACTACAGCCGTAGCTCTTAGTATAGACACCACCTAAGCCAAGGGGATGGGTTCTCCCATCAGCAATCTGCCCGCCCTGGAGGCGGCACTATCTATACCCGGGTCAAGTCTGCATAGCTGTGGTTCCCTGAGAGCCCTGGCCATACCAATGCAAGTTCCTAGTGTAGAGCAGGCCTTGGAGAGGATGTGATTAAATGCATAGTCCATCATACAATAGAATCCTAGAATACTGGGATTGGACTAGATGATCTCTTGAGGTCCCCCTCCAACCCCCTGCTCAAAGCAGGACCAACACCAACTAAATCATCCCAGCCAGGGCTTTGTCAAGCCGGGCCTTAAAAACCTCTAAGGAAGGAGATTCCACCACCTCCCTAGGGAACCCATTCCAGTGCTTCACCGCCCTCCTAGTGAAACAGTGTTTCCTAATATCCAACCTAGACCTCCTCCACTGCAACTTGAGACCATTGCTCCTTGTTCTGTCATCTGCCACCACTGAGAACAGCCGAGCTCCATCCTCTTTGGATCCCCCCTTTAGGTAGTTGAAGGCTGCTATCAAATCCCCCCCTCACTCTTCTCTTCTGCAGACTAAATAAGCCCAGTTCCCTCAGTCAATCTTCATAAGTCATGTGCCCCAGCCCCCTGATCATTTTTGTTGCCCTCCGCTGGACTTTCTCCAATTTGTCCACATCCTTTCTGTAGTGGGGGGACCAAAACTGGACACAATACTCCAGGAGAGGCCTCACTAGTGCTGAATAGAGGGGAATAATCACTTCCCTCAATCTGCTGGCAATGCTCCTACTAATACAGCGCAATATGCTTTTGGCTCCTTTGCGTGAAGGGCACACTGCTGACTCATATCCAGCTTCTCGGCCACTGTAATCCCCAGTTTCTGCAGAACTGCTGCCTAGCCAGTCGGTCCCCAGCCTGTAGCAGTGCATGGGATTCTTCCTTCCTAAGTGCAGGACTCTGCACTTGTCCTTGTTGAACCAAATCAGATTTCTTTTGGCCCAATCCTCCAATTTGTCTAGGTCACTCTGGACCCTATCCCTACCCTCCAGCGTATCTACCTCTCCCCCCAGCTTGGTGTCATCCGCGAACTTGCTGAGGGTGCAATTAATCCCATCATCCAGATCATTAATAAAGATGTTGAACAAAACCTGCCCCAGGACCGACCCCTGAGGCACTCTGCTTGATACCAGCTGCCAACTAGACATGGAGCCATTGATCACTACCCATTGAGCCCGACGATCTAGCCAGCTTTCTATCCACCTTATAGTCCGTTCATCCAGCCCATACTTCTTTAACTTGCTGGGAAGAATACTGTGGGAGACCGTATCAAAAGCTTTTCTAAAGTCAAGGTATATCACATCTACCACTTTTCCCCATATCCACAGAGCCAGTTATCTCATCATAGAAGGCAATCAGGTTGGTCACGTATGACTTGCTCTTGGTGAATCCATGTTGACTGTTCCTGATCACTTTCCTCTCCTCCAAGTGCTTCAAAATGGATTCCTTGAGGATCTGCTCCATGATTTTGCCTGGGAATGAAGTGAGGCTGACCAGTATGTAGTTCCCCGGGTTCTCCTTCTTCCCTTTTTTAAATATGGGAACTCTATTTGCCTTTTTCCAATGGTCCAGGACCTCCCCGATCACCACAAATTTTCAAAGATAATGGCCAATGACTCTGCAATCACATCAGCCAACTCCCTCAGTACCCTTGGATGCATTAGAAAAGCTTGACATGCACAAGTCCATGGGTCCAGATCTAAATAGTCCTTAACCTGTTCTTTCACCACTGAGGGCTGCTCACCTCCTCCCCATATTGTGCTGCCCCAGTGCAGCAGTGTGGGAGCTGACCTTGTCTGTGAAGACCGAGGCAAAAAAAAGCATTGAGTACTTCAGCTGTTTCCACATCATTTGTCACTAGGTTGCCTCCCCCATTCAGTAAGGGTCCCACACTTTCCCTGACCACCTTCTTGTTGCTAACATACCTGTAGAAACCTTTCTTGTTACCCTTCACATTCCTTGTTAGCTGCAACTCCAATTGTGCCTTGGCCTTCCTGATTACACCCCTGCAGGCTCAAGCAATATTTTGATACTCCTCCCTAGTCATCTGACCAAGTTTCCACTTCTTGTAAGCTTCCTTTCCGAGTTTAAGCTCACCGAAGATTTCATTGTTAAGCCAAGCTGGTCGCCTGCCATATTTGCTAGTCTTTCTGCAGACCCCCTGCTGTTGCTACTCCTGGAGGAGCTGCAGTGGAGACTTCTCAAATTGGCATAGGCCCCTGGGGCGGTTGAAAAACAACGAGGAGTCCTTGTGGCACCTTAGAGACTAACACATTTATTTGGGCATAAGCTTTCGTGGGCTAGAACCCATTTCATCGGATGCATGGAGTGGAAAATACCGAGGCAGGTATAAATACACACCACATGAAAAGATGGGAGTGGCCTTACCGAGTGGGGGGCCAGTGCTAACGGCCCAGTTCAGCTAAGTTGGAAGTGGGCTATTCTCAACAGTTTAACAAGAAGGGGTGAATACCCAGGGAAGAAAAATCACTTTTGCAGTGCTAATGAGGTCAATGTAATCAAGGTGGCTCATTTCAAACCGTTGACAAGAAGGGGAAAATTTAGTTTTTGTGGTGACCCATCAGCTACAAAGGGGAGGTTCCGTTAATGTGAAGAAATGGGCACCTAGTACTTTTGAGAGAGCCCCCCCCCCCCCCCCAGGCACTTCCCTCTGATAACAGTGTAGTAATAGTTCTAAACCAGCCCCTCTCCTACTGTGCGGGCAGAATGCAGAACCCCAGAGCTGCTGGGGAGAAGCGCTGACTTAACCCTTGGGACACCTCTTCCTTCTCAATTCCTAGCTTCATCTCTGCAGGGTGGCCTGGGACAGACAGGCAGATGCTTATGAACTGAAAGATAGTCGGGCTGAGAGACTTGGCTTGGAGGGGACTGTCCCGACGTTCCTCCTGGGGTGCTGGTCAGCCTCAAAGCTGAGCATCTCACGGGCCCTTTGCAGCTGCCCAGTGAAGCGAAGGCCTCTCCCTGTCTGAGCGGCGGGGACACTTTTTAGACCCATGGGGGCAGGGGAGAGATTCACTCCAGGGCTCGAGAGTCCGTAGCAAAGCCAGAAATCGATCCCAGGAGCCAGACTCCTCGTGTGCTGTTAGAAGAAGGTTACAAATTGCTGGGTGAGGTGCAGGAATTCAGACACCACGGTTGCACCTTCTAGTTCCTAAGTTGCCTGCTCTGCTCTGTTGTGTACGCCCGGCTGGCCCGCGTTGGCCCGTGAGGGCTGGGGGTGTGATCTGGGTCCCTGCTTGGTGGGTGTAGAGGACACCTGGCCCTTTGCTCTCTCATTGTCTCCTTTCTTGTACTTCCATCGTGGTCGTATCTGAGCTCCTCACACCCACAGCACTGCTGTGAAACCAGGCCCTGCTCCCCCCACCCTCCCCATTGTACAGATGGGGCCCGGAGAGGCTGTGTCTACACTGCATGCTAAGGCTGGGCTCTGACTCCGGTTTAAGCCCAAGCTCCCTCTTCCATCCATGCAAATCATTCTGACTCTGGTCAGCAAACACCCAGGATCTGCTGGGGGGGCGGGGCGGTCAGAGTCAGAGTCCTGCTGAGAATCAGGTCATTGTGCAGTGTGGACGCAGCTCAAGCCGCAGACCTGAGCCAGCAGGTCTGTGCAGCGTGGGTGTGTTCACATGGCTGTCAGACCCGGGCCCTGCAATGGTAAACCCAGGTTTACAATGTAGTGTGGATGCTTACACCAGGACTTGGAGACCGCGAGTGCACAAGCCTGGGACCCACGCGCCTTGGTTTACAATGCAGTGTAAACGCACCCCTAGTGACTTGCCCATGGTTACCCAGTGAGCCTGTGGCAGAGAAAAGAATCAAACCCAAATTACCAGAGTCCAATGCTAGTGCACTCCCTGGTGGGCCACCTTTCCCCAGCTCACACCACAGTCACCAGCTAGCAGGAGAGGCTAGGAAACAGGGCAGTGTGTAGGCTGAGCCAGGAGTCCCACAGTGGCCGCTTTCTCTCCATAACCTGCTGTGACGAAGTGGGACAATTCTTAATGTTTCCTCTGAATATTGTAGGGGTGCCTCAGTTTCCCCTAGGCATTTCTTAAGTCTCTAGATGGTGGGATAAAGGCCAGTGTGCATAAATGGCCGACACTCTGTCTCCTGGCAACTAATGGCCGGGGCCCTTCCCCCCCTGCAAGGGGATAGCTAAAGGTGTTGGAGAACAAAGGAATCAGGTGACCTCCTGGCCTGGGAAAGGAAAAAGCCCAGAGGAGGAGGGGCTGGAGGGCGTTTCAGTTTGGCGCTGGCTGGGGACGGGAAGTGAGTGCAGACGCGGGTGTCTGGCTCGCTACCCCCCCAAAATGGACCCGGCTGAGGGGTCCTGTTCTCTGTACCTACAAGCTCTGTTTTAGACTGTGTTCCTGTCAGCCAACCAGTAAAACAGAGGTTTAATAGATAAGAGTCACATCTGCCTGTGAAGTTGGGGTGCAGGACCCTCTGGCTTCCCCAGGACCCCGCCTGAGCGGACTTGCTGTGGGAAGCGCACGGTGGGGCAGAGGATGCTGAATGCTGCAAGGTCAGACCCAGGAAGGTGGAAGCCGTGTGAGCTTCTTGCCCTGAAGACAGTCTGCTCCGAGGGAGAGGAGACTTCCCCAGAGTCCTGCCTGGCTTCGTAGGGAGCAGTTCCAGAGCATCGCCCGGGGACTCCATGACACCAGCCTGTCGAGCAGCCCGTCTCTGCCTTTGGCCCTAGCACCTTGAATGGTGCATGCCAGTTCCATGGCTGGCTCCCTAGGGCACATCCTGCCCTCCATTCATGCCCAGCTCTCTCGCTGATCTGTGTGTCCCAAGGGTGCATAGCCAGGGGCTGGTCCCTTTGACTGGGGGCCTTTGTTTCCTAGGCTGCTGGAAAGGGGAGCTCCCCCCCCCCCCCCCCCAGCATTTGCAGCTCTCCTGAGATGCTGTCACAGCTCCAGGTTCCAGACATCTGGAAGTGTCCCTCAAGGAGCGTCTGGGCCTGTTGGATCGTAGAGCTCCCTGCCTGTGTTCGGAAAGGCCAGAGCTGGAGCAGCTGGGCACGAATGATGCCCATGCAGGACTTCCTGGGCAGGGACTATTCCTGTCCGAGGGAACCTGTACCTGCTCTGGACTGGACGCACTGTTGTGTTTACCGGCAGCTCTCGGGGCAGCTGTGGTTGGAAGGAGCGAATGTCTGCTGCCAGCTCACCCTGAGACACGGTCTTCCTCTGCCGTCGGGATTCATAATGGGCGGTGTGGGCCAGGGGTAGTGCCCCAGACTGAAACTTGGGAGAGCAGGTTTTGCCCCTGGCTCTGCCACTGACCTGCTTGGTGACCTTGGGCAAGTCCTTTCCCTTCTAGCTGCCTCAGTGTCCCCTCCCACCCATTGTCAGTCTGGTCTGTTTAGAGTGCGAGCTCTCTGAGGCAAGGGCTGTCTTCCTCTGTGCTTGTGCAGCACCTCACCCAAGGGGGCTGTGATCTGTGCTGGTGTCGCTGTCACACCCCCACGATCCATCCTCTGATAATCTGGCTCTAGAGCCAGGCAGTGTGGAAACTGCCCCCCCCCCCCCGGAGTACCTGAGGCTCTGCAGCCCGATCCAGAGGCCAGTGTGAGGACTCCTGTGGACTCGGTGGGTTTTGGATCAGCCCCTGGAAGAGGTGGCAGGAGGTAACTGCGCAACCAAACCTCCTTGGCTGCTATTAATGGAGAATTTGACCCATGCGAAGCACTTGCTGCGCATCCCTGTGCCCCGCCCTACGTAGCATCTGGCTACTGACATGGAGCAGAACTGGGGGCTTGAGCCCTGTCATCTCAACTGCCCCCAAACATGGTTTAGGTTTGGGCCCATCTCTAAATTAAACCCTTGTGAATTGCAGACAACCCTCAGCCGCGAACTGTCTGATGAAACCTTCTGAGAGCCCTTTTATCTCCAGATGACAGGAACCTCTTTCATCTTGTGTCTTGTGCAAGGCTGTTATTCACGTGAACCTGTCACGTTGGGGAACAGACCTTCCTGGGGCTGCTGGCTTGAGCTGCAGGAGTCCAGGAGCTGCCGATGGCCCAGATGAAAAGCACGGTGGGCCTGAATCCTTTCGTGCCATTGCAGTTCTGCCCAGCACTGGGGGCTGCATTGAGACACAACCCCCATTGATGTCCCCACTCGAGGGCAGTGTACGGCCCCAATCTTGGTCTTTGAGTTCAGGCTTTTGATCCTGGAATAAGGGGATGCTTTCAAGCTTGGGCAGAGCTAATCTGTTGTGAAAGGCGTATCAAAATCCACTCAAAGCTTGTGGGTCCTGTCCTGAGGCCAACTTCCTACCAATTCCATAAAGACTGATCTCTGTGTGCTCCGGGATGGACAGCCGAGGCGCATAGCGTGGAGCTGATCACAGATGGGTAAATGTATAGGGGGCAGAGGTCTGGCTTAGGCTAGGAAATCTGCCCATTGGCAACGACGGTTGCAGGGAAATGTGCTTCCAGACCATGTTAAGAGGCCACGCCTAGCGCCAGCTGCACTGAACCTGTTGTTGGCAGCAGGTAACTTGTCTAAAGCGGACCAGGCCTGCAAGGAGCGAGGGAAAAACTAGTCTAGCACGGCACTAACTATGGGATCATGATATTGGTTGCAAAATACGAGTGATTTCTCCCCCTCCCCTCCATCGCAAGTGGATTCCTCTTCCAGTTAATGAGTCAGTTCTGGGGGGGAACTGTGCCATCCGGGGTGATGGGGGAATAGGTGATGCCATGGAGGGGAGAGGATCTCATGGTTAAAGAGTTGAACTGGGACTCATGAGATTTGGGTGGATTCCCCAGCTCTGCCCCCCCCCCCCCCTTCCTGAGTCATTTCATCCTCACTGAGCCTCGGTTCCCCATTTTACAAGGGGGGAGGGAAGTGTTCCCTTAAAAATCCTAGAATATCAGGGTTGGAAGGGACCTCAGGAGGTCATCTAGTCCAACCCCCTGCTCAAAGCAGGACCAATCCCCAACTAAATCATCCCAGCCAGGGCTTTGTCAAGCTGGGCCTTAAAAACCTCTAAGGACGGAGATTCCACCACCTCCCTAGGGAGCCCTTTGTCTTGGGGCTCGTGTGTATGAGAGCTGATCTGGTTTAATTTAAGGGGAAATTAACCCCCCAGCCCCGGTGTGGATGCCCTGGCTCCGGTGTAAGAGGCTAAAGGAAAATATCTCCGAGTTGAACAGGTTTATGTTAAAGTGAAACGAGCTCCCCTTGCGCTGACGAGCATCCCCACGGGGGTGGGGGTGGACATGCGCTGCACTGACTTAGCATGTGCCAACACTACAGTGTTTCAGCTGCACAGCTGGGCGCTGCAGCTCGGCCACTGTAGTGTAGACGTGCTACAGCGGCAGAAGGGGGTTTCGATGCAGTAGTCGATCCACCCCCTCGAGGCGGCAGCTGGGCCAACACCAGGTCTTAGTTCAGTTTAACGACACCTCGGGTGGGATTTTCACACCCCTGAGTGTCTTAGTTGGGTTGACCTAAGTTTCAGCTATAGGGTCTAAGGCAGTGGTCCCCAAACTTTAACAACCTGTGAACCCCTTTCACCAAAATGTCAAGTCTCGTGAACTCCCTCCTAAAAAAGAATCTTTCCAGGGATTTTCTTCTTTACCGGAGTATAAATTATAAAAGCAGTGATCTTGGAAATATAAAATTTGTTTTTATGACATGCTTATTACACACTATTATTAATTATTTATCATTACAGTACTTTTGTTACATTATGAAAATGGCAACACTCTTCCAAGATCTCGCTTTTGTAGCTTGTATCACTTTGAATAAACCTGTTATAAGACAAGGCGCCTATGTTTCATCAAGGAGTATCAGATGTGAAACAGCATCAAGGTATCTAAGAAGCCAACTCAAAGCGTTCCTCTTATACAAGCATTCGGGTCTTGAGCAGTTCAAGCAAACAATGCACGTTACAACAAAGCTTAGAGTTGTTCTTCATAATCCTTTTAAAAACAATACTAGCTGCCTATTTAATTTTAAAAACAGCAAAAAATATCCCCCTCCCTTTCCATTTCTTATAAAGAGTCTTGATGTTTAAATCTTCTCAATGTGATAGATCTGCTTAGCTCTTGGAAGTCCAGGGGCTCCGGGCTGCTCGTCCCGTGCTGCCCGGGGTCCCTAGGGACAGCTTTGTCCGCCATTAGAGAATTTTTTCCCGAGAACCCCCGTAACATTTCGCGAATCCCAGTTTGGGAACCACTAGTCTAAGGGTTTGTCTACACGTGGCATTAATCAGGAATGGCTAATCTGCTTTCCATTCCTATCCTGCCTTAATCTGGATTAGTTTTCATGTGTAGACAAGCCCTGAGTGGGTTCAGATTCACACTGGTAGCCTGAACTGGTGCCACTTTCCTGTTTAGACAAGGCCTGAGATTGTTGGGCCTGCAGGGCAGGGACTTGCGCCAAGGGTCTGCAGCGCCTGGCGCAACAGGGCCCTTATCTGCCCCTTATCTGGGGCAGACCCATGCTGATGGCGGAAGAGATTGCGCCAGCTGCGGTGCCCGCGAGCGACATAGCTGGTTTCCGTGGCTGGGAAGGAGCGTCTCTGCGCGCTCCGGGATGCGTGTTAGGCAGCAGGCCACGCGTGAAGGGCTGCGGCCCAGTGCTAGGGACTTGAAGCTGGAGGGCACTTTTGGCTCTGATGCGTACGCCGACGGAGAGGGGGAACAGGAGCTGCGGGGAGCGTCTCTGGTTTCGCTCTGACTCCACCTGGAATTGGTTTCTGGCCCTGCTGGGCTTTTTAGGAAACTGAAACCACCGCGGGGTGTGGAGAAAGCAGCTGGGCAGAACGGTGACGCTGGGCTGGGCTGGGACGCGGGGGCCGGCGTGCAGACTCGCGATGAGGTACCTAGGCCTGCTGGGCCATCGGTGCCTCTGATGCGCTGATCTTGGGCCCCCGGTGAATGCGCAAGGGCGCGGCTTGTGCTGCCTTCTGGCTTCCCTGTTCTCAGCATGGTCGTTTTCCTCCGGCTCTCGGCCCGCTCCAGCAGCGGAAGGAAATGGCCCGTTAGCCACGCTGTGCTGTCTCTCCTGGCCAGCCCTTTCTCGCCCTTTGCCGTCTCCTGGGGATGGTGTATGTGCCCTTGTTCCTCCCACCGCTGGCTGCTCACTGGTAGCGAAGCCTGCTCTGCGGGGGTGGGCTGGGGCATGCGGAGAGGGGGGGCGTGGGCGAGTCACAGGGGTTGGGAGACCAGCCCTCAACTACCACCAGATGCTGAGGGGTCAGACCCCAAACTTTGTGGGCTTCTCTGGCCAGTGAAGGCTGCAGGCCTTCCCGAGGGGATGGGGGGCGTTCTCCAAAATCCCCTCTAGTGCAGTGCCTGTGAAGGACGGGCTGGAGCCAGCGCCCTGCGGGGCGGGGGAATAACCAGCCAGTGGGTCTGTTCAGCGACGAACGTTCAGCTGTCGCGTTGTGCTAGGAATGGCAAAGCCCCGAGCAATCCGGGGCTCAGGAGTGCAGACAGCAGCCGTCTGGGCTAAGCACCAGTCTCCCCTCACTAGACCCAGGTGGGGCCGCGTCGGTGCCCCCTCGTGTGACCCATGCCGCTGGGGTAACGGCGCTTGCTTGGATTGGAGCCAGGCGGCGGGCGGAGCTGCGTTGGGTTGTAGACCGGCTCTCCTGGACGCTTTTCCCCTGCCCTCGGCGGCTGGCTCTGCCAACTCTCCGGATTGGAGAATCCCCCTGAGCCCTCGCTGGCCCGGGCAGCATTGCGAGGACCAGACGCTGCTCTAGGGCTGCCCAGCTCTATGGGGCAGAGTCCAGCGCTCTCCAGCCATGGGGCTGGCTCCTCAGTCCTCAGGGCAAGTCTCTGGCCGAGATCTGTGTTGTTCCGGCGTCGGCGGCTCACTGTGCCTGCGCCCTAAGGAGCACGGTCCCGTGTTTGGATCAGGGCCTGGCATCGTAGCTCCTGGGTCCTACACAGACTGTCTGACTCTGGGGCTGGGCGTGGCTCTGTCCCCCTCCTGCCCCCCCCCCCCAGGGTTGAAGGGCATAACAATGGGCATAACAATGAACTTTGCTGGGGCTGGACAGCATCCCGGTGCAGAACTGGCCGGCAGTGCTGACTGTGCGAGCTTCCAGCTGCTGAGTTTCAGTAATTTGGACTAGGCGCTTGGCTCTGGCCTGCGAGTAGCTGCTGTGGTAGCAGGAGGCCGGGCGGGCACCCCCGAGGCAGCCTGGCCGGAGACAGGAGCCCCACCAGAGTAAGCTTGGGAGTCCCCAGGGAGAGGGACTTGCTGGCTGCCCGGGCAGAGGGCTGCCGGCTCCGAGTACCCACGGAGCAGGAGCGAGAAGACGAGAGGAGTTGGCTTCACAGGCCAGTGCATTGCAGACATGCTGCCCATGGCATAGATCCCTGCTGTGCGCCGTGGGGTGCCCAAGAAACTTGGGACTGGTGTCTCTCCCCTCACCTCCCCCCAGCTCCTGGCCTCGTGTCCAGCCGGGCCCAGTGCTAACTCCTGTCTCTTGCCTCCCCAGGGACTGTCTGCGTCCTGCTGTCCTTCCCCTTCATATTCAATCCCTGCCTGGGCTGCACGGAGGCCACGCCCCAGTGGGTCGCGTTCATCTACTTCATCCCCTTCATAGTCATCTTCCAGTTCGGCTGGGCAGCCACCCAGATCTCCCACCTGTCACTCATCCCTGAGCTGGTGACCACCGACCACGAGAAAGTGGAGCTCACAGCACTCAGGTAACCAGCCACGGGTGCTGGCAGGCCTCGAACCGGGGGCTTGGTGACAACAGCACAGGCTGCTTCTCCTGCAGCTAAAGGCGCAGCACCATCAGCTGTGAGCCAGTAGTGGGCTGTTCTCCCCACTTAGTGTGGGTGACTTTCCGACCGCCCCCTCTGTTACCAGCACCGCTCGAATAGCGTAGGGGGGAGCGTGTCTGAACTCAGCAGCCAGAGCAGATGGGGCACATACACACCCCGCCCCGAGGTAGCCGTGCGGCGAAGCCTGGGTGGAGGTGTGGGTCCTGGAGCCTCCCTTGGAGAGCTGCGTGTGAGGACCCGAGATCTCTGCAGACAGCTGTGCCGTGTGAATGGCCCGGCTGGGGGTGCCACTCGCTGGCATGTTGCACTGCGCGCCTGCCTGGCTGCATAGGGACCAGGGTGGTCGCTACCTCTCTGTAGGCACCCCACCCCCGGCACGTGCACCCCCCCTCTCCTGAGCCTGGATCCTGCTGCTCACTGGGACTGTGAGACCCCCCCCCGCCCCCCCCAGGGACTCGTCTCCTGAGCGAGGCCAAGGGCTGCGTCCGGCCTCTGAACAGTGCTGGGGTGCACCGGGGGCCAAGCTCCTGCCCCCTGCCAGGCCCAAGGAGCCTACGTGCCGCTTGTAGCCGTGTCCATGGTCTCCGCTTGGTGTAGAGAAGCCCCTGAGCACCTGCACAAACCCATATCCGGAGGGCGTCCACAGCGACAGGCACGTAAACAACCCCCCCACACACACACACCCCGGCTGGCAGCTGCAGGAGAGGACGGCGGGACGGATGGCTCCGTTTCAAACACCGAGGCACCTGTCAAATCCCCCCCGCCCCCCTGGCCTGGCTAGAGGGGCTGGCGGAGGAGCGTGGGGATGGCTGGGTCTGGGGTCCTGGTTGTGATTCTAGCTGGAGGGGCGGGGGGCTGTACTCGCCGAGAAGAGTCAGTTGCTCACATCATGCACCAGCGAGTGGCTGTGCAGGTGAACAGGGCCTGGAGCTGCCCCCCCAGCAAACCCCGGAGGGGGGGAAATGGCCCCATGGCTTCACAGGTGGAGCGTTACGGGCCCCTCCAGCCTGCGCGGTGCTGAGTCAGCATGTGGGGAAGCGTCTCTTATCAGCAGGCGAGCGGCAAACAGGCCCGGTTATCTGCCATCAGCGGGCGGAAGTCCCCTCCGCACTGGGTCTGCACCCAGCAGATAACTCTCCACAGGAAGGATGTGGAGCCACGCTGGGGCTGCGGGAGGCTTCACTGCCTCTCTGAGAAGCTGCCGTCCGTCAAACCGTCTGTCCCGTGCAGCCTCACAACTCCCTGCTGCAGGACAGCCCCCAGGGTCGCCTGTTAAACCACGCACCGGGGCAGGGCTGGGCGGTCCCGTGGGGCAGAGGAGAGCCTGGGCTCAGCTGTCATGGATCTAAAGGGGGGTTGGGACCACGGCTGCTGGACAGGGACCCTGTGCGGGGTCTAGCTCCTGGCATGCCCTGCCCAGCGTCACCACTGGGGTCTGCGTCCCAGGAGCGCCTCCGGCTGTTTGGGGATTCTGTTCTCTGCAGCATAATCCCAACTGCACCGGCCAGTCTGGCTCCCTCCAGCAGGGGGCAGCACTGCTTGTCTGTGCAAATTTACCCCCGCGGGAGTGTTCACACTCAGTTCTCCTTCCCCCCCGCTCCCCTCCCCAAGGGCGGGTTTGTGCTGCGGACGTGCCTGACGCTGGCTGTGGAATGTGAGGGGGATGTGACCGGCTCAGGCTCCAGATCTTGTTCTGCACCACCATGCAGTGTTTCCCCCTCCCTCTCGCGCACGTGGGCACTCGGGCTGGGAGCGCCCCGTGACTCGCTGCCTCCTCTCCCCCAGGTACGCCTTCACCGTCGCGGCCAACATCACCGTGTACGGCGTGGCCTGGCTGCTCCTGCACTTCCAGCTCAGACACTCGGGGCCGACGGAGCAGCTGGGCAAGCCTGACATCCATATCTTCCGGGTGAGTGCGGCGGGGCCAAGTCCCGGGCAGCGCAGCTGTGATGGGGGAGAAGCTGTGAGGCAGCGCAGGGCTTATGGGGCAGTTGTGGGTCTCTCGGCAGAGACTGGGATCAAACCGGCCTGCCCCTCTCCAAGTGCCCCCCGACCACCCCTACCCCCCCGGTTTCCTGAGGATTTGCTGAGTCTCCTTCCTGTCCCATCAGAACCTGTCCCTGATCGTGGTGGCGGTGGGCGCTGTGTTCTCACTCCTGTTCCACCTGGGCACCAAGGAGCAGCGCCACCCCCAGGCCAGGCTGCTCGAGCCCGAGGAGCACACGCCGCTGCTGCAGAAGGGGCACAAAATCCCCCCGCGCCCACTGCTACTGTGGAAACACTGGCTGCAGGAGCCTGCCTTCTACCAGGTACGGGGTGTGCCCGGTGAGGGGGACAGGTGTGTGGGGAGCGGGGGGCCTCGCAAGAGATGGGCATAGCTGTGTGGCAGGCCTGGCAGCTGGATCTCTGTATCCACAGGACAGGTGCGGCACAGGCAGGCGCCTGATGCCCCCAGCCGTGCACCCTCGGACCCCTGCCTTGGCCGTGCCCTGCTGGGACGGGAGGCCAGTCTCCAGGCTTGGCCTCCCAGTCATGCCAGCAGTGCTGGTGGCTTTTGCCATGGCCGCCCTCCCCAACCTCCCCCCCGGACACAGGAGCCCCCAAATAGCTACTGAGCACCGGCCCATGCATTGTCCCCGCGGCTCAGCACCTGGTGCTGGGTCAGGAGCGTCCGGTGCCGGGTGTGACGGGCTGCCCGCCCCTCCGGGACCTGCCGGGGAGAGCGCGGGAGTGTGGCCAGCAGCTGTCTGCCCCTGCGGCTCTCTGGGGCTTTGCACAGCTGTGTGGCACCCAGGGCGTGTTGCTGGGCCTGGACTGTCGCCCTCTGGGGCTGGGGAGAAGCAGAGCTTTGGGTGGCTCAACAGCGCCCCCTCAGGCCAAGGCAGGAGTAGCACTGCCTCCCTAGTGGGTGCCAAGGGGAAGGGGTGCTGGAGGGTTCGAGCAGCAGCACGGGTGACCTGAGGGGGGAGAGATGCCCCACTCAGGACGCTCAGACCTGGCCACGTGTCACTGCGCCCAGCCGGCCAGGCCTGTGGGCACCCCAGCGAGGCAGGTAATGACTCTAGATTCAAAGGGGCTCGTTATTGGGGGAGGGACACTTGTGCGGTAGGAGAGAAGCCCCCTTTGGTACAGGAACCTCTGTCTTCTGCCCCACAGCTTTCTACAGGGGCCTGCAGGACTGGCCTGTGCTGGCTCCTTGGCTCTGCGTCCTGTGGCTGCGATGGCCCTGGTCCTCTGCCCGCCTGGGGGAGACATGGGCCATGAGCCTCAGGGTCTCCGTTCCTTCCAGCACAAACCACTCAGAGCTGGGCTGGAGGGCAGGGGCGTGGCTGGCGTAATGGCTGGTGTGTCTCCCTCTAGGTGGCGATGCTGTACATGGCCACGCGGCTGATTGTCAACCTGTCCCAGACCTACATCGCCATGTACCTGACCAACTCGCTGATGCTGCCCAAGGT
Organism: Chrysemys picta bellii; assembly: GCF_011386835.1. Taxonomy (NCBI): domain Eukaryota; kingdom Metazoa; phylum Chordata; order Testudines; family Emydidae; genus Chrysemys; species Chrysemys picta. Next base: position 4,054,527 of record NC_088815.1, read on the forward strand.
GAGTGAGCAGCAGAGGGCGCCAGTGGGCAGGTCCAGCCCAGCACTGGGCGTCACTTCACACCAGGCACCGGCTCGACCAGGACAACCCTGCGATGCCCATGGGGGGGGGTCCCTGTGTTGCTGGAAGGGCTGGGTTATAGGTGGGGAACCCCCTGGGTGGCTGGTGGAAGGCAGAATAGGGCAGGGGATCCCAGCAGTGTGTGTGAGGGGGGGCACAGACCCTTGGGACATCTGTGAGCCAAGCACTCTGCTCTGTCTCTCTCCTCCCCAGAAATTCATCGCCACCATCCCCCTGGTGATGTACATCAGCGGCTTCCTCTCCTCCTTCCTCATGAAGCCCGTCAACAGGTGGATCGGCCGAAACGTGAGTAGCTTGCGGGGGGATGGGGGACAGCATCCCGCTGTAACCGCGCACGTCTGGGCCTGCGGGGAGATGCCCGTCGGCAGGAGTGGGCTCATGCTGGGTGGGTGTGATGTGCCCTCTACCCTGGTGGCACCCCTGCCCTTTACGTGCTTTGCTGCTGTAGCCGCCAGCACGCGAGTCCCTCCCAGCCCCGTCTGTGTGCTGCGGCCGGCCATGCCTTGGCTCTCCCCACCCTGGGAGCACCACACGCTGCCGGCCCCAGCTTCCCCCCAGCAGGGAGTGTCCGGTGCTGCCCCGCCCGCCCCGGACAACACAAACTTATCTAGAGCCTGTCGCTTTATGACTAGAAACGCTAGCCCATAACTTCCCCCAAGTGGAGTTTCCCAGCCACGTCTGCTCAAACACGCTCTATTAGCTAAAGCAACACCCCCCGTTTGTTACCGACCGCGAGACTGTCAGCGAGTACGAAAAGCCAGAAATGGTTACAAGGAAAACAAAGCCGAAGCAAGGCACCAGCTACGCTTACCAAACTAGGCTAAACGCCAGGCAAAGTCTTTCTCCCCACGTGCTCTCAACAGCCTTCCTGGCCAAACTCCTCGGGCCAGGAGCCCGTCTTCTGTTCACTGGCTGCTTCCTTTGTTCCTTCTGGTGCAGCGAATCGATGGGGAGGGAGTCTGTGGGGGACTTGTCCCTCCTTTGATAGCCTCAGGCCCCCCCTTGGAAAACGTTTCCAGGTGAGATTCAGGAGACAGAGTCCACAGGAAAGGCTGGTAGCGCTTGACCCTCCTTGGTCTCCCCTTCCTGCGTGGTGACTCTGCTGTGCATTTGAGGGGATTATGGGGTGCAGTCTGTCACGGGGGGGTGGGCTCAGCTCCTTGGAAGGGGCTGCTCGGTGCACAGTCGGCATCCAAATCCAACCAGCTATTGGGCCGTGCAGAGCAGGGGTCAGAGTCCCAGAGGAGTGGGGCCTGATCCTGAACCTGCAGCTCCCACGGATCCCAGATTGAGTTGCACGCTCAGCTCTCCAGAAAATCAGCCCCCGATGGTGTAAATTCCCCACCCTCTCCAATGTCCCGTCTAAACTGCTTGCCCTCCCTTGTCTGGCCACCTCTCCTGCTCCCCACACAGCTCCGTGCACGGACCCCAGCCCTGTTCCAGGCCTGCCACAACCACCCACAGGCAAGGAATTCATCCGCTAATAAGAGATGGAGTTTTAGCTTAAATATCAACTCTCCCTCCCTGGCTGTCCTCTTCGCATCAGCACTGCCCTCTGCCTCCCTGTCGAACTGGGGGGCAGGAGGTGCTGCTGCACTACGAACAGGGTCATGTCACTGTGACCTGTTGGGGTGCCCGCTGCTCGGTTCTGGTCGCCCCACTTCGGAAAGGCGTTCAGAGACGGGCAGGAAGTCCGGGAATACTCTTATTTACCCTTCCGGCTGCAAGAACAAGGGAAACCAGGGCACATTCAGAACCAATGGTGTCCTGTGCTGGAATCTCGTGGCACTAACAATTACGGCAGAACTATCCTGGCTTTTGACCTTGAAAATACGATCCCCTTAGCCAAGTACCCAAACGGCCTCTGAACCTGGCCACGCAGCTCTGCCAAAACACCTTGATCTGGCCCACAGCTCCCTGCTCCTCCACTCCTGGCCTCCCACCCCACCCCCAACAGCGCTTCTGACCCCTAGCATAGAGCTGGAGGGTGATCATAGAGCCATGGGGTTAGGAGGGACCGCAAGGGTCATCTAGTCCAGGGGTTCTCAACGTGTAACCATGGGGGTACGCAGGGGTTTTCCAGGGCGTACATCAACTCAGCCAGAGATTTGCCTAGTTTTACACCAGGCTACAGAAAAAGCACCAGCCAAGTCAGTACAAACCAACATTTCATACAGACAAAACGAGAAAAGAGGCAGTTTTCCAGTAGCCGTGTGGCTGAGACTCTCGTATTTTTATGGCTGATTCTGTGAGCAAGTCGTGTTGAAGTGCGGTGAGACTTGGGGGTACATGAGACATCCGCCTCCTGCAAGGGGGGCAGTCGTCTGGAAAGGTAGAGAGCCCCTGACCTAGTCTAACCCCTGCCAAGAGGCAGGATTTGCTGTGACTGCACCATCCAAGGCAGGTGGCTCCAGCCTCCTTTCGAAAACCTCCAGTGAAGGGGCTTCCACAACTCCCGAGGCAGGTCTGGTCCATTGTCCTACTGTTCTTACTGAGATTGAATCTAAATCTGCTCCGCTGTCGTTGGAACCCACTGCCTCTTGTCCTGCCCTGTGTGGCGCAAGAGAAGAACGTTTCTCCATTTTTCTTATGGCAGCCTGTCAAGTATTTGAAGACCGCTACCATGTCCCCCCTCAATCTCCTCTTTTCCAAACTAACCCACCCCCTTCCTTCAGCCTTTGCTCGTCTGGCTGCATTCCAGCCCTTTGATCGTCCTTGTCGCTCGCCTTTGTATCCTTTCCAGTTTCTCTGCATCCTTCCTATACATGAACCTATGTACTGCAGCTCTGGGGAGTCCTGGGTTTAATGAGTGTTTCTCCCCTGCCCCCTTCTCTCCCTGCCCTTCGCCTCCGAGCAGCTGACCTACTTCATGGGGTTACTCATTATCCTGGCCTTCGCCTCCTGGGTGGCCCTGGACAGCCGGCTGGGAGCGGAGGTTTATGGAGCAGCTGTGCTGCTCGGGGCTGGCTCGGCCACCATCTTGGTCACATCCCTCTCCATGACGGCTGACCTCATTGGGAGCAACACGGTAGGTTCCTGCGGGGGCGAGTGATAGGATGGGCGCAGCTGCTGCCCAGCTAGTGCCCCTGGGGGTAGAGCAGTGGGTACGACCTCCCCTTTGCCGGGCCCGGCAGGGGTCACTGAACAGGGCTGCCTTCCTTCAGCACAGCGTGGTCCAGCATGGGCGTCCCAGGCTCTCTGGGTTTGTGGGGCCGTCGCCCTTCCTGGGTTTCTGAAGGGGCTTTAGAGAGCCCGGGGGTCTGTACAGAACGGGGCGCTGGCCCTGGTACCAGACGGGAATTAGCTTCTGCTGCAGGAGCGAGTTTGCCCACAAGAGGGCACGAGGCTCCCTGATTCTGTACCTGGCTGATCCGAGCTGCACCCGCCCTGAGCTGGGTGAGCGAGGACTAGGGGGTCCCAGCGTGCGTCTGCAGGGAGCCCGGGGCGGCTGCGGGAGATGCCAGAGGAGGCAGAGATGTGGGTGGGTCGAGCCCTGGGGTGTGGAATGAGGCTGATGCTGTTCGTTTCCCTGCAGCACAGCGGAGCTTTCGTCTATGGGGCCATGAGCTTCACGGACAAAGTGGCCAACGGGGTGGCGGTGATGGCCATCCAGAACCTGCACCCCTGCCCGTAAGTGTCGTGGCTGGCCTGGGACGCGGGCCTGGGGCTGCTGGTGAAGACCCCTGTGGCAGGCACCGCTGTTCCCCTCTGGCAGCAAACCAGTCACCCAGTCCAGAGCATCTACCAGCCCTTCCCCTCGCCCCATGGGAGACCCCAAGACCTTCCAGCTCCCAGCACAGTCCCCCGCTGCTCGAGCTGAAGAGTTGCTCCCCTAGCTGCTGCCTGTTGTAGGCCAACCAGCGGGGGGATGCGGTACACTCTGGCGGTGCCTTACCACTGCATTGTGCCATCCCCAGAGCCAGCACGTGCCCCCTCCCAGCCCCACTGGGGGCAGCTGCCAGCCTGCCTCCCCCCTGCAGTGACTGTCCCCTCTCCGGTGCGTGCGTGGGGCTGGGGGAGCCGGGGTCCCTGCTGGAGCCTCACTTGTCCCTTTGCCTTCAGGACCCAGCTCTGCTGCGCCGGCTGCGTCGAGTTCTACCACTGGGTGATGGTGGTCGTCACCGGGGGCGTCGCTGTGGCCGCCATCATGTGTCTGTGCTGCATTATGATCTGGCCAATCCGGGTCCGATTCCGTGAGTCCTGTGTCCTGGAGGAGGGGCTGGCAGCAGAGCGGGGGCTGGTTTTGGGGGGGGGAGGGGGGAGGGCACGTCTGTCTTCAGATCCTGCTGGCTGTGGGGGGTCGTTCTCCGCTACCCCAGTCCCAGCAGGGGGGGCTGTATCAAGGCTGGCTGTGGGGAAGCTCACAGCTACTCCAGTTCCAGCCACTTCCACCAGGAGGCGCTGTAGGGGAGCCAGATAACCGCACGAGAGGCATTGAAATGAGCTAGAAAACCCGCTCTCCTCTGACATGGTGACTTACACAGAACCACTGGGGGTGAAACGAAGAGGGCTTAAGCTGAGGCACTGCTGAGCTGGGGGGCCAGGCCTGTTAGCAGATGCTCTTCCCCACCCCCCCACCCCGCACCTCCCTCACCCTGCCGACTCAGTGGCAGCTCTAAGGTGACTATGGGGCGCTGGATTTTGGGGGCCACTGCAGCTCCTTAGCTGAACACTGGGGGCGCTGCCCAGCCTCTGCTCCTGCTGCTCTCTGAGGTCTGGTCCCCCCCCCCCCCCCCCCCCCGAGCAGGGTAGTTATACCGACCTAACCCCCGTGTAGACAGCGCTGTCCATGGGAGAGCTGCTACCACCCCTCGGGGGCAGGGGGAGAGCTCTCTCCTGGCGGCTTGGAGCATCTTCGTTAACGTTTCAGCGTAGACATGCCCTCGCTCCTGTGAAGCTGGTGCCTCTTGGCCAAGACCTGGTGGGAGGCAGCGGGGCTAGTGGTCAGAGCACAGGGCTGGGCGCCAGGTGGCTGTGGTCCGTGCTGGACGGTTCAGTTGGCGTGTAGCTGGCCTTGCCTGGGTGCTCTCCAGCGGGGCTGGCAGATGTGGGCTGAGACCTTTCAAAACTGTCCAAGGGATTTGTGCACCCGCTGCCCTGAGAGTGAGCAGGGAATGAGGGTACGATTCTTGTAACCGCGTAAAATGCCGCAGGCCCAGAGTGCTTCATGCTTCTTGGCAGGGAGGGTGGCTGGGGCAGGATGTCTGCTCCGGCTCTGGAGAAAACGTGGCCTCCTGTTAGTCATCCCCCCCGCCCCCGGTGGAAGCCCCTGGGCCCCCTGGGTTAAGGTGGACACTAGTGGGCTGGCCCAGTCTAAGCTTGGGGCCACGGGATGCAGACTGGGGTCCTGTCAGTCAGCTGCTTAGTGCTTTTCTGCCCCATGTCCCATGCCTGGAGGGGGCACCTCAGGGCCTGGGGACCTGTTAACCCAAAGGCCAACCTGCTGCTGTTTCTCTCTGCTGCAGATGACGTCTCGGTGCTGCCGCTGGCTGGGGCAGGGCCGGGCGAGGCTGAGAGCACAGGGGAAAGGAGTCGAAGCAGCACCGTCAACTGAGCCGAGCGCTCGCACTTGGAACCGGGACTGCGCCACTTGCACTTTATACCTGGGATGCTCCAAAGGAAGGGAACTGATGCTGGGACCCGGGGCAGGGCCGGTGCTGAGGTCGTGCAGCAGGTCGGCCTGTTCCTTTGCATCTCCCTCCCGCCACTTTGCACGGACTTTCCTTCCCCCGTCACTGTGTAACGTCGCCCCCCTGCTGGCAGCGGGGGGAATCCCATGTCTTTGCACATGTCTAATCCTAGGACTTGCCGGGCAGCGGCACGAATCGGATCTGCCCCATGCACTGTGGGAAGGGGGCACTCAAGAACCTGTACGTTTTAACACGTGTTGTGCAATCTGTCTGTGAATAACACTTTTTTAAATGAGTGCCATCCTGAGTAAAGAGACGACGTTTGAAGGACAGCAGCGCTGTGTGCAGGGGGTTCCGATCTGCGTCACCACTAGCAATTCTCCTGCAAACTGCGTTTCCAGCTGGGGGCGGGGACCTGCCCCTCCTTCACCCCTTAGAAATTCTGCTGATTGGCCTCTGCACAAGGGATCTGGCTGCAGCATCACAGCATAGCCAGCACTTGTGAGATTTAAAGTCCCAGCTCCTGGAGTCAGGTGACTAATGGGAATTTTTGGCTTTGATTTTGTTTTAAGCAAGTTTCCAGCTCTTGTGGCTGCAGCGAAGTGTGAACCCCTTAAGGCACCGCCCCCAGAAGGGGAACCCATACAGCGCTACTTGAGCTAAAAATCACAACGCTTTTTAATTTCAGGATTTGGAGGTGGCTGCTTGTGGTTTTTGTTTTTAACACTTGGGCCCACAGCGCCAGCCTGTCTCTAGCCTCCTCTCCCCCACCCCCTTCCCAGGGCTGGGGAGGGGATTGGGGAGCTGCTAACGTGCCTTCCCCTGAACTGCTTCTGCCCTACGTACAGCTTCTCTCTGGCGGCCGACCCCTTCTCTGGCGGCTGCCCCTCCCAGCTGTGCAGCTGCTGTCTGACTTGCCCCCCCCCCCCCCCCCCCTGCGGCTGGGAGGCAGGTTCCCCTGGGCTGGGATCTCACGATGCCAGGGGTGCTTGTGGTAGCACGTCCCTTGTCCTGGGTTAATGCCGGGCTGCCCAAAGCGCGGGTGCAGGAGGGCAGAGGAGCATTACGTGGTGGGACAGTCCCACTGCTCTAGACCCCCGCCCCCCCCCCAGGGCCTTTGGCTGCCAGTAGGTAGGAAGAACCAGCCCTGCTGCTCCCCACCTCGCTCCAAAGGCAGGCGGCTGGAGTGCCTCGGAGGAGGAACAGGGCTGTGGCTGGCAGGGCCTGGCCCTCCTGGGGGCGTGGGGGAGGGGGAGATGGTACCCTGGTGGGGGTGGGGCGAGATGGTACTTGCCAGGGGGGCAGGGCCTGGTCCCCACTGGGGTGACCAGCTGGAAGCAGCTTAGCACGGACCGGAGCCCATCGTTTAGCTCCAGTCTGTGCGCGCCAGCCTGCCAGTGTGGGGCCGTGTCCTGCTCGTCCATCCCAGCCCCCAAGGCGCTTCCCCGGCTCGCTGCTCTCCAGGCTGCCCAGGGGCTCGGAGCGCCATTTTGTGGCGTCTCCCCCTCCTCTTTCAGCAGATAAACCAGCAGCTGGTTTCCCAGCAGCCCCCGCTCTGAGCGCGCCCAGCATTGCTCTAAAATAGCACGAGGAACTGAGCACGGCTGAGTAAACAGAGGGTGGAGAAAAACCTCAGCCGAGCGTCTGCCTTGAACTCCCAGTCCACAGCCCTAATTGCACGGCCGGGCGCTGCTTCCTGGGAGCTGGAGGAGGACAGGCCCTCGCCCTGGGGCCTGCACGCCTGTCGTCTGTGCTGAAAGCCCCTGTCCTAGGCCACCTCCGTCTGCATCACTCAGCAGCCAGGGGGCCAAGGCTTGAATCTCTCCTCTGTGCCCATTGCTAGCTGGGCTGAGCGTGTGAGCTTGGACAGTTTGGGCTGGTGTCTGGCCAGGGGCTGGTGGGCACCCCGCCTGCCCCAGAGATCAGCACTACCCTCTAGGGCTCTGGCATAGGGGTGCCAGGCGTCTGGTTTTTGACCGGAACACTTGGTCAGAAAGGGGCCAGGCGGCTCTGGTCAGCGGGGCTAAGGCAGGCTCCCTGTCCGGCTCCCAGGAAGCAGCCGGCATGTTCCTCTGGCTCGTAGACAGAGGGGGGCCCAGCACGCTGTCCCGGCCTGAGCGCCAGCTCTGCAGCTCCCATTGGTCAGGAACCACCCCTGAACCCCCTCCTGCATTCTGAACCCCTTGCCCCCAACCTCTTTACCCCCCCCCAAGTAAACACCCTGAATCCCTTTAACCAGCCTGCTTCAACCTGAACCCCTTGTTTCTAGCCCCACCCCAGAGCCCGCATCCCCAGCCCAGAACCCATACTCCGAACCCCTCGGACCCAGCCTGGAGCTCCCTCCTGTATCCCAAATCCCACACCCCCAGGCAGAGCCCTCACCCCCTCCTGCATCCCAACTCCCAGCCCGGTGGAAATGACCAAGTGAGTGAGGGTGGGAGAGCGTGATGGAGGACGGAGTGAGTGGGGGTGTGGCCTCAGTGAAGGGGCGGGGCAAGGGTGTCCAATTTTCTGCAAATAGACAGTTGGCAACTCTAGTCTCTCCTCCTGAGCGGGGAGAGACACACACACACCCCGCCTGCCCGGCCCAGGCCCAGGCAGGGAGCATGACTGGCCGGCTCCCCTGTGGCCCACCCCCCAGCAGACACAAGATCCTGCCTGGGCTGGCTTTTTCAGGGCTAGTGCTGGGAACCGCTTGGGGGGGTGGGGCTGGGACTGGGCTGGGACCCACCGGCGGCACAGGGATGAGGCTGGACAGTGGGGCCGTGGCCCCCAGGAGAGTCTGAGCCCCGCTTGCTGAACTGGACAGGTAGGTGCTCCCCGCTGGCACCTTGCCCGCTGGGGGGCACTGCCCACTGCCTGTTTCTGCTGCCCTCTGAGGCCCAGAACTCGGGGGGGTAAAGAGGCTCTCTGGACGCTCAGGGGGTTGAAGCAGGCAGTTAAAGGCGGGTGGGGCGCAGTTTAAGCCAAACCAAGCAAAGTCTGAGCTTCCACATGGGTTTGCGCCAAATTAACCACCTTGCTTCAGATGGGTTTGTTCCACTAGCACGACTTGCAGACAAGGCCTTGGTCTCCCCCAGGCCTCCCTCCCTCACTGCAACTTGAGACCATTACTCCTTGTTCTGTCATCTGCTACCACTGAGAACAGTCTAGATCAGGGGTAGGCAACCTATGGCCGAAGATGGCATGCAAGCTGATTTTTCAGGGGCACTCACACTGCCTGGGTCCTGGCCACCGGTCCAGGGGGCTCTGCATTTTAATTTCATTTTAAATTAAGCTTCTTAAACGTTTTAAAAACCTTATTTACTTTACATACAACAATAGTTTAGTTATATATTATAGACTTATAGAAAGAGACCTTCTAAAAATGTTAAAATGTATTACTGGCACGCGAAACCTTAAATCAGAGTGAATAAATGAAGACTCGGCACACCACTTCTGAAAGGTTGCCGACCCCCGGTCTAGATCCATCCTCTTTGGAATCCCCTTTCAGGTAGTTGAAAGCAGCTATCAAATCCCCCCTCACTCTTCTCTTCTGCAGACTAACTAATCCCAGTTCCCTCAGCCTCTCCTCATAAGTCATGTGCTCCAGCCCCTTAATCATTTTTGTTGCCCTCCGCTGGACTCTTTCCAATTTTTCCACATCCTTCTTGTAGTGTGGGGCCCAAAACTGGACACAGTACTCCAGAGGGGGCCTCACCAACGCCGAAAAGAGGTGAATGATCATGTCCCTCGATCTGCTGGCAATGCCCCTACTTATACAGCCCAAAATGCCGTTAGCCTTCTTGGCAACAAGGGCACACTGCTGACTCATATCCAGCTTCTCGTCCACTGTAGCCCCTAGGTCCTTCTCTGCAGAACTGCTACCTAGCCATTCGGTCCCTAGTCTGTAGCAGTGCATGGGATTCTTCCGTCCTAAGTGCAGGACTCTGCACTTGTCCTTGTTGAACCTCATCAGGTTTCTTTTGGCCCAATCCTCTAATTTGTCTAGGACCCTCTGTGTCCTATCCCTGCCCTCCAGCGTATCTACCACTCCTCCCAGTTTAGTGTCAGTGACTGGTTTGGAAAGTGGGACTACGCTCTGAGCAGTCATACTCCTCTCTTACATACAATGCAACTCCCCCACCTTTTCTGCCCTGCCTGTCCTTCCTGAACAGTTTATATCCATCCATGACAGTGCGCCAGTCATGTGAGTTATCCCACCAAGTCTCTGTTATTCCAATCATATCATAATTCCTTGACAGTGCCAGGACTTCCAGTTCTCCCTGCTTGTTTCAGGGGGGGGAGGGGGGGGCGGTGTGGGTGTGTGTGTGTGTGTGGTCAAAGGCACGCGTAGTCCCACTTTCCAAAGCTGTCACAAGCATTCAGCGACTGTGGGGCTGGGCCACGTGCTGCCAGCAATGTCGCTCCTTCGCAGCTTTGCAGCAGTGGGGGGGTACCCAGGTCTGGTGCCGTAGGGTGACCAGATAGTCAGGGTAAAAAATCGGGATGGGGGTGGGGGGTGATAGGAGCCTATATAAGAAAAAGACCCAAAAATCGGGACTGTCCCTATAAAATCGGGACATCTGGTCACCCTAGGTGCCTTTAGCAATGGATGCTGCAGCTCAGCGTGTCTAACCTGCCTGGCTGTGCCCAGCCTCCAGCCGGGACCATTGGCTCATCTCATCTCCATGCTGGCAGAGCCCAGGCTGTTGTACTTAAAGTACTGCACAGGATCTTTTCAGGGGGAATAAGACAAAACGCCACATTTATTAGTAATACATGTATCCATTAACACTGTATCATATGCATATAATATATTACACTTACACTCACACACACAAACACACTCCATCTTGTTGTTACCAATTAGTTGCTCCCCTTAACTTCACTGGCCAGGTGAGTTAGATGGGGGAGGGGGTGGAGCCGGGCTTCTGCCGATCCGGATCGATGCTCCCATGTTGACAAGACGAGACCCGGGGTCCTCTGCAAGACACCTCACTTTTATAGCAGCTTCCCTCTTATGCAAATCTATACCAGATTCAAACTCTGTGTCTGTGTTCATTGGTCCTTTGTGCTGCTTTCTTTTGAGTATTGTCCCAATGCTGCAAAGAGGGTGTTTCCAAAAGAAGGTGCTTGCTTCTAACCCCCGAGGCCGTCGGTATGTCTGCTTGTCTTTAATGAGCCCACTTGACACGTTTTATTGTCCTTGGGTCTGGCTCCCAGCCCCTCTCCAACAGTTGAGGCTGTCTGGAGGTGCTGCCTTCCATGCCTTGCTCATCCACACCTCATTCATTCAACAGGGCAATTGATTAAGAGTGGTGGGGGGAGAGCTCTTGTTCTACTGCTAGCAAAAGGAAATTTTTCTTCTATCTTATTCTATCCTTAGGGGCTATAATATTATACCAAGGGCAATGCAAAGTTTCTAAATGAGGCTTTGATACAAAGTCCCATGAAAACAGAGGTCACACGTGGGTAGACCCACCCCAAGGTTATATGAAGAGGCACAATGTAAAGTCATATGAAAATTATCAGAGATTTATCTACAAGGCCAGGTACCCTGCAGCGAGACCCATCACCAGCGTTCGGCTGAAGCAGCTCCCAGAAGGGCAGCCAGCCTGGCTCTAGAGACGGGGAATCTACCGCGTCCCTCGGGACTTTGCTCCAGCAGTTCCGGACTGTGGAAAGTTTGTGCCTAATTTCTAATTTGACTGTGTCTGGCTCCAGCTCCCGGCTGCCAGTTCTTGCTGTAAAGAGCCCTTTAGGCTGGTGTTTTCCCCCGTGAGGTGTTAGACACTCTACTCAACTCACCTCTTGATCTGCTTTTTGACAAGCTGAACAGCCTGAGCTCCTTACGTGGCTTGGTGTTGGGCTTTCTCTCCAGCCCTCGGGTCAGGTCTGTGGCTCTTACCCGCACCCTGCCCCGTTTTTCACCATCCTCTTTAAAATGTGGACCCAGAGCTGGACGCAGTGTCCAGGATTGGTCTCCCCTAGGCTGGACACAGAGGTAAAATCACCTCCCTGCTCCGGCTCACCACGGCCCCGTTTATCCAGCCAAGGATTGTGTCAGCCCTTTTTGCCCCAGTGTTGCACTGGGAGCTTGGGGTGAGGTGCTTGTCCACTCTGACCCCTAACTCCTTTCCAGAGCCGGCCCCAGCCTGCAGGTGTGCCCAGCATTCCTGGCTCCTAGCTGGATGTCCTTGCCATATTAAAACACACGTTGTTTGACGGGGCTCAGTTTCCCAAGCAATCCAGTTTGCTCTGTATGACAGCCCTGTTCTCATCCTTCATCACCACTCCGGTCCTTGAGCCAGCTGCAAATGTTAGAAGCAGCAGCCAAATTAGATGATGCACTTTGCAAACAATAACTGATCCATTTCCCCTCCCCCACCCTTCTGTGTGCAGTCAGCATGCGGGATCATTAGCCCCAGGGGAAACTGAGGCACTTGGCGTTGCTGTGACTTGCCCGAAGTGGCAGTGAGTCACTGGCTGCCAGCCTTGTGCTCAGAGCAGATCACCCATGAATCCCCGTTTCACCCAGAGCTCTCGCTCTCCCTGACGCATTTGCAGTGCAGACAGGCTGGGAAGAGGTTAATAGTGCTCAGGGCCCAAGTGTTTGGGAAGCTCCGTTTATTGCAGCCTGGCCTTCACCCAGTAAACTGGGCTACACAATTACCGCTCATAAAAGCATTAATCAGCAGCTCAGGTGAGAGCTGTAAACTGCACAGGTGGCTGAGCGCTGGCCTGCTTCCTCCAGGCCGCCCCAGGTGGCTCAGGCTCCCTGGCTGTGCTCAGCGTTACACAGCTGCGCAGGGAAGCGGCCCAGTGGCCTTGTACCCGCTCTGCTTAGGGACGCTCTGAGCCTGCCGCAGCAAGAGCTGTGTAGGGCAATAACTGGCAAACACCTGCTTCCCTTCTCAGGCCTGCCCCAACCTGCGCACTCACACTCAGAGAATCATAGACTATCAGGTTGGAAGAGACCTCAGGAGTCATCTAGTCCCACCCCCTGCTCAAAGCAGGACCAACCCCAACTAAATCATCCCAGCCAGGCTTTGTCAAGCTGGGCCTTAAAAACCTCTAAGGAAGGAGATTCCACCACCTCCCTAGGTAACCCATTCCAGTGCTTCACCACCCTCCTAGTGAAATAGTGTTTCCTAATATCCAACCTAAACCTCCCCAACTGCAACTTGAGACCATTGCTCCTTGTTCTGTCATCTGCCACCACTGAGAACAGCCGAGCTCCATCCTCTTTGGATCCCCGCTTCAGGTAGTTGAAGGCTGCTATCAAATCCTCCCTCACTCTTCTCTTCTGCAGACTAAATAACCCCAGTTTCCTCAGCCGCTCCTCGTAAGTCATGTGCCCCGGCCCCCTGATCATTTTCGTTGCCCTCTGCTGGACTCTCTCCAATTTGTCCACATCCCTTCTGTAGTGGGGGGACCAAAACTGGACACAATACTCCAGGAGTGGCCTCACCAGTGTCGAATAGAGGGGAATGATCACGTCCCTCAATCTGCTGGCAATGCTCCTACTAATGCAGCCCAATATGCCGCTGGCCTTCTTGGCAACAAGGGCACACTTGATTCATATCCAGCTTCTCGGCCACTGTAACCCCCAGGTTCTTTTCTGCAGAACAGCTGCTTAGCCAGTCGGTCCCCAGCCTGTAGCAGTGCATGGGATTCTTCCTTCCTAAGTGCAGGACTCTGCACTTGTCCTTGTTGAACCTCATCAGATTGCTTTTGGCCCAATCCTCCAAGTTGTCTAGGTCACTCTGGACCCTGTCCCTACCCTCCAGCATATCTACCTCTCCCCCCAGCTCAGTGTCACTCCTCTTCAGACACACGCACCCGCTAAAGACTGGCATGAACCCGCAGAGCCCCCCCTGCTCTGCATTCACATTGCCATGCACACATGGATGTGCAGCGACATTTGCACACTCGTGTGCACCTACACACACCACAGCGTGCAGCCAGCCCCTCAGCGTGCAGCTCAGAGCGCACATCAACCTGTGGACACGCTCGCACACACACTGACATGCTGATGAGATGTGTGACTGCTCTCCTGTGTGATGAGCTTGAGTCGTCAGCAGCATTTGAACCCAGGCCCAAGTGGACGGCGTGACTCCTTCAGCTGGTGGCAGTAGCTGACTGTTATCCTCTAGTCGGGGGGGGGGGGGGGGATATAACACACCCTTGCACTGCACACACCAGGGACAGACCCAGGGTCACGCACTGGTGTCTATTTGAATTTGTATGTTTTGCAGCTTAACACCTCAGCCAGCCACGTACGGGCGTGAGCTAACAGGCCTCTGGTATTTCACTTCTTGGATGATGGAACCACTGGGAGGAACCTGGCTGGTGGGGTATTTAGGGGGGCGCCTCCCCCACCCTTGAAACCTTAGGAAAATCCATTGGAAAGAAAATCACGAACACAACCGCGGACACATTCAGGGCCCTTCAGGCCCCTGTCCAGCAGCCGTGGAAATCAGTGCTAGAACCCAGGATGGACAGCAGGAGTCCAGGGCTCTGCTGGGGGATCTCGGGTGCGTTTGCCTCTGTTTCCCCATCTACATAACGTGGATAATGACACTCACCCACCTCTGTGATGGGCTTGACGATCTACGGCTTGGAAGCGCTGCGTAGGTGGCAAGCAATTCTTATAACACGCACTGACACGATCCCACACAGACAGCAGGCAGAGGTTCGGGCCGCGGCGCTGGGTTCGAACGCTGCTGCTAACTCATGGAGGCAATCACCCTGGATAGGGCATGTGCGTATATCTTCAGTGTGGCGATGCGTATGCGAGTGTGTCCGTCTGTGCGCGTGGTCGCTGAGCTGCACGCTCTGTGTGTGCACTTGTCTTGATCTAGGGGTGAATGTTCCCCCTGCGTGTACACGTGCGCGTGTGGCTGTGAATTTGTGCACCGAGCTGCACCAGAGAGCCACGCCTCCCCCAGCTGATCAAAGAGCTGGCTTCCTGCCTGGTGCTGTGACCTCTCTTTACAGGTAAGCGCTGTAGTGTTCCTACAGCCCGGGTGTCATGCACTGGGAATGCCCAGCCAGGCCAGATGCTAAAGGGGCACAGAATGGGGACCCAACACTAAAGTTTCTAAGGCAAAAGAAGTCCAGCTGAGTCTGTGACAGAAAATTGGTGATAAAAGTCAGCAAAAGTTACAGCCAGAGACTGGCTCAGTCCAAAACAAAGGTCTGTTAGCAGCCAGCGGCTGTGTCAGATCCCGACTACCAAGCAAGAGAATGGAGTTGGCCATGAATGAACCAAAATTAGTGCTGAAAATTAAGCCTAGGTGGTGGACAAAGTAATGAGGGGATGGGCTGTTCTGCCAGCACCTCCTTCTGTGGTCTGTATAAAAGCCTGTGTGGGGGGCAGCTGCCCAGGAATCGGGGAGCCCGGTCTGGCCAGAAACCCGGCAGGCCAGATGGCAGATGGTCTCCATCCAAACCTTTGTGGCCTCAACCCGTTGCTGTGGAACGCTTTGAGTCCATGGAATCCATGAGGAACGCGGCAGCGGGACGGTTTTGGAGTGTGTGGGAGGCCGGCGATCTCCAGCAGAAAGGCTGCAGCAAGAGACAGACATGGCTGGGCTCTCTTCTCCCCGTCTGCATGTGTTTGACTTGCTCTGTCTCCGAGGCAACGGGATCCGAGGGTCACAACAGCAGGAACCACCACACGGATAGTTACTGCCATTGTTAGACTGTCAAACGGGGCTCCCTGCAAACGCTCTCCAGCTACAGGGAAAGGGAAGAAGGGAGGACGTTCAAAGGAAACAACGTACGCTTCCCAGGTGTGGGCTGTGTTCGTTGCTTTTCCTGTATGTTTAATAACAGGTTGATGGATGATGGGGTTGTTGCCATGGGACTGAGCAGGCGGAGAGCTCTGTTCTTGGGCCACGTTTCACCATCCATTGTTTTGCAGCGGCAGGGCCTTGTGAAGATCTTGGACTCTCTGGGCCCATTTATTCCAGCAGCTCATCCCATGCAGGTGCCGGGCGGGAGGGACAGGCGCTCAGGGGGCCGTGTGCGTGGCCCCACCACACAGACATGCTGGATTGCCAGGGCTGGGCCCAAGAGGACGCACAGGCAATGGGCCCCCGGCAGTGATGACGTGCCAGTTGTTCTGGCACTTGGCCCGGCCGGGCTGACAGAACTGGGGGGCAGGAGGTTGTGCCAGTAGCAATAAGGAAGTGGGACAGAGCTGGAGTAAACCAATTTGCTGGACTGTGGCCTGGTGAATCATTCCCAGCCTGCCCTTGAGGCATTAGGAAATCCAGGCTCTGCCTCGCCTTCGGCCTGGCTGGGGGGGGGACAGGCTGCTTTCGGCGACGTGCGAACCGTGGGGCAGGGTGCTCCATACAGGCTGTAGCTCTGCAGGGCCCGGTCCCAGAAGGGTGAGCTCAGCCAGCGAGCTGGAGAAGGTCAGGAAAGGATCTTACCGCCCCACAACGTGGGCAGGGATCCACCCCTGGCCAGGGGCTCTGGAACCATCAACTACTGGACGCTGCCAGATGCAAATCTCGGGCCCTCCACTAAGTGTCCAGTGAATACAATGGCAACAGGTTTTACTCCACAGCACCCCTGCTGGGACTGGGGAAGCTGGGGGGTCCCCCACAGCCAGCGCTCCACCCCAGCATCCCTGCTGGGACTGGCTCCCCCACAGCCAGCACTCCTGCCCCATACCTCACAGCACCCTGGCTGGGACTGGGGGAGTTGGGGGGTTCCCCACAGCCAGCACTCCTGCCCCATACCTCACAGCACCCTGGCTGGGACTGGGGGAGTTGGGGGGTTCCCCACAGCCAGCACTCCTGCCCCATACCTCACAGCACCCCGGCTGGGAGAGGAGAGGCTGGGACTGGGGGTGACCCTCCTGCTGGGAGCAGCTAGGGCTGCAGGACCTGAGGTTCCCCACAGCCAGCCCCATTCCCGGGAGAGGCGTCCAGGTGCCAGCGACTGGCTGATGGGGGCACTGGTGGCAGGAGGCCCGGGGGCTTGTTGGATACAGCGTCTCCTGGCAATGGCTGGCGGCTACTCGCCGCCCTCTGGAAAGTGCGGAGCAAGCAGCTGTTATGTCCCTGTGGCTGGGGAAGGAGGGAGGGTGCCCCAGGCAGCGGGGAGCAGCCTGCGCTGGTGGGCACTGGGTGAGGGGTAAGGGGACCTCGGGGGGCCAGGCAGGGGGGGAACAACTAGGCAGGGAAAGTAGAACGGGAGGGGCCCTGAACTCTGGGGAGGGGCTCTGTGGATGAGGGGCCCCGGTTCCGCTCCGCACCCCCCCCCTTCCCTTCCCTTCAAGGACAGGAGGTTTCACAGCTCCCCAGCTGCTCACGTGGGCATCACAACACTACCACCGGGGTAACCACCCCCCCGGGGCTGGGTCTGACGCCCCCGCACACCCCTTCAGGGACATGGTAACGATGGGTAACCGTGGGTGCTGCTGCCATGGTTACAGCGTATGGAGGAGTCAAGAGGAAGCGGGGGAAGGGAGGACAACACAAGTAACCTGGCACCTCCCAGATGGGGATCTCAAAGCACTTCCCAGACATCCACTAAGCCTCACACCCTGGGGAGGGAGCAAAGTATCATCCCCAAAGGAGAAACTGAGGCACCGAGCAAGGCAGTGACTCGACTGAGGTCACCCAGCGAGGCACTAGCCGCACCCCCCCATCCGCCTAATTCCTGCCCCCTCCTGCCCTGCTCCTTCCCATTCCCAAGACCCCTCTGCCACTGCTACTGCCCCCTGCTGGCTGGAATCTGAGTGGCTCAGCTGTGTGTCATAGGCCCAACTCTGCTAGCAGAGATTCTCCTTTCAATCCTTGCTTTTGTACACAGGGACTCTGGGTTCTGGCCCCAGCATGGCTGTGGGGTTCTGGGTGTGCAACAGAGAGACGGGTGTGCAGTGGCTGTGCCGAGGGCTGTCAGGAATGTCTGGCAGCGCCTGGGATGGCAGGGGCGTGTGACTAGCAGCCTGGCTGTGGCGTGTGCTGGCGTGTGCCAGGTGTGTCTGTGCACGGCTGTGGGCGAGGGGAGGCAGGGATATAAAGATGAGCTCAGAGCCGGCGGCGGTGCAGAGGAAGCCTTGCCATGCTTGGATTTCCTTGAAGGAGGAAAACACCTGCTGGCCGGTCGCCGGGGAAACCATCACGAGGGAGAGTCCGGAGTCGCTGCGGCTAGGAACGAGCAGGCCTTGGTGCATCCACATCAGCGCAGGCTCCCTGGGGCACGTCTCCCGGGCCGGCTCAGTCCCAACAGGCACCGGAGTCTGAGCTTTGAACTCGCCCTCTGCCTGCCCTGCTGCCAGCTGATAAAGCAGCGGCTGGGAGCGCGCAGCGGAGTTGCAGCCGGACAGACAGGAGCGCGGCCGGGGGACCAGGGAAGCGTGTCAGATGGAGCCCCAGCTCAGCGGAGCGGACAATGCCCTGGGCGAGGCGGGGGAGCCGTAAGTGGATTTCTCCTTCCAGGCATTGAGGAGCGGGCTTTCCCCGGGGCCCTAGGGCTAGGGGGATATTTGGGGCATTTTCTTCTATAGGCGCCTATTACCCCCCACCCCCGTCCCGATTTTTCACACTTGCTGTCTGGTCACCCTACCTAGGGCTGGCCCCAGCCCTTCCGTCAGCCTGCCCCTGTGGGACACCCCCCGCCCCACCCCCGGGCCCTGAGGAGCACCTTCGGGACGGGGGCTGCAGTGTCTCTCTGTGCCCAGACACCCACATGCCGGCACTGCTAGCATACGGGCACACGGCAGCCGGGGCTCAGCCCTGCCCAGCCCAGAGGTGCCGGGCTCTGAACTGCCAACCAGAGGTGCCGGGCTCTGAACTGCCAGAACCAGAGGTGCCAGGCTCTGAACTGCCAACCAGAGGTGCCGGGCTCTGAACTGCCAGGCCCAGAGGTGCAGGGCTCTGAACTGCCAGGCCCAGAGGTGCAGGGCTCTGAACTGCCTACCAGAGGTGCCGGGCTCAGCCCTGGCACGAATTAAGCACTGCACGCCAGGGGCACTGGGACAGCGTTTGCAGTGGGGGAGCTGAATGCCACTGAACAAACCTGTGTCTGAGGAAAAGCAGGCGTTCGGATGCTGTCACCTGTAGTTCCAGCGCCCCTGAACACGCATGTGTGGAGAGACATCTTGGTCCAGTCTGTCCTCTCCAGGCTAAACTAATCCAGACTCCTGCCCTGGGGGGGGTGTCCGGGTGTGTGTTGGGTGTGATTCCTCTGTGTTCATGTCCTGGGTTCAATTCCTGTCTTGGCTACAGACTCCCTAGGTAACCTTGGGCAAATCTCTGACATGCTCCATGCCTGAGTTTCCTCCTGTGGGGGTGCTCGCAAGGCCAGTCCCCTGCCTGGGAAGGCTGTGCCGTGCCATCTGATAATGGCTGGAAAGCTCTTTGGAGCCCCTGGGGCGGCAGGGCAGGGGTGTGTGGCCTGGAGAATTTGTCTTGCTCTCAGGGCCTGCAGCGTGTTCCTGGGGCCGGTGTCAGCTTCCACGGCTGTGGCTGCCTGGCGCTGCAGCAGGTGGGGGTGTCGGGAAAAAGGGGGGTGCATGGTTCGGGGGGGCAGAGTACAAGTGGGGCTGTGGTTTGTGGGAGCGGCTGTGGGAGGGGGTGTTTGAGAGGTGGAGTGTCCTGGGGGGGGGGGGGGAGTGTGCACTGGGTGTGTCCCTGGGCTATGCACGTCCCCCACATGTGCCTGGGCACTGCCCCCCTCTGTGTGCTGGGGCCGTGCGATGCAGAGGCGTTTCGGGCCCAGGCTGCTAAGCTGTAACACACACAGCACAGCTCTCTCCTCCCCAGACATTCAGCAGTGTCTGCCTGCCCCACCCGCCTCGCCACTGGCATCACCCCATTGTGCCGGGGGTATCTAGCCAGCTGCTGCACAGAGCCAGGAGGGGAGGGCACCAGACACAGCCAGTCAGTCCCTTCCGGCAGCATCAAAGGGCCTGGCCTGGCACATGGAGATCAGCGAGCCGGTCGGAGTAGGGACCCTGGTGGCCTGGAGACGTTGCCTGTGCCTGGATCACGCCTGCTCGGTCCTGGGCGTCGCTGTGGGTGAGGCCTGGGACCTGGGCCTGTTCTCAGCTCTGCCACATGCTCCCGGGATGACCCTGGGCAAGTGATGCCCCCACCCCGTGCCTCAGTTTCCCCATCTGTAAAGGAGGGAGAACGATATCTCCACCCCTGGGCACACTGTAGGGCTGCAGCCATTGACTCGTATCAGGGACCCGCTGCTGGAAGGGATGGTGTGTGCGCAAAGGAAAATCATTGCACTTATACAGCCCTGTGCGATTTGCAGTGGGGCAGGAGTATCATCTCCCTGTATCCCAGCTGGGGAGACTGAGGCATGGAAGGGGGCGTGACTTGCCCAAGGTCACCCACTGAGTCTGCAACGGAGTCCTGGCCCCTTGCTCTAGGCACTAGACTGTAGAGTTTGGGGTCACACAAGGAAAAGTGCTATGTGTAAGGACTCCCTTGCTGGGCCTTCCCGCTTTTGACCGCGTCCCCCCGGCCAAGGAAACAGCCGCCAGGTAACCCTCGGAAAGGCCAGGCGGATCCAGGATTCAGGCCTTGGGCAGAGGCCAGCGGCCCCCAGGACAAGCAAAGCTCCCCATCCGCAGGAAAGGAACTGGCCAACACTGCCATGGCAGAGGGCAGATAATTCGTCAGCATCTGGGTCTGTGCGTCCTCTTGGTGCTCAGCAAAACTCCCAGCGGAAGCTTGGCAACTGAACGACCCTGGGATCAGACCCGCTCTTCCTCCCTCCGCTGGGGGGGAGGGTTTCTCATCTGCTCCCCCCAGTCCACAGGTGCGGTTACCCAGGCAGGGTATCCAGGCCCCCAGAACACGCTTATGGGCCCTGTGGTGAGCACACTCCTAGCAGGAAACTGCTTTTTCTGGAGCCTTGCCAGATAATCGCCTGCCCCTGCTGGGCAAATCCTTATCTCGGAGGGGCCGGAGAGTTAGGGTGCAAGGTGCAAACCACCATAAAAGCTCAAGGCTGAGCTGGGGAAAGAGAAACAACCTTGCGGCAATCGTGGGTGACCCCATGGAGGCCGACTTGTTTTTCTTTTCCCTTGAACGCTGGGAGAAGTCGGACGTTTTGTCGGGCGTGAGACTGGCAGGTGGATTCTGAATCACGGCTCAGCCCCAGCCTTGCGCTGTCCTTTCACCTCCCAGCCCCGCTGTCCTGGCCCGTTCTTACCCTACCTACGTCCATATACATGATCCCCGCCCCACACAGCAGGGAGATGGGCCCCCCCCCCCCGCCCCACACAAGCTGAAGAACTAGCTGCTATGCGTAGCAGGGCCCAGCCACTCAAAAGCAGCATCAGGCAGCCACGAAGCATGAGAAGGGGGCTCTGTCAGGGTGTCGTAGGCTCAAAGACACTGTGGTCCGGTGGAGAGTGCTGGGCTAGAGAATCCCTGGCCGGTCTGGGTGCTCCCTGGGCTCTATTCTCGGCTCTGCCACTGGCCTGCAGGGTGGCTTTAAGCAAGCCATTTGGTCTCTTTGTGCCTCAGTTTCCCCGCTTGTACAATGGGGATAACGATCCTGACCCCCTTTGTGAAGCGCGTACAGATCGACTGGGGTCAGTAATATTCATCCATCCTGAATTCACAGCTGTGGGCTGCGTCAGTGAACTGTTCAGTGGAAGCCAGCCAAACCCCTGAGCCAAAGACTATGCACCAAACCCCAGTTAAGAAGAGATTCTCTCTCGGTGTCTCTCTCGCACTGCAGTGTCGTGGCATTGTGCCCTAATATTCTTCATTATTTAACATGAATGTTGCAGCAACATCTAAAAGCCACAGCCAGGCAGAGCCCCATTGTGCTGGGTGCTGTACGAATATAACAAAGGACAGTCGTGTTTCATGGGTCATGGGCTGGGTAATACCAGGAAAAGACTCCATGCCTGTAAAACGAAAGGGGCTCTTTCTAAGGAGGACCATGTATAGAGGAATTGGAGCTGCAGCAGACATTCCAGCCCTGTGCACCCAGACTGACTCCGGGTGCCTCCCCCAAACTCCTTCCTCCAGCCTGTGCTCCTCCCTCCAAGTTCCATGCTGGTTGCTAGAAGCCCCTACCCCAAAGAACTCACGCCAGAAAACGAGAGGCCAGAGGTGGGTGAGAGAGGTGGGGTGAGACACAGAAGCTGGGGTGATAAATAATGAAAGGGGATCATTCCTAGCCGGTCAGTAGAGCGATCCCAGCTCTCCCCGCGTAGCTATTCTCACGCTGAACTTCCCCCTCCATGTTACCAAGGAGGGGAGTTTTGAGGAGGGCCGTGCAGGACAAGGTGGTGGCTTTGTGGAGCTGTTCCCGCATCCGCTCGCAGGGGAAGCATGAGGGTGGGTTGGCAATAGGCGGATCTATAGGGCAGGGGTACGCTGGGGAGGGCTTTGAGCCTGTGACACACCAGCTGCTTTAAGGCTCTTCGCCATCCCTGAGCTCACGTCCCTGAGCTGTGCAGCCGTGGATCCGGCCTGCGCTCTCCTGGGGACAGCAGCCTCGCCTGCCCAAGTCTCCCACAGGGTCTCCCTGCCCGCCCCCACCCATGCATGGCAACCCCCCCCCAGCAAAACACATAGAGTGGCCAATATCCCTTCTGAGCGCCTTCCAGCACTGCCAGTAACACCCTCCTGCCAGGGGCACGCTGGGGCTTCCGCTTTGCTGCTTAACGCTGTCTGCCTGCTGGTGACCTCACCCTCCCGTGGCCTGTCTGAGTGGAGATTGCAAGCCCCCTGGGCTGGGACCTCAAAGGCACCTAATTCCCACTGAGTCCAATAGGAATTAGGCATCTCAATACCTCTGAGGACCTGGGCTTGTCTGCTTTGTTACGGCTGTACAGCAACCAGCGCAGTGGGGCCTGGTCCTTGGCTGGGGCCAACAATAAATAACAACGGCACAGGCTGGCCAGCATGGGCCCAAATGGCTATTTCTAGCCCTTCCTGATCCCATTCGAGCTCTGCTGGAAGCCAGGAGATGAGCACGAGGCCCGGAGCAGTACAGGTTGTTCTCCTCTCTTCTCAGCAAGCTCAGATTTAAAAACCCAAAGCCCAGATGCGCCGTGCGTCCCACTCATACCACCAGAAATAGAAACTCCCCAGGGAAGGCAGGAGTCCAAATAGACCGCTGATGTCAGGAAAGGGACGTGACGCACAGAGAATGGGCCTGAATTCGGCTCCTACCCAGCAGATGCTACAAAAGCAAAAGGCTTTCTGAGTGCAAATGAGCTGTCATTTCTGACCTGACGTGTGTAAAATACACGGGGTATATTTAGCTGCTTGCCAGACATTGTTCCTGCTGTGACATCTAGCTGTGGTGACTATAGAAACAGCTCTGAATAAGCTCTATATGGCCACAGCTTTGCTACCATATATAGGGCTCTCCCCACACTGAAATGTGGCCGTCTCTGGGGTGGAACAGAGCAGTGCAGCTGGAATTCCAGACACGGCTGCTTCCCCTGCATGAAGGATTTAACGTCACTGCCCTGGTGCCTTTGCCACCAGCCCCATGCTACAGGCTGTCGGACAGTGGCACTGATTTCCACAAATCAGGATAGCCCCCCTTCCTGTGGGTGCTGGGCTGTATACCTCGGGCACTGAAAGCGCTAATCATCCTTGGCACAGTTGGCCATCCTCATCTCTGTCCAGTGCATGAGGTGCACACAAGTAACTGGCATAGACCAATGTCTTTTCCCAGCCCCTTCTGCCCGCCACCAGGGGTAGATGCAGCTTCTACTTGTGCATGAGAAATTGGAAAAGGCTCCTAACCCTCCCCCCCCCGCCCCCTCCCACACGCACCACCATCTTCTAGTGTGCACCAACCACACTCAGCAGACTGGAGAGCTTGTGTATGTGTCTCCTTTCACTCCATTGGCTCTTCTGCCTGTGCCGGGTGTCCCAGTAACCAGCACCGCCAAATGGCTCACTCCCAGAGTCTGGCCGATGGAGGCAGAATCTTCAGCGCCCTGCTCAGATGAAGTGCTGTCCTCAGATAAGCATCTCTGAGGCTGCCTTCTCCCAGGGAGCCCATACAGTGGGTGGCATCTAATCAGTTACACCAGTGTGAATCCAGAGTCACTTCACTTGACTTCAGTGGAGTGACTCTGAATTTATGCCTGTGTCAATAAGAGCCGAATCTGGCCTGCTGGTTTGGTTCGGGGGTGTGGACACAGTAATACTAGAATAAAGGTTTCTGTTACTGGTGTAGCTGATTTCCCTTCTCTTGTATTGGTGTAACTGGGCCCACATTAGGGTGTTGTATCACTTGAACTATACCAGTACAGCCCCAGAGAGCCACGTTCGTGTGTAAACAAGGCTAAGGCCGGTTATGATGAGGCTGTCTCCCAACCTAGTGGGCCAGAGTCGGCGTCAGGCTAGCAGGCTGGCTGGACGGCTGGTGTGATCCTGTAGAAAGCCCGGTGCTCCCCTGTCCCCACGGGAACTGTCCAGCTCCCTGTAGGGTTGCCAACCCTCCAGGATGTCTGGGAGTCTCCAGGAATGAAAGATGAATCTTTAATTACAGATGATGTCATGTGATGACACCTCCAGGAATACGTCCAACAAAACCGGCAACCCTAGCTCCCTGGGAGAGCGACACCCGCTCTGCTGGAGACACCCCGGGAAATGCTGCCCCCTCGGCCCTGGAGCCCCTCCCACAAGCACTATGGGGCCTGGAGTTGGGAAACAGCGAGGCCGTTCTTTGCTGTGTCGGGGCCAGTCCAAACTTTCCCATCACAACTGCGGTTCGACCGGCGCTTGAGGGTTCGACTCAGGGCTTCTCTGCGTGATGGGAGTTCCCTTTCCCCGGGAAAGCGCCATTTTCACGGGCAAACCCCCAAATGCCTCCATGGTGCCTTGGTCGCTATTATCCTCTATGGGGTGGGCTTCCCAACTGGACTTCATTTCCCAGGATGCACTGGAGACAGGGACTCCCAGGATGCCCTGCCTCCCTGCCCCAGAGAAAATGACATTTATTTTCAGGTTTCAGAGTAGCAGCTGTGTTAGTCTGTATCCGCAAAAAGAACAGGAGTACTTGTGGCACCTTAGAGACTAACACATTTATTAGAGCATAAGCTTTCGTGGGCTACAGCCCACTTCTTTGGATGCATAGAATGGAACATACATAGGGCTACCATCCGTCCGGGTTTCCCCGGACATGTCCAGCTTTTCGCTCTTTAAATAGCCGTCCGGGGGGGATTTCTAAAAATCTAAAAATGGCCGGGATTTCCCCCATCAGCTATTTAAGAGCGAAAAGCGGCTGACAGGGCAGCCAAGTGCCGCTCGCATTGGGGCCTCGGCAGCCAAAGCCTCTTCCCGGCTCCCCCCATCCCCTGCAGCCTTAGCACGCCACCGGGCAGCGCTGGGGGCGGGGCTGTGCGCCTGTGAGGGAACGCAGTGGGGCTGGCAGCGGCGGCCAGAGCCCCTCTCCTGCTTCCCCCCTCCTCCACAGCCTCAGCACGCCGCTCGGCAGCGCTCGGGTGGGGCGGGGCGGGGCACGGAGCCAGACACCTGCTCTAAGCCGAGTGGCCCGGTAAGGGGGCCGGGGAGTTGGAGAAGGGGGGCAGTCAGGGGACAGGGAGTGGGGGGGGGTTGGATGGGTCGGGAGTTCGGGGGGGGGGCTGTCAGGGGGCAGGGGTGTGGGGAGGGGTTGGGACAGTCAGGGACAGGGAGCAGGGGGGGTTAGATGGGTCAGGGGTTCTGGGGGTGCTGTCAGGGGGCGGGAAGTGGGAGGGAGTGGCTAGGGGGCGTGGCAATAAATAAGAAGATATTTATACATACAGAGAACATGAAAAGGTGGAAGTACCCATACCAACTGTAAGAGGTTAATTAATTAAGGGAAGCGATTATCAGTCAGGAGAAAAACTTTTGAAGTGATAATCAAGATGGCCCATTTCGGACAGTTGACACGAAGGTGTGAGGATACTTTAACATGGGGAAATAGATTCAATTAGTGTAATGACCGAGCCATTCCCAGTCTCTGTTCAAACCTAAGTTAATGGTATCTAGTTTGCATATTAATTCCAGTTCAGCAGTTTCTCGTTGGAGTCTGTTTTTGAAGCTTTTCTGTTGCAAAATTGCCACCTTAACATCTGTCACTGAGTGATTAGAGAGGTTGAAGTGTTCTCCAACTGGTTTTTGAATGTTATGATTCCTGATGTCAGATTTGTGTCCGTTTATTCTTTTGCATAGAGACTGTCCGGTTTGGCCAATGTACATGGCAGGGGGGCATTGCTGGCACATGATGGCATAGATCACATTGGTAGATGTGCAGGTGAATGAGCCCCTGATGGTGTGGCTGATGTGATTAGGTCCTATGATGGTGTCCCTTGAATAGATATGTGGACAGAGTTGGCAGCGGGGATTGTTGCAAGGCTAGGTTCCTGGGTTCATGTTTTTGTTGTATGGTGTGTGGCAACATTTTCGGAGGGAAATCCCCCCGTTTCCCAGCAGCGCGGCTGTGCCCGGCCCTGTTGCACCCCAGGGGCGCTCCCTGCGGAGCACGGCCGTCACATTCTCTCAGGGTCACTGCAGCACTGGAGAGGAGACGCGTATGCTCCGCTTGTGGCTCTTGCTTGTGATTTTTCCCTTGGTGGAGGGATAAAGCCACCGCGGACAGAGGCTGCACGTTGTGCTGGGAAAACACAGTACTCCCATAGACTCAATAATGCTTCACCGTCCTTTGCCATCTGTAAGGCGCTCGAACTGCTCTTTGGAGACGGGAATGAGTTAAGTATCAGGGAGGGAATCCCCATCAGGAAGAAAACCGAGGGGCAGAAAAAGGACGTGAAATTAGGTAATGCAGTGAGGCAGTGAAAAAGAACCTGCCTCCCAAGCCCCTTTCTCCCGTGTCCAGAGCTGTCAATCCAGCATGACTGAGCTGTCCCTGCGACCGAAGGACACTGGTCAATCGGAGCAGGTTCAGAGAAGAGCCACGGGAATGATGAAAGGATTTCAATATCTTCCACTGTTGTAGGCAGCGTTGTCGTAACTGTGTCAGTCCCAGGATATTGGAGGTAATAACGTTTATTGGACCAGTATATGGCTTATTACCACAACCCACCTTTCTTTTTGTCCTATGGCTACAGGGGTGTTTACGGGCCACATCACCTTGAGCGGGCCCTTGAAATATGTGTTAACTCCTTATGCTAAACAATCTGTAGTTAGCTGGGCCGGTACATTTCCCAGCCCCGAAGAAGAGCTCTGGGTAACATTGAAAGCTTGTCTCTCTCACCAACAAAAGATATTACCTCACCCACCTTGTCTCTCTACAGGACTGGAAAACCCGCGCTATAATGACAGACTCAAGGAGCGCAATCTATTTAGCTTAAGAAAGAGAAGGTTAAGGGGTGACTTGCTTACAGGCTGGGGAACAAATATTTAATAATGGAGGCTTCCGTCTAGCAGGGAAAGGGCTAGCACAGTCCAATGGCTGGGAGTTGAAGCTAGACAAATTCAGACTGGAAAGAAGACCCATTTTTGACGATGAGGTTAATTAACCACTGGCACAATTGACCGAAGGTTGTGGTGGATTCTCCATCCCTGACCATTTTTAAATCCAGCTCAGATGTTTTTCTAAGCAATGTGTCTAGGAACTACGCTGAGGAAGTTCTCTGGCCCGTGTCATGGGGGAGGTCAGGATGGAGGATCACAGTGGTGCCTTTTGGCCTTGGAATCTCTGGATCTGTCAATAATCTGCCCAAGAGCTGGAGCTGAGACCTCGCAGGATGAAGTTTTAGCATGTGGAGGGTCTCGGGGGGCCGGGGGATGAACGACCCAGGAATCGTGAGGTAAAGGGCTTGGTCCACATTTTTTGAACTAAATAATTTTTCCTTGAAAAATGCCCTTTTGGGGACCATTTCCCCCAAAATAGGGGTTTTTCAAAATAGCACCACAGACTAAATATTTCCTCATTCTTTTTGATCGACAACGTTACCTGTGGTTCCATTTTTTGAAATGAGACATTTTAAAATGTTGTTTTTTAAGTTTCAAAATAAAATTTGTGTTTCTGGGAGAAACAAAAACAACAACAACAACAAAACAAAACAAAACATCCTGCCCTAAAAGAACCCCAAAACTCTTCAAAAAAAAAATCTTATTTTGAAACTAGATCAGTGATGAAAAATGTTGATTAAAATGTCTGCTCGTTCTGGAAAAACAACCATATTCTGTGGAAATATTGTGCAGGTAAATCAGAGCCGCCAAGTCCAGATGTTCAAAAATCATGAGACTGGCTTAAAAATTGACTTTTAAAGAAATCGGTTTTTGACTTGCTTTCGAGCCATTGGGGCAGGGCCGGCTCCAGGCACCAGCGTTCCAAGCAGGTGCTTGGGGCGGCAATCTGCAAGGGGCGGTGGTCTGTGTGGTTTTGCCCCCCCCAAGCAGCGCGCCGAATTGCCGCCGTGGACGGCGGGGGCAGTCCGTGTGCCGTTAGGGCGGCA
Source organism: Chrysemys picta bellii (assembly GCF_011386835.1). Lineage (NCBI taxonomy): Eukaryota > Metazoa > Chordata > Testudines > Emydidae > Chrysemys > Chrysemys picta. The sequence goes on from NC_088815.1 coordinate 4,082,650, forward strand.
CGTGCGTTTCGGCAGCGGCAGCTTCTGTCTTCAGCTGCCTGCGGCAGCCGCCTCCAGCTTAAGACGGAAGCTGCCGCTGAATTGCCGCCGCCGCGGAAACACGCATGCCGCCCTACCGGCACATGGACTGCCCCCGCCGTCCACGGCAGCAATTCGGCGCACTGCTTGGGGCCCACCCTCATTAGGGGTTACCTTTCCAGTGTTTCTCTGCAACCACAAGGGCTAGAAATGACTGTTCTTTTTTTATTACAAGCGGTGATTCTCTCATATTCACATGACTCCAGGAGCTGGGGCTTTAACCAAAACAACAGTTATGGCCAGTCTTGCAAGGCTGGCAGCACTGCACCCCATGCTGTAGCCCTGGGCTGGGGAGTGTTTGATTCAGTGGTTGCTCACTAAAGGCACACGTGGTCTCTGCTTTCAGAGCAGGATCTGCTTGGGCAGAGACTGGGATGCGAGATCAACACTCAAGCGAGAGGAATGTGCTGGTGGCAAATGGGCCATGTGCTGGCAGTAAGTGTGTTCGTTCTCTGGGCCCGGCCCTTTAAGGAAATGGTATTTGGGAGCAACGCCTCTCTACAAACTCGACTGGGCTGGTCCCAGCAAGCTGGGCCAGCTGTATACAAGACATCCCTTCCCAGCCAGCTGGGAGGAGGCTGCAGGCTGAGGGGCAGGGACTGGAGGAGCATCGGCGCCAGGCAGAGGAGCGTGTGAGGCAGACAGGCTGGAGCGCAGCAGGGATCCGGAGCCCAGCAGAGCGAGTGGGAACCCAGGGGAGCCGGGGTGGGACGCGACCCTTCCGCTGTCTCAGTGATGAGGTACAGGGCGCGTGTTGGCTCCGATGGGCTCTGATCTCAGCTGCGGTGGGGGTGCTTTGGCCCACATGCAGGATCCGTACAGGGGGTGGGAAGGGGGTACTGGGGGCCCTAAGGCACAGCTCTGAGCCCCCCACTCTGCAGCTCAGGCTCGTCTCCTGTTCTCCCCCGCCCCCATGCTCCCAACTCCCATTCAGCAACAGAGACTCAAAATCCCTTTGCTCTTAGTAGAACGGGGGTCAACAACCTTTCAGAAGTGCTGGGCCGAGTCTTCATTTAGTCACTCTGATTTAAGGTTTCGCGTGCCAGTAATACATTTTAACGTTTTTAGAAGGTCTCTTTCTATAAGTCTATAATATATAACTAACCTATTGTTGTATGTAAAGTAAATAAGGTTTTTAAAATGATTAAGAAGCTTCATTTAAAATGAAATTAAAACGCAGAGACCCCCGGACCGGTGGCCAGGACCCGGGCAGTGTGAGTGCCCCTGAAAATCAGCTCCCGTGCCGCCTTCGGCACACGTGCCATACGTTGCCTACCCCTGTAGTAGAGCATCTCGCGTGCCGTGGGATCGCACAGAGCGCTTGTTAGCAATGGGGGAAGCTGAGCCGTAGGCACCCGGGCTATATGGCAAACCAGTGTCGCGGCTGGGAGTCCTTTTCCCCATGCCACCCCGTTCGCTCTAACCACTAGGTAACCTGTCCTCCCAGAGCTGTCAATCTCCGTCTCCCAAGTCCGCTCTCTAATTAACAGGCCGCCCTGCCAGAGCTGGGAACAGAACCCAGGAGTCCTGGCTCGCTGTCCTCTGCTCTTCCCCACAAAATCCCACGCTGTCCAAAGAGGCCTGTGCTAACACACAGCTATAAATACTCCGCCGGCAGGGCCTTTGATGAGGAGAGTTCTGACTGGGACGGGAAATGGGCAGTTCTTTTCCTTTGCATGTTTGACGACACCGGGATGTTTCTATCAGGCCCCAGCTGCTTTAGAGGAAGTTGCAAGAATCCCTGTAGTGATGGGATAACCTTCCCCCAGGGGATGTTCCCTCCTGACCCCCATGATTCAGGTCAGGTCATGCCATGCCCTGAAGCATGAGGGTTTATCCCCCTTCTTTTGCCTTAGGAAGCGAAAATCAGAGGCACCATAATCTAGCCCGTACTGAGCACCCTCCAATTCCATTGCTCTGGGTCAGGGCTTTAGAATGTGCCCGGATGCTGTTACCATCTGACATGCAGGATATTACACAAACTGAAACTGAACTTGCGCTGTAGCAACACAGTATTATTAACTTCCAGCTAATTACAGCCAAACCTCGTTAATTCCCCTAATGGGAGGGACGCTTGTTGTGAATGATTAAATGTTGTGAGTTAGCAAGTAAATGAATAAACTCCTTAAAAAAAATAATGAAAAGGCAGAAAAATGGACTTTGTGCTTTTGTTCCGCCAGTTGGCGGTGTGATCACCGCTGACACTAATTGGTGCTGTGCTGGGGGGGATGGATTCTGCTGATGCAGTGTGGTTGGGCTGATAGGGAAGTGGAGTCGGCGTCAGGACACCGGGGTTCTACTCCCAGCTCTGCCATTGGCCTGCTAGGTCACCACCTCTCCCTGTGCCTCAGTTTCCTCATCTGTAAAATGGGGATAATGATACTGCTCTCCTATGTAAAGCGCTTTGGGGTCTGCTGATTTGATGTGCTGTGTGAGAGCTCACAACAGCCTCCCTCTGCAGAGAAGCAGGAGATGGGGGAGCCCGTACGGCTCTTGTGCAGATTGGCCAGGCGAGGCTCGGCTGGGCCCAGTTGTGCAGCAGCAGCACTGGGATTGGGGCCATTTGATGCTGCCCTCTCTTGGCTGTGGGATTTTCACGCAGCTTGTCGGCCCTTTTGCTCTGCTGTGTCTGTGAATCCGGCTTTTCAGCAGGGGTGCGTCTCACCCCGCCTGTCCCCAGGCCCGTCTGATCGGCCTGTCTGGGAACAAGGGGTGGGTGGGGGAACATCAGAAATGGGACCAGGCCGCGTACTGCACCTGGCCATGGACAGGCCTTGCCACAGTCCATGGCAGGACAGGTCAGACTCCTAGAGGAGGTGCAGCTGGGTACTGAAGAGCAGGTACCCACCCCCCTAGTGCAGCCCCCCAGGAGAGCCCTGCCCCCTCCCCATTAAGATCAGCCACAGAACCTCTTCCCCAGGGTCTGAACTCTAAAGACCCCCCAGCCAGGCTCAGGGGGTGGGGGGCAGAGAGGGCAGGGAGCCCGTGGGCATCACTCAGCTGCGATGGGCGCCTGCGCGCCGATGCCCCACATGTTTCTCCATGGCCTGGGGTAGCTCCACCGCTGCTCGTGGGGGAAAACAGCCTGTACATCAAAGCGGGGCTGGCTGGGGCGGGCGGGGACGGCCACTGCATGCATGTGACAGCAGGGACCCTGGGAGTGATGGCAGGGGGTGGGCAGTCTGCACTGATGCCCCTTGCACAGGGCGCTCTGCGCTCACCTGGTAGCTGCCAGCCGGGGCACTAGGTGAGCAGGAAAATGAAATCCCCCCCACCCCTCCACCTTGGGGAGATGGGGGGGCAGAAAGGAGGCTCCTTGCTGGGGGCGCCTTTCACCCCACCCTGCTCTCTGCCCTCCCCAGCTGCCTGGCTGACCCTGCCGCCAGCTCCGGGAAACTCAAGAAAAGCAAGAAGAAGATGCTGGAGCCGAAGAAGTGGCAGAGCCTGGAGGAGACGGGGAGCGATGCCCCCCAGCCAAGGAGACGTCCCAGCCTCTCCAGGTGAGGCCCTGTCCCTCCCGCAGGGACCTTCCCCAAGAACAAGCCCCCCGCCCCAATTCCTTCTCAGGCTCCTCACACCTGGGCCCAGGCGAGCTACACTGCCCTGGAAAGCCACACAGTCACAATGCACCCCCCTCTCCCACCCAGACCCTCCTCAGCACCTCCCCGCGCTGCTAGGGCTGCCAACTTTCTAATCGCTCAAAACCGAACACCGTAGCCCCACCCCTTCCCCGAGGCCCCGCCCCTTCACTGCCCCCGACACACTACATTCTCCCTCCCTCGGTGGCTCACTATCCCCCACCCTCACTCACTTTCAGTAGGCTGGGGCAGGGGCTTGGGGTGCGGGCTCTGGGCTGGGGGTGGGGATGAGGAGTTTGGGGTGCAAGACGGGGCCCCAGGCTGGGGATGAGGGATTCGGAGTGCGGGAGGGGGCTGCGGGTTGAGGCAGGGGGTTGGGATGCGGGGTGGGGGCGTGAGGGCTCTGGGCTGGGGTGCTGGCTCTGGGGTAGGGCTGGGGATGAGGGGCTTGGGGTGCAGGAGGGGGATCAGGGCTGGGGCAGAGGGTTGGGGTTCGGGGGGATGAGGGCTCTGGGCTGGGGTGCTGGCTCTGAGGTGGGGCTGGGGATGAGGGGTTTGGGGTGCAGGAGGGGGCTCTGGGTTTGGGGGGGCTGGGGCAGGGGATTAGAGCGCAGGCTAACCCCATGCGGATCCCGGTCAGAGGCGGTGCTGCAGGGCTAAGGCAGGCTAGTCCCTACCTCTCCTGGCCTCGCGCTGCACTCGCGCCGGACGCGGCCAGTAGGTCCAGCACTAGTAGGCGGGAGGGGGGGCAGGAGGCGCCACACAGGAGGCTCTCGCCCACAGGCACTGTCCCCCCAGCTCCCATTGGCTGGTTCCCAGCCAATGGGAGTGCGGAGCTGGTGCACGCAGAGCCCTGTGGTCCCCCTGCCTAGGAGCTGGACCTGCTGGCCACTTCCGGGGCACAGCACAGAGCCAGGGCAGATAGGGACGAGCCTGCCTTAGCCCTGCAGCACCGCTGACCGGACTTTTAACGGCCCAGTCAGCGGTGCTGATCAGAGCCACCAGGGTCCCTTTTCGACTGGGCGTTCTGGTCCAAAACCGGACACCTGGTCACCCTACATGCTGCCTGCCTGCCCCCCGAGGCCAGCCCTGCCCTGTGGGGACCCCCACCCCCCCCACGTGCGGCTCTGCCTCTCTCACCTTTGGCATCTGGTGCATTTCAGATCAAAGACCTATGACCCATCCTTCTCCAAAGAGACTGAACAGGAGCCGACGCTGGGCAGGCAGAGGGCCACCTCGTCCGCTGTAAGTCCCCCCCAAACTGGGATGGGGCACGGGGGGTGGGGATGTACATTGAGGGTTGGGGGTTGGGATGGACACCAGGGTTTAGGATGGATGCTGGGGGGGGTCTCGGGGGGGTTGGGATGGGTACTGGGGGTGGGTTCGGGATACCTCATGAAGTTGGGAGGGGGTGCTGGGGCAGGGGGTGGGATACCTGCGGGGGGGGGTTGGGATGCCCGCAAGGGGGGTATTAGGATGGGTCGCTGGGTGGGGGGTTGGCACCATCCATTTGCCAGGGTACCTGGCATTAGCACTGGGCTGTGCCAGCTGCTGGAGGGACGGCTCTCCTGGAGCGGCGTTGGCAGCGCCAGGCAGGTCCCGGCGGATCCATCCCCCCAGCCAGCCAGGGGGAGATCTGGGACAGCTCCCCGTGTGCCCACAGCCTCCATCAGGTCCTGCGGGTGCCTCCTCCCCTGCCCCCCGCCGCCCCCATGGGATCCGGGGGGGCCGTCCTAGTGTCAAGGCACATCTCAAGCTTGGCTGATAGCCCTTGGGATGGGACCCAGTGGGGGGGCTCTGAGCTGGCCCCAGGCTGATGGCAGCCCCAGCAGAGACCCCAGGGCCTGTCGGGGGGAGGGGCTCATTCTCCAGGGCTGATCTTGCCCCTGCTCTCTCCCCAGTTAGCCAAGCGCCTGGCGAGCTACCACAAGGCCTTCAAGGAGATGCCCGAGGAGGAGTCCCTACTGGACAGTGAGTGCCGCTCCCCCCAGCCTCCCTCCTGCCCCCCCACGCCTTGCCCACTCACCCGTCCCTCTGCCCCTCGCCCGCAGGTGTCTCCTGTGCCTGGCAAAGGGAAGTCCCCTATCACGGGCGCCTCTACATCTCCCAGAACTACATCTGCTTCCACTGCAGCATGCTGCTCCGGGACGTCAAGGTAGGGCCCCTGCGCTGGGGCACACGCCGCGCCCCACGGCTGCTTACGTGGGCTGGTAGCATGTATGTGTGTGTGTGGGGGGGGTTGTGCAGTGGGAAGGAGGTGGGGGGGACAGGCGTGAGATGTGTGGGTTGTGTGGGGGGAAGGGGATGGGGGGTGTAACGATGCGATTCTGGCGGGACCCAACTGAGAGGGCCAATTCAGGATCAATTGCTTAAAACAGGGCAGTTACAGCCCTAGGCTGGGGTTTTTCCACCTCTAAGGCAAACCAAACCAGCCAGACTAAGAGGACTTTGGTCTCACCCTACTGGCTAACCACAAGTCACACAAGCAATTCCCTTAGACACTCCAGTTTCCCAGTATCACCACCAGGGCCACTCATTATGGGGACAAATGGTTATGAAAACCAATACCCCAGTAAAAGAAAAAAGGTTCTCCTGATCCCATAGGACCAAGCCCCAGACCCAGGTCAATATACAAATCAGATCTTACCCACAAATCACGCTGTTGCCAATCCTTTAGAATCTAAAATCTAAAGGTTTATTCATAAAAGGATAAAGATAGAGATGAGAGTTAGAATTGGTTAAATGGAATCAATTACACACACAGTAATGGCAAAGTTCTTGGTTCAGGCTTGTAGCAATGATGGAATAAACTGCAGGTTCAAATCAAGTCTCTGGAACATCCTCCGCTGGGATGGGTCCTCAGTCCTTTGTTCAGAGCTTCCATTCGTAGCAAAGTCCATCCAGAGGTCAGAAGCAGGACTGAAGACCAGATGGAGATGAGGCTAGGGTGACCAGATGTCCCGATTTTATAGGGACAGTCCTGATTTTTGGGTCTTTTTCTTATATAGGTTCCTATTACCCCCTACCCCCTGTCCCGATTTTTCACACTTGCTGTCTGGTCACCCTAGATGAGGCATCAGCCTTATATAGTCTTTTCCAGGTGTAAGAACACCTCTTTGTCCTTACTGTGAAAAATTACAGCAAAATGGAATCTGGAGTCACATGGGCAAGTTCCTGCATACTTTGCTGAGTTGCAAGGCATATCTGCCTTCTCTCAATGGCTCAGTTGTGTAGCTGATGGTCCTTAATGGGCCATCAATCAGGCTAGGCTGAGCTAACACCAGCTTGTCTGGGATGTCACCCAGCAGCATAGCATAAGTTTGAGATACAGACAGTATAGAGCCAATATTCATAACTTCAACTACAAAATTGATACACACATATAGACAGCATAATCATAACCAGTAAACCATAACCTTGTCTTAGACACCTCATTTGACCCCCTTTATACAAGATTTGGTGCCACTACAGGACTTTGGTTGCACCCATGTTCTATATGGTCCCAGATTATGTCAATAACGTCACAGGGGGACAGGTGTGGGATGTGTGGGTTGTGTGGGGGAGGGGAGGTTGGCTGGGGGACAGGTGGACGGGATGTGTGGTTGTTGTGGGCGGGCACCCCCACCCGCCCTGGGTCCTGGGGACGAAAGCGATCGGGGGTTGTCCCTGGCCTCGGGGTCCTCGCCCCTCCCCGAGCAGGAGTGATGCCATGAGCGATGGTCCCATCACCCGCTGCACCCCTCTTGCTCCACAGGTGGTAATCCCCGTCTCCTCTGTTGCCATCCTCAAGAAGGCGAACACGGCACTGCTGGTGCCCAACGCCCTCAGCATTCGGACCGCCGAGGGCGAGAAGGTGCGAGCAGAGGGCAAGGCACGTGGTGCATTCACCCACCCGCAGCACCGGGAGCAGAGCGAGCCTGGGGCAGCCCAGGCGGTGCCCCCCTCCCATGGCACTGGAAGCAGAGGGAGCCCTGGGCAGCCCATGCTGTGCCCCCCCTTGGCACCGGGAGCAGCACAGGGCAGCCCATGTGGTGACACACACCCCCCCTTGGCACCGGGAGCAGAGGGAGCCCCACACTGGGGGCTGGGGGAGTGCAGTGAAAGGCGTCGGTAGTGGTGAGGGGCTGGAGGGATGAACTGATGGGCAGTGGATGGACAAGAGAGCCCCTCTGACCAGCCTGGGACGGAGGTGGGGTGGGCACGGGAGTGGTGGAGGGTGGAGGCTGCGGCTGGGGGTTCCCCAGGAATCAGGCCAATCCCTTCTCCCTCTCTCCTCCCGCAGTTTCTCTTTGTCTCCATGCGGACCCGGGAGGCCACGTACCAGCTGCTGCGATCGATCTGCAAACACCTGCAGGTGGGGACTGTGCCAGGCGGGCTCGTGTGCCCGTTCTCCTGTGTCTCTGGCTACATGGGCTGGGACACTTCTGGGCAGGATGGGCTGAAATACTAAGGCACATCTGCTAATGCACCCCCCTCCCAATCCCCTGGGCTCCCCTTACGCTCACAACTCTGCCGATGCCCCTCAGTCCCCAGGGCCATGCCAGCCCTGCCCCCCGCACACAGGCACTGGGCTGACGCCCCTCAGTCCCCACTGCCATGACAGCCCTGCGCCCCCCTACACAGGCACTGGGCCGACGCCCCTCAGTCCCCACTGCCATGACAGCCCTGGCCCCCTACACAGGCACTGGGCCGACGCCCCTCAGTCCCCACGGCCATGACAGCCCTGCGCCCCCCTACACAGGCACTGGGCCGACGCCCCTCAGTCCCCACTGCCATGACAGCCCTGCGCCCCCCTACACAGGCACTGGGCCGACGCCCCTCAGTCCCCACGGCCATGACAGCCCTGCGCCCCTCTACACAGGCACTGGGCCGGCGCCCCTCAGTCCCCACTGCCATGACAGCCCTGCGCCCCTCTACACAGGTACTGGGCCGACGCCCCTCAGTCCCCACTGCCATGACAGCCCTGCGCCCCCCTACACAGGTACTGGGCCGATGCCCCTCAGTTCCCTCGGCCATGACAGCCCTGTGCTCCCCTACACAGGTACTGGGCCGATGCCCCTCAGTCCCCACTGCCATGACAGCCCTGTGCTCCCCTACACAGGCACTGGGCCGACGCCCCTCAGTCCCCACTGCCATGACAGTCCTGCGCCCCCCTACACAGGTACTGGGCCGACGCCCCTCAGTCCCCACTGCCATGACAGCCCTGTGCTCCCCTACACAGGCACTGGGCCGATGCCCCTCAGTCCCCACTGCCATGACAGTCCTGCGCCCCCCTACACAGGCACTGGGCCGATGCCCCTCAGTCCCCACAGCCATGCCAGCCCTGGCCCCCCTACACAGGCACTGGGCCGATGCCCCTCAGTCCCCACAGCCATGCCAGCCCTAGCCCCCCCTACACAGGCACTGGGCCGATGCCCCTCGTTCCTGGTCCCGGTGTTCCAGACCAGAGGGAGTGGGTCAAGCTAACGTACTCGGTGAGGAAGAAGGTCCCAGAGGTGACCCATCCTGGGAGCCGTCCCCCAGGTCAGGGAAAGCCCCGTCTCCTGTGCTCTGCGCACCACAGGGCTGGGCTGGCCAGCGGCTCGAGGGCTCTGCCGCCCGCCCTGGGCTCACTGTCCTCATTCTTGTTGTTCAGGACGGGAGCACGAGCAGCAGCCCCCTGGCCTCGCCCGCCAACACCAGCTCCGAGCTCTGCGAGAAGGCTCTGGTAAGCTCCCCGACCCCCTAGCTGGCGGCACAGGCTGTGGGCAGCAGGGCAGAGGGGCTGGTGCCACTGTTAGCAAACCATGGAGATTCCTGAGAGCTGGGCCAGCTGCTCCCTGGCAGGGCCAGCTCTAGGCACCAGCTAAGGAAGCAGGTGCCTGGGGCGGCAAATCTGAAGGGGCGGCAGTCCGTCTGCTCTTGGGGCGGCACGCCGACTCTTTTTTTCTTCCCCTTCTTCGGCGGCAGTTCGGCGGCAGCTTTTTCATTTTTTCCCCTTTGCTTCGTCGCTTGGGGAGGCAAAAAAGGGAGAGCCAGCCCTGCTCCCAGGCCCCGAGAGCGCCCGGCGCTCTGTGCGTTCCGAGGCTGGGCCTGTACTGCCAGGCAGCTCAGTGCCCACTCGGCGCCCGGCTGCCAGGTCACAGGGCAGGGGGGTGACTCTCTAAGCCCCATGTGTGCAGGAACACACCTGCCTGGGCACCCTGGTGGCTTGGACGTGCCCTTGGTTGCCCGGCTGCTGCCCGGCTCTGGGGGCTTGGGCTTTCCCAGAACTGGTGTTGTCCGGTCCGGGTGGAGGTGGCTTGCCGGCCAGCAATCCTGGCTGTCTGGGGCTTCTCTGTGCCCCCTTCTGCCCCTCTCGGCTGAGCTGCCCCAGTCAGAGAGACCCTGTGGGGCAGCAGGAGCAGCCCAGCCTGTGAGCCCTGGGCACAGCCCAACCCCTGTTCCAAACTCCCAGGAGCGGGAGGGGCTCCGAACCCAAGCCCCAGGCCGAGGCAGACCCCCGAGCTGGCCCCCTGCTCCTCGGTGGCCCCTCCCTCCTTTGCCACTTAAACCCGTTGGCACTGCCCGTGTCTTTGCAAAGCGCTTGGGGAGCCAGGCCCCCTGGCCAGCACGCTGCGCAGGGCATTGTTTTCAAGTCCCCTGTCCAGTGTAACCCAGGGCTTTGGCACCCCTGCCCTTCGCCACAAAGCCCTTGGCCATCCCAGCCCGATCGGATGGCACGAGGGAGCTTTGAGCTGGCCTCATGCTTGTTATCGGACTAGCGCCCCCTGCCTGAGGGTGCGGCAGGGCCCGGCTCAGACACGGGCACCTGGAGTGGAGAGAGTGGCTCAGAAGCCGCCCTGGGCTGGGAGGGAGCAGCTGGTGGAGCCCAGGACCCACGTCAGCCTGTCCCGTAGCTCAGTGGGTCGAGCGCCCTGCCGAGAGGTGGGAGACCCCTCCTCACATCCTGTGTCTGCCCCTCGGCCAGCTGAACCTGGGCTCCCCCGCATCCCAGCAGGGTGCTCTGAGCCCCGGGCTAACGGTTAAGGTGGGTGGCAGCAGCTCTGAGTGGGGCCTGGTCCAGTCAGTGGCTCCCCGAACATGCCATCGGCTGGGCCCCGCCAAGCGCCCGTCCCCCCGTGTTTGGGACTCGCTCCGGGGTGCAGGCAGGAGGGGGGTATCCAGGGACCCACAGGGAGGCAGCGGTGCCCCGGCCCAGGAATTTAGGTGCCGAGGGAATTTTGTCCTGAAAGTTGAGGCGCTGAGGTAGGTTAGGCACCTGCAGGGAGAGGCAGGAGTTTTGTGCATCTCCGAGGGGCCAGAATTAGGACTTGGGTGTCGAGCTGCTCTGAGCAGCCGGCCCTGAGCGGTGCTGCGCCGCGGGAGGGGGAGGGAGAGCAGGGCGAGATGGCAGGAGGAGGCAGAGACCAGCGAGCGGTGGGGAGGGAGCACGGGGCCCCTTTTGTGACCTGCAGCTTTTCCCCTTCCAGACCTCAAGCCAGTCGGACCTGGAGCTGAACCCCGCTGAGTCTGACGGCCTCCTGGACCAGCAAGGTGAGCCAGGGCTCTCAGCCGCGCCCCCTGCCCAGAGCCTGGCTCCCCCAGCCCTCGCACACTCAGCAGCCCAAGTGCAAATGAGCGTGCAAGTGCAGCGAGGAGCGCCCTAGGGGCCTCCCTTCTCTTCCGTTCCGGGCAGCATCCTGCGCCCTCGGCCTGTGTCTGAGCGTCGCAGCGTCCGGCCAGGAACCTGGCTCCACCGACAGTCGCTTGTATTAGGTGGAATGAGTTTGACCAGCCTCCACTCAGCCCCTTCCAGCGCCATGGCGGGGTGGAGCTGGTGACGGCTGGATCTCCTGCCCTGCCTGGGACAGCAGGACCCCCAAAGGCAGGCAGAACACGCCATGCCCAGCCCACAAGCCATGCCCCCCCAACCTCCCTGGGGGCAGCACATGGGAGCCTGGCACCTGGCTGGGCACAGGCAGCGCCAGTGACTGGGTATCCCGTTGTGTGTGCAGATGGGCTGGGCCCGAAGCAGAGCAGAGAGGATGAGGGCAAGGAGACGGCAGCGCCGAGCACAGGTGAGTGGATCCCTCAGGCCCAGGCTCGCTGGCTTGGCTCAGGGTGGGGATGCCCAGGCAGGACCCCCCGCGCCTGCTCTCCTGTGGGCACGGGTACAGGACACTGGGCACCCGCCTACCGCCTCTCTGGGCATTGTGACAGCTCTGGGCAGCTGGGCAGGGAGGTAGCTGGCATCCCCTGCTGCTGAGCCCCAGATGTGCCACCCAGCTACACGTCTGCCCATGGGGCAAAGAGCTGCTGTTGTGGTGTTTGCTGCCAGGCGTTGGCACATCACCCCCTTGCCAGCCCTGCTGCAGGGTCAGGGCCAGTCTGAGCAGGCTGTGGGAGCCTGGCTGGCCTCAATGCCGTCACCTCAGACTGACACCGGGGGCAGGCGCTTGGCATGGACCTTGGCTGCCACCTGGTACACACCCCAGGCACCAGGCAGGGGAGCCAGTCCCTGGAGGGGTCTCGCCGTGGCATCCCTATGGGACTGGGGTGATGTACGGCCTCTGGGCTCGGCAGCCCCCGCAGGGAGAGTCCTTCGTCCTCGGGGCTGCAGAGGGTGGCTGCTATGCAGGCTCATGAGGGGGGCTGGGCAGTGGGTGCTCTGGGGAGGGCTGGGCAATGGGGGTTCTGGTGGGAGTGGGGCAGTGGGGGCTCTGGGGGGCAGGGCAGTGGGGGTTCTGGAGGGAGTGGGGCACTGGGGACTCTGGGGGGCAGGACAATTGGGGCCCTGGGGGGGCAGTTGGGGCTCAGGGGGCAGGGCAGTGGGAGTTTAGGGGGGACTGTGCAGTCCTGGGGGGCTGGGCAGTGGCAGGTCCCCCCGATCCTTTCCAGGGTAGCTAAGGGCCACAGCCCTGCCTTCCCCCCATCAGTGATGTCCTTTTCCCGGCAGGGGGCACGTGGCCAGGCAGGCAGATGAAGAAGAAGCCCAGGGGCTGGTGGGCGCAACTGAGCACCCTCAACGTCGTCATCCTCATCTACCTGCTGCTGTGAGTCCCGGGGCAGTCGGGCCAGCGGGCACCAACGGGGCTATTCGAGTGTGGCACCGGGCAGCGCTAATAGCAGGGCACCGTGTGCCAGTGCCACTCCCCTTAGCTCCAGTGCCTGCGGACTCAGCCTGGTGCTCCTGGCACAGGGGCAGAACGTGCTGGTCTCTGGTTCTGTGTGCCGAAGCCCAGCCGGCTGGCGTCCTGGCTGCCGGCTCTTCCCCTGCGCTGGCTCCTGCCCGTGGCTCCCTCCCCTGCTGTGCCTTGCACCGGGATAGACAGTCCCTCTCGCATCTGGGTGGCATCTGGGGGCAGCAGGCTGCTGCGTTCCCTAGCTCCCCGCCAGGCTGTGCCACTCCCAGAGGGAGCTCGGCGGCTCCCAGCGCTGTGGGGCTAACCACCGTCACATGAGAGCTTGGAGTTTGTGGTTCTGCTCCGGCTAAGCCCAGCTCCCGTGGGCACCCTGCCCTGGGCTCCGGGCACTAAGCAGCTATTCGTCAGCCCGGCTCCGCCTGGGTGAATGCCCCTGCCCGGCGTGCCAGGCCGGCCCGGCTCTCTCTGCTCACACTGCCCTCCCCCCAGGGTGGTGGTGTTGCTGCTGTCCTCTGGGTACATTGGCCTGCGGATCGTGGCACTGGAGCAGCAGCTGATGGCAATGGGGGCCTGGCCGGAGCTCGACCTACAGCAGTGAGTAGCAGGGCCCCGTGGGGGGAGCAGGGAACCAGCGAGCGGGAAGGGCCCCAGCCCCCACTCCCAGCCATGGTCCAGGGGTCAGGGCAGCAGCGGGACCCCAAACCCTGGGTCCCTTGGGCAGGTCACGTCTCCTCCTCGGGCTGCTGTCTCGTGTGTCTGTGCTGGGCCTGGCAGAAGGGGAGATCGAGCAGCCAGCCAGCCCTTGCTGGCCGGGCATATTGGGGGACCCCCAGCCCCCCCGATGGAAAATACAGGGCCCTTAACTCAATGACTCCCACCGAGAGCCACGGCAGCTGGACCCCAGCTTGGGGGCTTGGCCCTCCGGGGTGGCACCGCTCCGTTTGCAGGGTCTTTGCTGGGGGCCGGAGAAGGCAATGCCCAGATCCGAGGGGCCGAAGGGCTCTTCGGTGAAAGCCCCCAGCAGGGCTGGGTGTCTGCCGGGGAGTGGCGTGCCGACGGGCCGGGAATCGGGGGCAGGCGAGGAACAGCCCCGCTGTGGCTGTGGCTGCAGTGTATTTTCTCTGTTTGACATCGGGCCACGGGCTGGGAACGTCCGTCAGCCAAATCTCAATTCCCCGACGAGCCAAGTAAGCGGGACACAAAGGGGGCACAAGCTAAAGGGGGGCACGTGACCTCCCCATGTGACTTCTCCCTGCCCTGCCCCCAGCCTGGAGCCCCACTGCTCTCCCCGTCCCCTCCTCAACCCACGTTACCGGCTGCCCCACATTCTGCTCCTCTCACCGCTGCGGTTCCCTGCTGAATGTGCCCCACACTCACCTGGGGACTTGGATCTTCGGGCCCAGGGGAGCGGGGGCAGAGAGGGGAGCAGCTGCCAGGGACAGGAGCCCCTGGCTGGAGTGGGGTGAGCTGGGGAGACCCAGGGGAGCAGGGGGTGATTCCTCCCCCCGGCCCAACCCGTCTCTGCCTCTCCTGCCCGTGCCTGGCTCCTGCTCCCAGCTGCAGCGGCCCTGTGCCGACCCAGCTCCGAGCGTGGCCTCCCCGCCCAGGCCAGCACCTGCCAGCAAGGAAAAGGGGCCGCCCTGCAGCTAGCAAGGAAAAGGGGCCGCCCTGCAGCCAGCAAGGAAAAGGGGACGGCTGACAGGGGAGCGCAGGGGCTGGAGCTGCCTCAGGATAAACCTCCAGAGCCTGCCAGACGTCCCCCTCCGGGTGCCTCCAGCCCAGTCCCTGGCCCTGGCAGGGAACAGTGGTCACCCTGCGTGTCGGTCACCCTTCCTCCCCAGCACCCGCAGCCCCGAGCCCCGCCCAGGCACCACGAGGGAGGGGGGAATGAGGAAACTGAGGCCCAGAGGCGCTGGCTCCTTGCCAGCAGGCAGGATTTCCCTGGGTGCTAACCGCTGCCCTTGGCAGAGGCTCAGCAAAGGCAAACGGGCAGGGAGCTGCTCCCGGTCTCCGACCGCCCCTGGGCGCCGGGTACGAAGCGGGCAGGCCTCACTGGAGCCTGCAGCTGTTGGCCCTACGGAGGGCAGGCGCCGGGTGCACATCCAGGCATGGAACCCAGGAGTCCGGGCTCCCAGCCCCATGGCCCAGGGGCAGCAGGCAGCCACGGTCCTGCTCAGCGATCCCTCCTGCCAGGGCTGTGCAGGGCAGGTTATTCCTCTAACAGGCGGCAGTGAGTGTAACCCCTGGCTCTGGGCCCATGGCTGCGAAGCCGCTCGGCCTTTTCCCGTTACGCTCATTTCACATGGGGCGCGTGGGGGGAAGAGGAGGCCCCAGCCGCAGAGCAATTGGCTTTCTGCCTCCCAGTCCCCTCCTAGAGAGCCGCGGCCCCCACTCCGGGCTCGATTCCCGACCTGCTTGGGGCTAGCGGGAGGCTGTCTGCAGCCGGCCCTTGGGTTACTCCCCACGCCGCAGCCCCAGGACCCGGCACACACCAGCCAGGGGCTTTGTTAACTGGACAAAAGGTGGCGTTACCATTCCCTGCAGGGGGGAGTCAGCTGCGGCTTCACATCTTGGCCCCCCAGGAACTGAGGGGGGATTCCATTTACAGGGGAGGGGCTGAACCCACGCCAGGTGCCCAGCCCTGGATCCCTGAGCCAGCCTGTCTTCTCACGCTGTTGCTGCCCCCCGCAGCTGCAGTAATTTGCCCCACTCATTTGCTTAACCAGTTTTCTTTTGTTTATGTAAAGATACAAGACGACCTGAAACCAGGGAGGAGTCAGGCTGCACTCAGCACCGGAGCCTCGTGCCCGAAGGACCAGGCTTGCGGCTGGCAGATGCCACCCCTGCCAAATGGGCTGGAATCCCACGGCTTTCCCCCTCATCCTGAGCTGGGTCTTGCCCTCAGCAGAGCTGGGGCTGATTTTTAAGGAGACCAGGGGAGGGAAATGAACCGACAAGGCCTGGACCAGGAACAACTCCTCGCGGATGAAATGCAGACACAGCAGTGCTGGTGCTGATGCAGAGGACAAGTTGAACGTCTCCTTCTGAGCAGTCGGGCACTTAAACCGTGTGCCTTAAAGCGCCCCTGTGCTGGGTTCAATAGCGCACCAGCTTCCCCTTGGTAACCTGCACAAGCCCTGCTGCAGCTGATCCCTGCCCAGCCGCAGGGTTTGCAACCTCAGCTGTAACGGACACCGGGCCTGACTGCCCTGAGCAAGCAACTCTCACGCAACCTTCAGCTGAGGCAGCAAAACTCGATGGACTCGGTCCTTGTGCCAAAAAGGAAATGGGCGTTTTCGGCTTCTGCCGGGGGCCCTTGGCCCCTGGAGAGCGTGAGAATATCCAGCCGGGTGGGGAGGGGAGCACCGCCCGAGTGAGCGACGCTGCCTGGCTCTCACAGCAGCTGTGCAATGCAATGGCGCTGCAAGGCACAAGCCTCCTGCTGACCTCCTGTCCAGCACCGAGCGTCACCCCCTGCTGCTGTCTGAGACACCCTGGGCTCGCGCGTGCTCAGGGCCCCTCCTGGGGAGACGGGGCTCCCTCCGGGCACGGGCTGCTGTGGGAGGCAGCTGCTGTCAGCCTCCAGGGGCCCCAGCCAGGCCTGGAATTCACCTCTGTCCCGCCTGCGGGAGATGGGGCTGCTAGGTCCCCTAGGGGGTTGCGGGTCCCCTGCAGCTGTTGGGAGGACCGTGGCAAAGCTTGGGCCACGGGCTCTGGTCAGTTACAGGCAGGGGGCTGGGGGTCCGTGTCATAGCACTGAACCAGTGGGTACGGCCCCCGCCCCATTCGTTCGGGAACCAAGCCCAGCGCCCCGGTGCCCAGCCGGTGCCTAGAGCAGAACAAGGGCCCGAACCAACCCGCTGGCGCCAACCGCCCCAGGCTGGGGTGAGAATCCAGCTCGGCCTCGCGCCCTGTGCCCATGGGCCGGACTAGCCGGCCCCTCCCCTGCTCTCCATTCGGCTTGGCACAGGCCCTTCCTCCAGTGCCTGGTGCTGCAGGCCAGCGCTCAGGTGGTGCCAGGGGAGGGTCTGGGGTAAAGGGCTGGGTTCTGTTATTAATAAAGACAAGCCAGCCCCACACTCCACCTCCAGCCCGTGTGTCTGCGGCAAAGCTCTAGTCCTGCAGGGAGGGCTGGGAGCCCGGGACAGAGGGATCCCACTGGGTGGGGGTGGAGGGGGCCACTTGAGTCCGTACTATCCCCCTGCCCTGCAGGAGGACCCTCCAGCCTGGACCCATCAGAGCCAGGTACTGGGGAGCTTGGCACTGGGCAGAGGGATAGCTCAGGGGTTTGAGCATTGGCCTACTAAACCTAGGGTTGTGAGCTCAATCCTTGAGGAGGCCACTTAGGGATCTGGGGCAAAAATCTGTCTGGAGATTGGTCCTGCTTTGAGCAGGGGGTTGGACTAGATGACCTCCTGAGATCCCTTCCAACCCTGAGATTCTATGAGTCTCTGGGGCGCTGGTGAGCGAGTGGGTCCTGGAGAGATGGGGGGTGGGGATAGGGCCAGGTAAGCCCAGCTGCCCAGGCAGGACAGTCCTAGGGCCTGGGAGATGGTCTCAAGAAGCTGCTGGCGCAGAACGGCTGCCAGCCTCTGGGGCTGCCTGCAGCGGGAACAAAGCAGTGGCGAGATGCTGGGTGGGCCCTGCCGGGAACGGCCAGCTCAGGGCAGCAGTGGTGCCACCGAGGCAGAACAGAGCAGCGAACCCTGGGGGGCCTGAACGTCTGCCCCCAGCATCAACTGTGTCCCCTACAAGGCCCCAGGCCAGTGTGGGGAGGAGCCCAGAGCAGGTTCTGCTGCCAGGGGAAGGGAGGACTGGGGGCGGTGGGTGAGCCCTAGAGGACCCCCAGTAAGTGCATGTCAAGGGGCACCTGGGCCCAGCCCAGGACCCTACAGCCAGGCAGCTCCACGCCGGGCCAGCGCAGGAGAGACGTGAGTCTGGGCAGGGAGCATCACACCAAGGAGCGAGCTAAGGGGCATGGAGCCGAGGGGCTGCTGGATGCACAGCCTGCCAGGAGCCCTCTGGCCCTGCCCACGCACAGCGCCAGTGCCTGCCCGGGCAGAAATGAACGGCTGGGGGGCTGTTAACTCGTCTGGCTGCTGCCCATTCCGGCCCCAAGGCTCGACCGAGGGGCAGGGGTTGGGCAGAGCTAGGAAGGCAGCTGGACAAGGCTGTGTGTTCCCCGGAGGGGAGCCCGCTGGGGGTGGCACAGCAGCTGAGGCAGGCGCATGGGTGGGAAGGGTCTGCTCAGCCTACACAGGCCTGCCGTGGGTACCCAGGGCCACTGGCCACAACTCCAGCCAGCCACGGGCCCAGAGCCAGGCTCCTTGCAGCAGGACACCCGGGAGCCCCTGGCAGCCCAGCAACTCAGGCCACTGGGGGCGACTCAGCCCCAACCCCGCTCGCTCCCCCCAGCCCGACGGAGGCAGCCTGCGGCACAGCAGCGTTTACTGGTTGGTGGATGGCTGGTGGCTGAAGAGCGTCCAGGTGCGGAAGTCCCTGGTGGTGAAGGCGGGCGTGTGGGCAGCCAGGCAGGGGACGTAGCCAGCGTGGCCCTTCAGCTCACTGCTGGCGCGGTTACGGTTGACAACTGGAGGGGAGGAGAGAGAAGGTGAGTGGGGGGCAGGGGAGAGACTCTGAGAGCCACGTTGAGAGCAGCCAGGGGACCCAGGGGCCTGCCCGGCCAGACCTCGCCCCTAGTTTAACACTGCTGGCCCCTTCACACGCCTTCCCCAGGGCACTCGGGATGCTGCGGGCCTTGTCCCTGCTTCGCGGCTGGAGGACAGGAGAAGGGACACGCCCCACGTGTGAGAGGCTGGGGGGACAGGCCAGGGAGGCCAGGCTGCACCCGAACCCACCTCCCCCTTTACAAACATGCTGTCAGGCTAATGGCATGAGACTCGCCCCCAGCCCCCCAGGGCACCCGGCAAAGGAGGGGCCGGATCACTAGCCCTGCCCCGATTTGCCCAAGGTCTCACACCAGGAGTCCCCCAGCAAACTGCCTCTGGGCCCCCTGTGTGCGTGTGTGTGGGGCGGGACATGGCGAGGGGGGGAGAGGGAGGAGACTCAGAAGCAGCAAAAGGTCCCTCCGGGGTCAGAGTCAGTGACCTGCTCTGCCCACTCACTCCCCCAGCCCTCGAGATCAAAGCCACAAACTCTTACCATACTCCTTCCCTAGGACGGGTTTGTCTTTCCACAGGAAGGCCCCCCACCTGGTGCTGGGCTCCAAGTACTGGGCAGGGACCACTGGGTCAAACCACGATCCCTCCCGCAGGTGCTGGGCATAGGCTGTTGGAGCAAAACAAGCACAGCAGAGTCACTGGGGAGGGAGCCCAGCCAGGCGCGGATCGAGGAGATGCCAGGCGTGCTCCAGCACCCGTGACAGCCGGTGTGGGAGTAATCTTCATAGCAGGGAACACTCCTGCTGAGCTCAGCCCGCTAGCCAGGGGCTAATGCCTTGAAACCTGCCGCTTCACCTGCCTTATAACTATTTACCATCCTGCTTAACACAACTCTGGCCTGTCTTAATAACCACAGCTCTGAGCCTGTTCTTGTAACCATGTAAATGCCGGGCCGCGTTCATGTCTTGTGGCAAGGGGTTCGTTCCACTGGCTGGTTAGCCAAGTGTGACATTTTACACCTCAGTCAAACCCATGTGCAAAATACTGGGTTTAAATGCCTAGAAAATACATTTCCCTGCCCCCTCCCCCCCACCGCCTCAGCTAGTCAGGTACTTGAAAACTGATTTCCCCAAAGCGTCACTGGGAATCAGGGCCTGGCACAGACAATTTCAGCCCCAACGGAGATTTTCCCAGGAGGTCACAAGCGAGGGACTTTGTGACTCGCAACCTCCCGTGAAGCGCAAGAGATTTCAAAGCTGAGCCGGCGTTCCCCGAAGAGGGAGGAACGGGGCTCTGTGCGGGGCGTGGGCAAAGCAGCAGCCAGGCCCTGAGCCGGCGTTCCCCGAAGAGGGAGGAACGGGGCTCTGGAAAGATGGGCTGGTGGGGGGCGTGGGCGAAGCAGCAGGGAGCAGAGGGAGTTCTCAGCCCCTGCATTGCAGAAACTCAGGCCCAGCTGATGCAATTTTGCATCACACCCAGTCAGCGTGGTGCCGTCCAGGCTGACTTGCCTAACGCCCTGATCCGTGGTGACCGGCCCCGGGGCCTCCCCCTGCAGTCCAGAGGAGAGCTCCTTCGCCACCTCCAAAACAGGGGCCAAAACTCCCGGCACAGCTGTCCCGGTCCTTCCAGCTGCTGTGCAAAGAACGGGCGCTCCCCCTGCTGGACTGTTGGTGCCTCGTACCAACCCCGAGTGCCCAGTGTGCAGCACGGCCCTGAGTCCCCGACATGCCCCCAAGGGCCCTAGCACATTCCCACAAGGAGCAGATGCGCAGAAGCAGCGATGGGTGCGTGACTCATGCGGAACATCAGAGCCTCGACTTGCTCCCACTTCCCATAGCCTTGGGGCACCCTCGGCCCTGGACCTCCCTCCCCCGACCACTGCCTGCAGCGTCGCTTGCATACGGCACGGCCTTGACGCTGCCTCTGTGGAAATCCTGCGTTTCCCCTGGCCTTGACTACAGCAGCTCTGGTGCAATCCCTGCCCCGGCTCCCCCGAGGGCCGGCTAGCCAGGCTCCCGCGTACACGCACGGTTAGAGGGGGTCCCATCGGCCCTGCCTGGGAATCAAGGTCAGCTCAAGAAGTTCCTTTACAGAAAGCCTGACAGCGATTAGGCCACTGGTCGTGCTGATCAGCGCCGTGTTTCCGTGGGCTCACATGGCGGCCTGTATCCAGCCATTGTCTCGTCTTGGCCAGTCAGCTTTTCAGGGCAGGGAGCGTCTCCTTGGTCTGTGCTTGCCCAGCGCCCAGCACGGTGGGGTCCCAGGCATTAGGATAACACACACTGACTAAAAACTTATCATCTAGGCAGATTGACATTGCCACGCTCGGCTCCCTCCCTAAAGGAGCCTGGCACGGAAAGACGCCCCATGCCATGAATTTGCATTGGATCCACATCACCTCCGCAGTCATTGGAGAGATGAGACTCCCAGGGCCCATAAAACGCCAGACGTGATTCCCCCGTCTGACCCCATCAGCACTCACGCCGGGGTAGAGCGAGCGCAGAACTGGGCTGACGCACCGTTGCCCTGCAGCTGGTGTTGTGCAGACACAGGGCAGCAGGCAGTCGGCCCCAGTAGCTTTTAGGGCATTGGTTGGGGCTATTATTAAATGGCTGCTCCAATCACGTGTTTAACACGTATCTAGCCAAACAAAAGGAGGAGAATCTGCAAGGTAATCGGTCAGGTTTCTTTCAGCACGTTTTTTTAATTAGCAAAGTGCCTGGGGCACGTCTGCACTGCAAGACCCCTGCCCCCCATCAGTGAGTGTAAGAGGCCAGGACTACAGCCCTGTTCCCCCAGGGTTTGCGCTCCCCAGCTGGAAACAGCTGTGCAGACGTTCCCGCTCCAGCTCCGGGACCCAGCGCAGGGGTGGGTCTCAGAAGGCAAACGGGAGCGTCTGTACAGCTGTTTCCAGCCCCGGAGCACGAGGCCGAGTTTGAAGCCCTGGACTCGGAGACTCACTGCTGCAAGGTTTTGTTGCCATGCCATTGGAGTCCTGGTCCGTGACTGCAGTTTCTGTGCGCTAGGGGCTGGACACACAGAATACGAGGCCGCCACAAGCCTCAGCAGAGATTTTTGAAAAGGACGATTAGTCAATGTTCTATTTCCCAGCATCCTACAAACGTGTCTTAAGGACAATACAGATGAGTAGCCAGCCAGCAAGCTGAGATCAATAGCCCGATGCCTCAGGGAATGCAGCACCAATGAGCGTCAGAGAGCAGAAAGCAGAGTGGTTAGGTGACGGTCCCACAGCGAGTTGGGGGCAGAGCTAAGATGGAACCCAGGATTCCTGCCACAGTGCCAGAAGTGAGCAGCCACCCTGCACATTCGCCCCCTGCATTCCCCCGGGCAAGGTGCTAGGAACACTGGGGTCACCCCCACGGTTCTCGGCGCTGCACTGAGCTGTCCCATGTATTGTGGGAAAACTCGCCTGTCCTTGCTCAGCACGGGCCCATCTGCAGAGCAAGACCTTCCCCAGAACCGGTCCGGGCGATGCCAGGAGCCAGCTGTTGGTATCAACAGGATGACTTTGGAAACAGGCGGCTGGTGCCCTGCCCCAGGGGAGGCATTTTGGCAGCAGCTTGTCGCCCTGTGCAGGCAGCGCAGGGGTTTGCAAGGGGCTCCCGCGGGCTGCAAGTGGACATGGCGCAGCGGCAATAGCAGCTGCAGGGTTTAGTGGCTCTTGGGTCGCCCTGTGCCGACCGGCTCTGGGAACAGTCTCGCTCTGTAGACGGGCATGGTGCAGGACACGAGACGGAGGGCGGGTTTCAAGTTCCATACACCGATGCTCTCCATCTCCGCACCCGGCCCCCACTCCCAGCCTCACCTCCTTACCAGGGGGCAAGGTTTTCCGCTCCCTCTCGGCAAGGGAGCGGGCCCAGCGGTGGTAGGCCTCGCGGCTCAGGCCGCTGGTGAGCGTGTACCAGACGTCTCGGTTGTCGCTGTTGGTCAGCCCCGTGTACCAGGTCTGGGGGATGGCGTCTCGGCCCATGGGGGTGCACTTCCAGCGCACGGCCTGCTTCAGGACGGGGGCATTGCGGGGCCCGTGCAGCGTGAGGTACTCGTCACTGCAGGGGAAAGGAGCCGTCACTGCCCTAGCTCCCGCCGAAGGAGGGATTGCACGGCCGGCGGGACAGGGAGGAGACACGTGGGGCCAACCTGGCTCCTGCTCCAGGGAGCACACGCCTCGGGCATGGCGGCTGAGCTCAGAGCCAGGCTGCTGGGGTCAGGCCTCAGCAAGCTGGGGTAGGAGCTCAGAGAAAGCTGTTCCCACAGTGGAGAATGGGGGATCCCTAGGACACCCACATGGGCTCAGCCAGGGGTCAGAACACACATGTACACATACACACACACACACATATGCATCCTTGCTTCACCCAGGGGTCAGAACACACACACACACACACACACACACACGTGTGTATCCTTGGTTCACCCAGTGGTCAGAACACACACACACACACGTATCCTTGGTTCACCCAGGGGTCAGAGCGCGCACACACATATACACATATACATGTATCCTTGGTTCACCCAGGGGTCAGAACACACACTCGTGTATCCTTGGTTGACCCAGGGGTCAGAGTGCACACGCACATGCTAGCGAGTAACCAATTGTTGTCTAAAGGCGGTGAAGGCTGCCTGCCAGCCACATGCAACATGCAGGAGCCTGAGATTTACATGGACTGGGGGCAGGGGGTCCCTTGAGAACCTGGTAATGAAGGAGAACAGCTGGCAATGAGGGGTTGGTTTCAGGGTTGCTTCCCATCCCCGCTGAAGAGGTATTTCTGTTCCCTCTTGGCCGCCACCTCGGCTGCCTGGCACAGCCCCCCCCCCCCCCCATGGCATTCTGGGAGCAGACCATCATCCCCACTCTACCACCAGGGAAACTGAGGCCCAGCGAGGCAAAGTGACAGAGCTGGGATTGGGACTCAAGAGGGCCTGGCTCCCAGCCCCGCTTCTCGCTGCCCCCAGCCGGCGAGGGATTCCGGGTATTAGAAGAGCCAGAGACCTGCAGGCAGACGCCAGTGAGCCTCTCACCTGTACAACGGGGTTGGGAAGTCTGTCTCCAGAGTCCCCTGAGGGACGTATGGTCGGTCTGCCTCCAAATCCATGCCCTCCGTGCCCGCCTCCTCCAGGCCACGCTGCCCCTGCCCGGGCTGCTGCCAGCTCACTGCTGCTGCCAGCCATCCTCCTGGGCTACTGTTGCCCAACACAAAGCCTGGCAACCATCCCCTAGCAACCAGGCAGGCTGGCTGGCAAAGCAGGAAGCAGCTAGACTTTGTCTCCCAGGGCAGCGGGATTCAGGACCATCCCCCCCCGGGGGAACGGGAAGGTTTTCTTCTGGCTCCTCTCAGTATGTCCTTGCAGTACAACGAGGCAGGGTGCCCTAGGATCCGATCTGGCCGGAATCTGCTTTAACACCCACCCACCCCGTGAAAAGGGTCGCAGCTTGGGGCAGCAGCAACCACCAGCACCGAGACCCTCCCTGGCTGCTTTGTCACCACTCTCTCGCTACAAGCAGCACTCCAGCCGCCCCAGCCTGGGCTGCCAGACCCTCGTCAGTTTGACTCGCTCAGTTCCCACCCCCAACATGTACACTTCTGGCCCGGCTGCAGGGAATTCAGTTTTCACGCCAATGTCCGTACAGATTCTACCTCCAGCAGAGAAGCCTCCCGGCAGCACCCCACCCACCTAGACAGGACGCCCAGCATGGCATCGCGCCCACCAGAGATAGTGCACAGGAGAAAAGTGAGGTACAGGGGGACTCCAACAGCAATCACCTCCCTAAATTCTGTCTTGTGAGCACAAAGTATTTGAGCCAGTTACCAACTCACGAGGGAAGCTGAAACCTCCTTTAGCCTCCCTCCGCCACAAAGGGCATTCTAGCGCTCTCAACGGGCAAACAGAAATCTGCACTTCTTCCTTCAAAGGGAGACAACGGCCCGTCTACACACAGTGCCAGCCTGGTGTGCCCAGTAGCACCTATGGCGGGGGTCGACCACCTTTCAGAAGTGCTGGGCCGAGTCCTCATTTAGTCACTCTGATTTAAGGTTTCATGGGCCAGTCATACATTTTAAGGTTTTTAAAAGGTCTCTTTCTATAAGTCTAGACTATAGAACTAAACTATTGTTGTATGTAAAGTAAATAAGGTTTTTAAAATGTTTAAGAAGCTTCATTTAAAATGAAATTAAAATGCAGAGCCCCCCGGACCGCTGGCCAGGACCCGGGCAGTGTGAGTGCCACTGAAAATCAGCTTGCGTACCGCGTTCGGCACACGTGCCATAGGTTGCCTACCCCTGACCTATGGGAAAATGATTCCTTCCTGACCCCTGTGATCTGTTTATGTCCTGAAGCATGAGGATTTGGTTGTCCCCATCTTAGTGTACACAGCTGCATGGATTATGATTGTTTAGTGAGACAAGGTGTGACGAAGTGGGGATTTTCCCTTGTTATGTTGTATGAGAGTCTATGCGAGTCTTACTGTTTTGCATGAATGCTGTGTGTGACTTTTGCAGAGACTGCTCCAGCTGCCTGCATGGGGGTAGTCAATAGGTAGCCCACGGTCCAAATCCAGACTGTGAGAGCCTTTCCAGCAGACCGCAGGGCTCACGGGGGCTCAGGGCTTCAGCCCTGCAAGGGTGCGTCAGTCCAGAGG
Source organism: Chrysemys picta bellii (assembly GCF_011386835.1). Taxonomy (NCBI): domain Eukaryota; kingdom Metazoa; phylum Chordata; order Testudines; family Emydidae; genus Chrysemys; species Chrysemys picta. Next base: position 4,107,689 of record NC_088815.1, read on the forward strand.
TGCTTCCCACAGGGCTGCAGCTAGGATTCCTGGCAGCTGAAGCCCCAAGTCCAGGCGCACTTCCCACGGGGCTGCAGCGCCACGGGAGGCGCACTGGGACTTGGAACTTCAGCCCCACCAGGACTCAGGGCTCCAGCCCCGCCTGGAAACACGCCGGGAAACACACTGGGACTGCAGGCCAGCCTGAGGCGCTGTGACCGGGGGCAGCCTGAGGCGCTGTGACAGGGGCAGCCTGAGGCGCGCTGTGACTGGGGGCAGCCTGAGGCGCTGTGACAGGGGCAGCCTGAGGCGCGCTGTGACCAGGGGCAGCCTGAGGCGCGCTGTGACCGGGGGCAGGCTGAGGCGCTGTGACCGGGGGCAGCCTGAGGCGCGCTGTGACCGGGGGCAGGCTGAGGCGCTGTGACCGGGGGCAGGCTGAGGCGCGCTGTGACCGGGGGCAGGCTGAGGCGCGCTGTGACCGGGGGCAGCCTGAGGCGCTGTGACCGGGGGCAGGCTGAGGCGCTGTGACCGGGGGCAGCCTGAGGCGCGCTGTGACCGGGGGCAGCCTGAGGCGCTGTGACCGGGGGCAGCCTGAGGCGCTGTGACCGGGGGCAGCCTGAGACGCGCTGTGACTGGGGGGCAGCCTGAGGCGTTGTGACCGGGGGCAGGCTGAGGCGCTGTGACCGGGGGCAGCCTGAGACGCGCTGTGACTGGGGGGCAGCCTGAGGCGTTGTGACCGGGGCAGCCTGAGGCGCGCTGTGACGGGGGCAGCCTGAGGCGCTGTGACCGAGGGCAGCCTGAGGCAGTGTGACGGTGTGACGAACTGGGACTGTTCTTACTGTGGTCTGTGAATGCTGACAGGGGAGTGTGGCTCGGATAGTCTGCACTGGGGGATAGGAGTCTGCCCGAAGGCGAATACCTGAGTGTGTAACATGAGAACCCAGGGAGGGGTTGGAGGCCAGGTGACACCTTGGCCCGGGAAACTGAACAAAGGCTGTGGGAGGGGTGGCTGAAGGCAGAGTCGGGGAAGCTGGGTGGTGAGATGGTGGGGAGGCAGAGATTGCTCTGACCTCCCAAGGGGGGCTGGGATGCCCTGGGACCCCAAGATGGACCTAACTGAGGGGGTCCCTGTTGTCTGTGCCTGCAAGACCTGTCCTGGACTGTATTCCTGTCATCCAAATAAACCTTCTGCTTTACTGGCTGGCTGAGAGTCATGGTGAATCGCAGGAGGCCGGGGGTGCAGGGCCCTGAGTCCCCCAATACTCCGTGACAACTGGTGGCAGCGGTGGGATCTACTGCACCCCATGGACGGCGCTTCCTGCAGTAAGTGACTGGGGAGCAGTAAAACGAAGGGGGATTGACGGGGACCAGGCGTGCTGAAGAGTGAGAGAGAGACGGTTATTACCCCTGGGAGTGTGTGACCAGCGAGAAGGACTTTTGCGGTAACAGGGTCCCCCGGGGGGATCGCAGCGAGTGGTCCCAGGGGCGGAGGAGTCTGCAGCTCGACCCTGGCAGAGAGGTGGTGACCTCGAGAAGGGCTGGCACACTAGGGGTCCCCCTGGGAACTGTGGGGAGCTGTGAGCACACAGGCCGGTGAGTGGCCAGCAGGAAGATGTATGCCAAGCGGCTTAAGAGCGACCTGGTGGAGCTGTGCAAGCAGAGGGGGCTGCGCATTGGGAGGCTCACCAAAGAAAAGACGGTTACTCACCGTTGTAACTGTTGTTCTTCGAGATGTGTTGCTCATATCCATTCCATTAGGTGTGCGCGCGCCGCGTGCACGATCGTCGGAGAATTTTCTACCCTAGCAACACCGGCGGGTCGGCTGTGGAGCCCCCTAGAGTGGCGCCTTCATGGCGCTGAATATATACCCCAGCCGACCCGGCGCCCCCTCAGTTCCTTCTTGCCGGCTACTCCGACAGTGGGGAAGGGGGGCGGGTTTGGAATGGATATGAGCAACACATCTCGAAGAACAACAGTTACAACGGTGAGTAACCGTCTTTTCTTCTTCGAGTGCTTGCTCATATCCATTCCATTAGGTGACTCCCAAGCCCAACTTAGGTGGTGGGGTCGGAGTGAGACATTGCTGTGTGCAAAACCGCTGATCCGAAGGCAGCATCGTCCCTGGACTGCTGCACTAGTGCATAGTGAGCTGTAAATGTGTGGACTGATGACCAAACCGCAGCTCTACAAATGTCCTGGATCGGAACTTGCGCCAGGAAAGCCGTCGAGGAAGCTTGGGCCCTCGTGGAGTGAGCGGTGAGGTGCGGTGCTGAGACACCTGCCAGGTCATAGCAAGTCCGGATGCAAGACGTAATCCAGGAGGATAGGCGTTGTGAGGAGACCGGTGAGCCTTTCATTCGGTCGGCCACTGCAACGAAGAGTTGCGTCGTCTTTCTAAAGTGCCTTGTGCGGTCAATATAAAAGGCCAGGGCCCTGCGTACGTCCAGAGAATGCAAACGTTGATCCTGGCGAGTAGCATGTAGTTTAGGATGAAAGACCGGGAGAAATATATCCTGGTTGATATGAAAAGGAGAAACCACCTTAGGGAGAAAGGCAGGATGTGGACGAAGCTGCACTTTATCCTTATGGAAAACCGTGTAAGGGGGCTCGGATGTAAGCGCCCTGAGTTCAGAAACGCGCCTTGCTGAGGTGATGGCTACGAGGAAGGCTGTCTTCCAGGATAGGTACAAAAGTGAGCAGGTGGCCAGTGGCTCGAATGGAGGACCTGTGAGCTTGGAGAGAACCAGGTTGAGGTCCCACGTCGGAACGGGCTGACGTTGTTGTGGGTACATCCGGTCTAAGCCCTTGAGGAATCTAACGACCATCGGGTTAGAGAATACCGAGGACGCGAGTTCTCCTGGGTGAAAGGCTGATATAGCGGCCAGATGAACTCTAATTGAAGATATCGCCAACCCTTGCTGTTTTAGGGAGAGGAGATATTCCAATATAAGAGGAATAGGTGTCTGTAACGGGGACGTGGCTCGTTGTTCGCACCAACAGGAGAACCGCTTCCACTTGGCCAAGTATGTGGTCCGTGTTGAAGGCTTCCTACTGCTCAGCAGAATCTGTTGGACCGAATGCGAGCATTGTTGCTCTGCCTGGGTGAACCATGGAGCAACCACGCCGTGAGGTGGAGTGATTGCAGGTCGGGGTGACGCAGCCGGCCGTGGTCCTGCGAGATGAGATCTGGACATAATGGAAGCGGGATCGGTGTCTGAACCGAGAGTTCCAACAGTGTGGTGTACCAATGTTGTCTCGGCCACGCTGGGGCGACCAGAATTACCTGTGCCTGGTCTCTGCGCAATTTGAGCAGTACCTTGTGGACCAGAGGAAACGGAGGGAAGGCATAAAACAGGTGGTCTTTCCAGGGAAGGAGAAACGCATCCGAGAGGGAGCCCGGAGCTCGACCTTGCAGGGAGCAGAACACGTGGCACTTCCTGTTGTCTCGAGATGCAAACAGGTCTATCTGGGGAAACCCCCACTTCTGGAAGACGGAATGTATGATGTCCGGCCGGATAGACCACTCATGCGTTTGAAAGGACCTGCTGAGTCGGTCCGCTAAAGTGTTCTGGACTCCAGGGAGGAACGATGCCGTGAGATGGATTGAGTGGGTGATGCAGAAGTCCCACAGGCGAATGGCCTCTTGGCATAGAATTGACGAACGTGCTCCTCCTTGCTTGTTGATGTAAAACATGGCCGTGGTGTTGTCGATGAGAACTAACACACAGCGGCCACGTAGGAGATTGCGAAATGCCTGGCACGCCAGGCGCACCGCCATCAGTTCCCGAACATTGATGTGCAGGGCTAGCTGAGGTGCAGTCCACAGGCCCTGGGTATGGTGCTCGTTGAGATGGGCGCCCCAACCCAGAGATGAAGCGTCTGTGACCAGGTGCAGAGAGGGTTGTGGGGCGTGAAACGGCATCCCCTCGCAAACCACATTGTGATCTAGCCACCATGTGAGGGAGGTCAGGACCGAGTTCGGGACCGTGACCACCATGTTCAGGCTGTCCCGATGTGGGCGGTATATCGATGACACCCAGGTCTGGAGTGGGCGAAGCCGAAGTCTGGCATGCCTGGTTACGTATGTGCAGGAAGCCATGTGACCCAACAGGGTAAGGCACGACCTCACCGTGGTAGTTGAGCCCTTGAATGAGGCTCGTGATGGTGCAAAAGCGGTTGTCTGGCAGGATGGCTTGTGCACGTCTGGAGTCTAGGACTGCGCCGATGAATTCTATTCTCTGGGTAGGTTCTAGAGTGGATTTGTCCTTGTTGAGTAGGATGCCCAACTCGTTGAATGTGTGCACTATTATGTGGACGTGCGCTCGAACTTGCTCTCTGGTGCGACCGCGTACCAGCCAGTCGTCTAGGTACGGGAACACCTGTATCCCTTGCCGACGAAGGTACGCTGCCACGACAGCCATACATTTCGTGAACACTCTTGGGGCCGAGGATAGGCCGAAGGGAAGGACTGCAAATTGGTAGTGCACCTTGCTTACCATGAATCGCAGGAAGCGTCTGTGAGGCGGGTAAATTGCGATATGAAAGTATGCGTCTTTCATGTCGAGGGCGGCGAACCAGTCTCCAGGATCGAGGGAAGGGATAATGGCCCCCAAAGAGACCATGCGGAACTTCAACTTTACTACGAATTTGTTGAGTCCGCGCAAGTCCAAGATGGGTCGTAGACCTCCTTTGGACTTGGGGATCAGGAAGTAACGGGAATAAAATCCCCTGCCCCTTAACTCTACTGGAACCTCCTCTATGGCCCCCATAGCAAGGAGCGTGGAAACCTCCTGTATAAGAAGTTGCTCGTGAGAAGGGTCCCTGAAGAGCAGGGTCCCAGCTGCTGAGTTCCAGGCCGAGTTGCAGAGAGATCCCTCCTTGCGGAAGATAAGGGACCTGGCCGACCTCAATGCGGTACAGACCATGGGACGAGGTGGCCGGAAAAGGTTCCTGTGGGAGAAGGGGTTCCTGTACCGAGAATGGGCTCCCCCAGGGAAAATGGAGTCAGGGGGGATCAGGAGGCAGCTGGTGGTACCCCAGAAGTATCGCCGCCAGCTGCTGTGCCGGGCCCATGACATTCCTCTCTCAGGGCACCAGGGAACCTGGCGTACCCAGCAGAGGCTGCTACGGAGCTTTTACTGGCCTGGGGTCTTTGTTACTGTCCGACAGTACTGCGGATCCTGTGACCCCTGTCAGAGGGGGAGGAAGGCCTGGGACAAGGGGAAAACAGCTTTAGGACCCTTGCCCAGCATAGAGGAGCCTTTCCGGAGGGTGGCCAAGGTTAAAAGGGCGGCTCTAAACCAAGAGAGCCCAAAGCACAGACCTCCAGACTGGAGCGCTGGGAGAAGACCCCAGCCCAATTGGAGCCCCAGAGGTATGGGGGTGGAAAAAGGGCACAGGCCACATAAACCTTCCCACATGCGAACTGCAAGTGCCATCGAGCACCCCCGACCTAAGGGGGGGCGTGAAACTGGAGAAGCCTGGTGTAATTCTCACCAAGGAATGGGAGGGATGCGGGGGCATCCATGGGAACGGGGGTAGGTTCGAACTTCCCCGGGTCACTGGCTAAAGTGACCCTGCTCAGTTCGGTCTCGAAGGGGGGAGATGTGACGAACTGGGACTGTTCTTACTGTGGTGTGTGAATGCTGACAGGGGAGTGTGGCGAGGATAGTCTGCCCGAAGGCGCATACCTGAGCGTGTAACATGAGAACCCAGGAAGGGGTTGGAGGCCAGGTGACACCTTGGCCCGGGAAACTGAACAAAGGCTGTGGGAGGGGTGGCTGAAGGCAGAGTCGGGGAAGCTGGGTGGTGAGATGGTGGGGAGGCAGAGATTGCTCTGTCCTCCCAAGGGGGGCTGGGATGCCCTGGGACCCCAAGATGGACCTAACTGAGGGGGTCCCTGTTGTCTGTGCCTGCAAGACCTGTCCTGGACTGTATTCCTGTCATCCAAATAAACCTTCTGCTTTACTGGCTGGCTGAGAGTCATGGTGAATCGCAGGAGGCCAGGGGTGCAGGGCCCTGAGTCCCCCAATACTCCGTGACAGACGGGGCCAGGCTGAGGCGCGCTGTGACTGGGGGGCAGCCTGAGGCGCTGTGACCGGGGGCAGGCTGAGGCGCTGTGCCCGGGGGCAGCCTGAGGCGGTGTGAGGGGGGCAGGCTGAGGCGCTGTGACTGGGGCAGCCTGAGGCCGTATTGGCGAACCGGGAAGTGGGCGGGCTCAGCCGCCCACTACAAAAGGCCCCTCCCCCAGCCTAGCAGGAGGGACCACTGGACCCAGTACCAAATGATTACGTGGGACAACTAATAAAAAAACAGGGAGCGAGGTGACGGTCATAGGTTCAAAATCAGGGAACCAGATGGGGACACCGAGCAGAGAACCCCGGACAGCGCCCACTGCTCCTCGAAGGTGGCAAGGGAGCCAGCAGACGCTGCTGTGACCGAGGGCAGCCTGAGGCGCTGTGACCCGGGGCCAGCCTGAGGCGCTGTGACCGAGGGCAGTCTGAGGCGCTGTGACCAGGGGCAGCCTGAGGCGCTGTGACCGGGGCAGCCTGAGGCGCTGTGAGGGGGGCAGTCTGAGGCGCGCTGTGACCAGGGGCAGCCTGAGGCGCTGTGACCGGGGGCAGCCTGAGGCGGTGTGACCGGGGCCAGCCTGAGGCACGCTGTGACGGGGGCAGCCTGAGGCGCGCTGTGACTGGGGGGCAGCCTGAGGCGCTGTGCCCGGGGGCAGCCTGAGGCGGTGTGAGGGGGGCAGTCTGAGGCGCTGTGACTGGGGCAGCCTGAGGCGCTGTGACCCGGGGCCAGCCTGAGGCGCTGTGACCGAGGGCAGCCTGAGGCGCTGTGACCGAGGGCAGCCTGAGGCGCGCTGTGACCGAGGGCAGCCTGAGGCGCTGTGACCAGTGGCCAGGCTGAGGCGCTGTGACCGAGGGCAGCCTGAGGCGCTGTGACAGGGGCAGCCTGAGGCGCGCTGTGACGGGGCCAGGCTGAGGCGCGCTGTGACCGAGGGCAGCCTGAGGCGTTGTGACCGGGGCAGCCTGAGGCGCTGTGACCAGGGGCCAGGCTGAGGCACTGTGACCGGGGGGCAGCCTGAGGCGTTGTGACCGGGGGCAGCCTGAGGCGCGCTGTGACCGGGGGCAGCCTGAGGCGTTGTGACCGGGGGCAGCCTGAGGCGCGCTGTGACCGGGGGCAGCCTGAGGCGCGCTGTGACCGGGGGCAGCCTGAGGCGCTGTGACCGGGGGGCAGCCTGAGGCCGTATTGGCAAACCGGGAAGTGGGCGGGCTCACCCGCCCACTACTAAAGGCCCCTCCCCCAGCCTAGCGGGAGGGACCACTGGACCCAGTACCAAATGATTACTTGGGACAACTAATAAAAAAAAACAGGGAGCGAGGTGACGGTCAAAGGTTCAAAATCAGGGAACCGGATGGGGACACCGAGCAGAGAACCCCAGACAGCGCCCACTGCTCCTCGAAGGTGGCAAGGGAGCCAGCAGACGCTGCCCAGTGGAACTCCGCCCGGAGACGTGAGACCAAAGAGGTATGGAAGTAGGCCCCACCTGAGGCGCTGTGACCGGAGGCAGCCTGAGGCGCGCTGTGACCGGAGGCAGCCCTACCGGAAGCGTGTGGGACTCCAGGCTTCAGTCCTGCCTGAGGCCCGCTGGGACTCCAAGCTTCAGCCCCATTGGAGGCTCTCAGGGACTCGCACTTCAACCCGGCAGGAGACACAGGGGGGTTCCCAAACATTCATCCAGCTCCAGTCCATGCACCTGAATTTAAGGCCTGGAAGCGGGAGCCCGGCTGCCTCGGGCTGACAGCCAAGCAGCCCCTGGAATGCTACCCACCGCCCCAATCAAAATCTAAAATGGCCCCCTGGGTTACAGACCCTGCAGTTCAAATGTCTGAGGCTGCACATTTCCTGTCTGTCTTGGAGAAACCTCTTCTGAGTGTCTGTTTGTTTCCTTTGCTGTTAACCGGGGCTGCTGCAGGAAGCAGGCGGTGCCCTCCGCCCCTCCCTCACAGGTGCCATTTTTACAGGAGAGAGGAAAGAGTTCAGTGGCTTGCAGCAGCTCTGCTCTTCCCTTCCCTCTACGCTTGGGACAAGGAGAGGGCTCTTGTGCCTCTCCCTCTTCTCTTCCTCCCTGCACCCCTTCGGCCCCGCTGGAAATCGCGGCTTCAGAGCAGTGAAGAGTCCCAAGAACTGCAGGAGGAGCAAAGGGGACCCAAGGGAATCCCACCGCCTGTGCTTTCGAGGACGTGTTATGGCACCGTGTTTAAAAATGGCAGCAAAAAAAGGAAAGTTGACACTGAAAACTGTTCATTTAAAGCAGAGGGGACTGACGCTGACTGTTTTATTTTCCCACAACCCCCAAAGGGGTCGACCAGTGTGTTTAATTGGTACAGAGACTGGCTGGTGTTAAAACCAGGTGCATCAAATGACACTACAAAACAAAGCATGTAGATTTTGACCACAAATACCCACTGACTTCCTGTTTAAGATGAGACAAGATTGCTTCATTAAAGGATGCATTTTTTCAGAGCATAAATATTATTTCAAAGGCTACTTGTGCTCAGGAAAAGGCAACTGAAACTTCATTAAGGTGTGTGGGGGTAACGGCAAAACCCTTTGACAGATGCGGATGTTATTAAGCAGTGTATGGTTACTACAGCTGAAACCCTTTTTACAGAGAAGAAAGACAGTGTTGTCACCTTCAGAAAGCTGCCAATCTCAGACAACTGGGGAGATGCTGCATTTCCCAACGTTGCTAAGCCGCCGGGACACTGCAGATGTGAATCAGATGGCATCATCTCTGGCCAGGCTTCTTCAAAACTTCCAGCTGAGATTTCAAGATGTTAAAGACATCGTCTTGTGTGTAAGGAACCCATTTGTGGTACAAGCAAATGGTATTTGGTGTGATCAAGCAAAAGCATTCTTTCCAGATTTGAAAAAGCAAAACTACAGCTGGAGCTTACTGATTTACAAGTGGATGACGTGATTAAGATGCAGCACACTGAAACTACATCTGAAACTTTCTGGACAACCCTTGTGCTGGACTCCACGTATCCGTACTCGAGGAAGGTGGCATTTACCATTCTGGCTATGTTTGGCACATGTGCGTGTGAGTCGCAACACTGAATAACATTAAATCTCGTAATTGCTCTGTTCTGACTGATCATCATCTGTGCAGTCACCTCCGTCTCGCCTGGACTGAACTCACTCCAAACTTCAAGGCCCTTGGCCAGCAGAGGACCTGTCACTTTTCCCACTGCTGGCGAGCACTAGAGTCGTTATACATTATTCAAACCCATTTCATTTTAAATGTGTGTTGCTGTATAAAATTACATTTTCAGTAGTGATACTACAGTTTTAACAGGGATTTTGCACTAATTCATGATTCTTTTGCTTAATAAACATGTAGGTGGGTGTGGATTTGTTATTGGAAAGACTTGAATCATAAAAGATAAAGAGTTCATGTGTACTAAGTGTTATTTTCTTTCAAATAAAACTGATACTTATGTTAAATAAACCACAAAAGGCCTGAAAAGTTTTGAATATGTTTATCTATATGTAGATGTGTCTACATTACAATAATTGTATTTGACAAAACTCATTCAAAACTTGAAACAGTTGTCTGAAAGAGTTTTTAATGCTAATATTTGCATGTTTGACATTTTACTTAAGTACTTTCTCAAAGTCTCAGATAAATTACATCTTTCTTGGAGGTTATTTTTAGGTTATATAGTGGTTTGATTTTATTTTACACTTAATGCAGTAAAAATATAAGCAATATAGGCCCTGGGTATATTTCACAGCATTGTATGTGTTGAACAGGGGCACTTGTGTTTCTCTGGGAGTCCAGAACTTGACTACATCTTGACCAAGAAATTTGGATCTTGACAAAAAAGAATTGACTACCCCGCTCTACGGAGATCACAAGCAATTGCAGGAGCTCAATCAGGCCAAGGGCTGGCCCCAGCACACCTTCCAATACACATGCTACTTGGGGATGCACACTGTGACGAAGTGGGGGGTTTTCTTGTTTTCTGTGGAGTTTCAACGGTTTGCATGCGGAGGGGGTGGGACTCAGTTTTCCTGGGTATTACTGGTTTAACAAGGTCAGGGGAGAGGGAGTGTGTTTTGTAGAGGACTGGAGAGAGGACTTGGGGACCCAGCCGATGGCCGGGAGGATGGATACCCCAGCGACCGGTGACCTGGCGACCCAGAGGCCCAGCTGAGGAGACGCAGCCGGTTCTGGCCAGTGGGAGGACAATGGGCTGCAGAGTGAGGACCCAGTGACCTAACCAGCCGGTTCCAGCCAGAGGACAGAAACAAGGAGAGGAGGCCCCGCTTTACGACCCTGTTTACCTGGAGAGAAGACAATGGACAGAGGCGGGGCCTGAGGCCGGTGATCTCAGATGCCCAGGTGGGAGCAGCGGGGCTCTGGGCTGGAGAGGGGGAGCAGGCAGAGCCCACCTGGATGCAGAGAGACTGGGATGTGCTGGGCTGAGGGAGGCCAGGCCTGAGAGTTTCCTGTGCTGTGTTCAACTCTCAATAAATCCTCCTGTTTTATGCTGGCTGAGAGTCACTCCGGTCTAGAGAACAGGGTTGCATCAACCTCTTTGGGGGTGCAGGCCCGGGGGGTCCAGAGCAAGTGGACTCCGAGGGGGGCCATGGCGAGAAACAGGTGTGCTAGGGCTCCGAGAGGTGCGGCTCCAGGAGGTAGAGGGGCCTGACCCCAAGAGAGAGTGGACCCCCAAGAAGGGTTGTCTCACTGAAAGGGGCACCCCCCACGGACCGCACGGGGCCAAGAGTGGGCACGATCTGTGAGTCCGTGACACACACTCAGGGATCCAATTGCAGAACATGCTCCTTGCCATCCTGGCCCCATTTTTTATTCAAAAACTTGTTGCTGTTTAAGAAGATTTAGGGGAGGCAGGAGGAGAGAAGAACAGACATGACCCACCCTGAGTCTTTAGCCTCAGACCCCTGCTGTAGATTCTCTGGCCTGGATTCTCCAGGGGAATAAAACATGGGAGCCAGAAGTCACCAGGCCAGAAGTGTGTCCAGTGGAAGGAGTGGCCCAGGCAATGTTCAGGGTAGCATTACTGACATCATTTAGTCAGTAAAATAGCTTCCGCTGTCCCAGCCACACATTTCGTGGCTGGGACGATAACGTCTCATGTTCTGTTCTAGCATCCCAAAGCCATGCTTTTGTGAGAAACGTGTTTAATCTTCAGCGATAGCCAACAATCTGGGATTTGTATTGGGATCTGTACAATAAGAGTCCAGTTCATTAGCAGTGTAGTTAGCGGTCAGATCTAAGAGGCAAGGTTTGTATCTGCTTAACAGTGCTGACAAATGCTAAATGGATGGGTCCCAGGTCTACATGCATAAGAGCATTCATAGTAAGAACAAGAGACTAAGACTGGCAGGCTAGTCAACATACCAGTTCCCTCCACGTGACTTGCATCAACTGGCTTTACTGGCTCAATCAAACCCAATGCTCTGAGAAATCTTATTAGAGCAACAGAAGCCATCACAGCCATGGGAGAAAGGAATGGAGCAAGACATTCAGATTTTCAGATCACAGCATTGGGAGGTTTTTTGTTATTTGTTTGGGGTGGGTTTTTTTTTGGGGGGGGGGGGGGGGAGAGGAATGAATCATCACTTGATTTGTAAACTAATGAAATGGTTTGGAATAGAACAGTTTGAAAAGTGACCTGGAGCTTCATATTTACACAGTCACTTTCCCTCTGGCCCTGCTTCTCCAAAATCAGACCCTCGCCCCAGTGAAGTCAACGTGGCCGTGTGGGCGAAGGGCACGCTCATGTACTTGAGCACAGGATCCACACAGCACTTTAAAGCACAACATTACTCGCAAGTTTCACGTGAAGCTTTAAACAAAGCGACACCAGGCTTAAATTCACAATGTATTTAATGCCAGTTACATTGCTTTACATGAAAAGTTACAATGGTCTCTATTTTTGTTTTTTTCACCATATGATGCTTTATATGTAACAATGCCACAAGTTCTTAGAATTTACCTGCATAAACTCTGGGGAGACCTTGCAAACTGCCTGAACTGTACAAGTCAGAAATGTTATGGTTCATACATTGAAATAAGTGTACGCAAGTTTTTCTTTTTCCATTTACAACACTATTGAACACACTCCAGACAGCCAATCGCTTCACACGAGTTGCATACATGAGATTCTAGACACAAACACCCCCAGCACCCCCTCCGCCCCCCCCCCGAAAGATACCTTTTGAGGACACTCCACTAGCCCCAGCAAACTACCTCCTTTGGCAACTGTATGGGAAACAAGGAATTTGTGCTGGTATTTTTTTTATATCCACTAAAGACGGTTTTTAACATTGCTCTACCACCACCCCTCCAGCCAGGTACCCAATACACTCAACCAGCTATGGGATCAGGAATCAACTACTCATCCCTTCTAAGCAGAACAGTAGGAGCACAAAGTAACCTGTCCTGCCCAGCCTTCCGAGCAGAGGGAGGATTAGGAACGGGATTGTTCTGAAACAGTGCGACAGAAATAATGCTGTTAGAAGCAGAGAATGACAAACTGAGCGTATAGAAGGATGGTCCCTCTTGACTGAGAGCTCTGTCGAATGCAATTCTCTGCTTGAGATTTCAGTGCAACACACAAGAAAGCTCCATGCGTAACTGCAGCACAGACTCCAGAGCATCTAGATTTCTCTGTGGTATTTCCTCCCTCCACTCTGGGGATTACTTCAAAACCAAACCCAACACTGCAGGTCTAAAGGAAGAGGACTGTCTGTTCCCCTCTCCTTTCCAAAGCAAAGCTTGTCTTACCCTGAGTTCGAATGTTCCTTTTACCAGTTGCCTCAGCAAGGGGGGCTCTCTGATGTAGGGCACACACGCCTAGGCTGATCACGCACCTGACAAACAGGAAAGCTGTTGTGGTATTGGGGCGGGCAGAGGGGATTACTGTCAGGATAGTTACCAGGACCACTGCACAACCTAGCCTGTACCACTCCTTCCCGGCCATCCCTGCACACACCATCAGACTGTCCACCTTTCTTCTGCACAAGTCACTTTCCACGTTTTCCTCCTCATTAGGTGGACACTTACACAACTTAAGCAGAGACAAATTTACTCCCCTTTCAGGGATGGTTTCCTTGTTTCCCTCCATTTACAGATTTTTCTCCAGGAGGAAAATGTTTTGTGGGTGGTTTGGACACTGAGCTAGGGGACTGGGGAACAGTTATCCCAAAGCACAGATCGCAAATGAGAAACTAAGCCACAGAATTAACTTGCGGCCATATTCCCCCTCCCAGTCTCTGACTCAAGACATGCATTACTTTCCTCTGGTCCTTTCTCCATCATAATTGCCCCAAGGGGTGGAACAGGCACCCATTACAGACCATATTTCACTACAAGTGATGCCTTTAATTCAGACATGCTTGCCTGACTTAATGATCTGACAGGTTAACAATTCCTTAGTGCTTTAGTGAGGCGACGGATCAGGATGTCAAACATGGAACAAGCAGCAAGAGAGGAATCAGGACACCATTGCAGACCATGTTTACAGTGCCTTGGAATTTTGTGGAGAGAACCAGAGTAAAGCAGATCTGTGCTGAAATGGTTTTTTGGAGGAGCGTGGGAAGGGGGCGGCGGGACTATTCAGGTCCCATTTTTGGCTTCAAGAGCTCCAACGCCGTCAGCTTTGCTACGGAACACCATGTTGAGAAGCACTCCTAGTACCCAGAGACCAACATCCACGCGTTAGCTGTAAATGGCACACTTGGTCAAGGCTGTAGTGAAATGGAATCAGAGTTCATAGCAATTCTCTTTGCCAGACTTGCTACCTGAAATTTGCCCTTTCTAAAGGGGTCGCTGCTGCTCTAGAGAAGCAGCTGTCTCCCACACCTTCCCTCCCACCTCCCCCCCACCCCGGGCAGGCTGGTTTCGCAAGAAGGTATCTGCTTACACACTATGTACAACAGGACAAGGTCTATATACACAATAGCCAAGAGAAGAGACAGAACTTATATCCAAACATTTTACAAAAGGAGGCGAGGGGCCAGATGCACAGCAGGTGAGCATTGGCACATGTACAAAGTAGACAGGAACTGGCTGCTGCAAGCATAACAGCTTCTCTTTAAATTAAAAGCAAGACACCCACACACACAAACACACACACAAGTGCTTAGCATCACACCTCACTGCATTATTCCAACAAACTGGCAGGATCTCTCTCTTCCTGAAACTTAAAAATGGGCCTCTGGCTCTGACCTAATTGAAGTTTAAAAAAAAAAAAAAAAAGAAACACTTCGCCCTTGTCTAAAATACCTTGCACACAGACTTACAAACACATGATGTTTCTTCCGTCCCATGTGGAAGACAGGCAACAATCTTAAAGAACCTTTGTCTTTAAAAACAGATCCACAATAGTCTTTCTTTCTAAATCCATCTCAACGGCTTTTGTCCTCATAAAGACACTGCAGCAATCAGTCTGCAATAATTGGCACAGCATAAAACTCTAAATAAATACTCCTGGGTCTTTAAAAAAAAAAGCCATCGTTTCCCCATTAAACTAAAAGTCTTAGACCAGCTTTGAATGTGTAATATCAATAATTCTTTTTAAAAAAATAATCATCTCTTTGGATTGTGCAGTAATCTTTCCTTCAGAAGAGGCAGCTGCTGTTAAAATCTTTTAAAAAAATTCTCAGCTCCATTATTTTAGCCAGATACTAAGTGTGCTGAAAATTAAACTCTTAGGTGAACGTCCATGTCAAATATTAGTCATGGTTTTAAATGGAAGAGAAAACTGTGTGTCTGAGGAAAATAAGCAGTTCTCCTTTTTTCTACTTGGAATATTAGTCCCAAGCAAACACAATACCCATTCTACATGCGAGAGGCCTCTTCCCAGCTCTAACTTTTGTCCTCTCCCACCAGTAAAATTTGATCAAGTCTGGCTAACTCTGGCTTCCGAAGAAGTGTGTCAAATCAGAGAATGATGAAGAACCCAGAGCAGCATTCCAAACCCCTCCTCACAAACAAATCCACTCATCTCTCACAGAGGTTACAAAGCAGCAGTTGGGATGCCCTTGGCCTAGTCTTCCTTATCATGGTCCATATCACACAAGTTCTACCCAATATATAAAATTAGATACTTTAGTTTTTCCCTCTTGCACCTGTTCCCCTTTATGAAGAATGAATTCTTAACCCTTTGATAGTTGCATCACCCTCCCAGCCCCACCCCAAATACTGTCCAATATGGTTCGCAATCATGTATTTAAGAAGAATCTTGAAAGTCCATCCTCCAAACCCACTGGCACTCCCCTTCCCCTCTTCTGGTTGATGGCGAGAAGGTCCATGCACGCCAAGTTTGTGTTTTTCTCCTGGCACTTTGTACCGGGGTCTCCTGGTGTGCAAGTACGGGGTTTACCGTATCCTGGTGAAGAGATTCAGAACAGACACAGACTCCTGAAAAAAAATGAAGAGAAAAGTTTTGAACCCAAGATCCCCACTCTAAATAGTCACTGAGAAAATGAGTTGAGCGCAGACAGCTCCACCACACTGTCTCAGCCCTACTCCACACACATTCATTTCTGCCATGAAGCCAGGGCTCGAAGCAAACCAGGCCTATGGAAATGGTCTGGGGCTTGCGTGACATTAAAGGGCAAAGCTTCATAAGCATCCCCGAGTTTGATGTTGGTCAGAGATCAACCTTCCTGTGCCCATGCATGTATACGGGGTCCATGGGGACTGTGAGCATGGCAGAAGATGGTATGGGCTAGTTTTGCAGTATAAGTTTCTGTGAAACAGGGACTACTGCGTATGTCCTACAGTAGAGCCACCAGAAACCAGATGAAGAGACTGCCAATCAATCCATTAACTGCTGGTCTGTCTCTCCGTGGTCCCTCCGCATGATATCTTGGTTCCTGGCCACCTCTGCTGTGTCTCCACATCTGCTCAAGATGCCTTGAGACTACTTTTAAAAAAAAGCCCCGCAGAAACTTTTTGCTGACCCCTACTGAGAAGTCAACTCTAAAATGGTGACAGTTCTCAGGGACTTAAGGGAGTTTGATCCGGTCTCCTAAAGCCAGTGTGCCAGAACTGAAGAATATGTATACAAATGACACTGCAACAGTGTATTAAAATGCTAGGAAAGAACAGGCAAAGGTGGACACCCTACATCACTGCTACTTAAAACGAGTGGTATGGTGTGGCATGGCACCAGCATAACTACCAATGGTTCCATCTTAAGAATGCGACACCCAGCCTTAAATGGAGACCGATGGCCTTTAGTTGTACTATATTATTATGCTCTAATAAATTTGTTAGTCTCTAAGGTGCCACAAGTACTGCTGTTCTTTTTTTAGTTGTACTAGTTACTTTACTTATTCTGTGCACAGAGAAGGCCTCATAAATCACTACTTTCAAGTGAGGATCACAAACCCCTTAGCCTTTGATCAAGACTCAATCCCCCCAGCTGCTAAGAGAGAAGTATTGGGGGTATGATCACTGTACACACAGGTAAGTGGAGGAATACAAAAGCAGTGAAGTGACTGTCCAAGGTCACACAGCAAGTGACTAGAGCTGGATAGAAGATCCACAGCCTCCCTCCTAGAGGCCTCTCCCGCACTGGGCAGCGCCTGCCGCACAAAGAGGAACGAACGAGCGAGCTTACCTTGGTTGAGCGGGTTTTGCTGAAAACATTCCAGAACCGCAGGGTTTCATCTCCTGCTCCTGTAACTATGGCCTCCCCATCAGGAGACATTGCCTGAGGCAAGAGAGGAAACAAAAGCACAAACAGGCTTCAAAATACATGTCCCAATGTTGCTAACCGGAAGTTTAAAATGGAGGCCTCCCCCCAGCAGAATACAAATGTTCAGTTCCCTTCACCTGCTCACTAATGGAGGTAAACCAGGCCTAGCTGCCTTTGCTTCCCCCTGCCTTGTCACCACTGCCACAGGTAAGATGCAGCATTTTGGAAACAAGGCTTAGTTTATGCTGCTACAGATACATACGGGTCCTTCCCATTATCTCTGGAATCGCACCTCTCTTTATACAGCCAGAAGTAAGCTGTTAAGATGCCAACATCACCCTACACATGGTTAACAAATGAACTAGCCACAGTGTCTAGAACAGTGTGAGACAGGCTCAGCTGATCCCATTCTGTGCTGAAGCTTCCCCACCAGATAAGAGACGCAGCGATCAAGAGATGGAACTGGATTAAAACAGGACTGGATGTTTTAATGCACAATCATGAAGAGGGAAAACAGCAGGTGGAATAAGGGGGAGGATTAAAAACTTTCTAACTCTGAAGAAACTGTCGGCTTGTACAAATTTCCCTTGAGCTCGGTTTGCTGTACCAGGTAGCTGTGCTCCTCAGAAGTGAGAGGAGTTGGAGTTTGACAACCTGGGGCTTGTCCAAAGGTTAATTTGTGTCACTTTTTGTCAAGTGGTGCAGAAGAATCCTCACGCCAGTGTCAGCAAGCAGGGACAGACAGATCCCTGTGCTCCTGTTGAGTGTAGTGACGCTTAGTCTTGTTTAAAGCAACAGAGGGTCCTGTGGCACCTTTAAGACTAACAGAAGTATTGGGAGCATAAGCTTATGCTTGCATCTGAAGAAGTGAGGTTCTTACCCACGAAAGCTTATGCTCCCAATACTTCTGTTAGTCTTAAAGGTGCCACAGGACCCTCTGTTGCTTTCTACAGATTCAGACTAACACGGCTACCCCTCTGATACTTAGTCTTGTTTGTTTCACTGACCAAACCCTGGGTAGCTAGGAACCAGGAGATCCCGGTACTAGCCAGTGTGGGTTCTGTCTCTGTGCACAGAACCAGAAGCAATAGGAGATCACTAAGCAGGAGTCGGCAACCTTTCAGAAGTGGTGTGCCGAGTCTTCATTTATTCACTCTGATTTAAGGTTTCGCGTGCCAGTCAGACATTTTAACGTTTTTAGACGATCTCTTTCTATAAGTCTATAATATAGAACTAAACTATTGTATGTAAAGTAAATAAGGTTTTTAAAATGTTTAAGAAACTTCATTTAAAATTAAATTAAAATGCCAAGCCCCCTGGACCGGTGGCCAGGACCCGGGCAGTGCGAGTGCCATAGGTTGCCTACCCCTGGGTTATAGCTTACCAGGTATAAGACTCTGTACGAATGCCCTGTTAGTTTTGCTACTTGGGTTAATGAGGGATATTTCCAGACGAGAATCTGGTTCTGCGAGTATCCATGGGTACTCACCTGTAGGGGGAAGACACAAGAATTACAAGAGAGAGTCAGTGCTGACAGTTCCTGATCCATGAAAGCTCAGCAGAGGACTCCAACCCCCTGGTTCAACTTACTAGTTCATTGGCATGTTTGGACCAAGCCAGATTGCACACTTGTGACCCAGTATCAATGCACTGCAAGGGCTGCCCGGTTAGAGTGTTCCAGAACCGAATGCAGCGGTCAGCTGTCCCACCACCCGAGGCCAACAGACCATGCTGGTGTGGAGACCACGCAATAGCTTTCACTGCTGCTAGGTGCTCTGTATATTGCTGGACAGGACTCAAGCTGGAGTGATTCCACACAAGGAGCTGGTGGAGAGAAGAAACAAGACTAATTAACACAACTCCAACCTCTGCTCCCCAAACCAAGGAGACAGCACCAGCTAAAGCCCAGCCTGGTGAAGCTTGCCCTGCACGGCTCAGCCAATGCACCTCCATCTTAGCGATTCCTGTACTGGGGCCTCTCCCTCAGGGACAGCCAAACCTGCTCAACTCAGGGGTCCTTTTGCAATTTGGGGCTAGAGTAAGATCTACAAACTCGTGTCACTTGGGCTATGTGCAGTGCTTGAACTCTGGTCTCTTGACATGAAAGACTGTGAATAATCCAGCCATAATCAAAAACTTTGGAAATCTGTTCCTCCCCCACCCCCCGTGAATGAGAGTAGAAGTTGCAAGAGCTTGGGACACTATCTTCCACCACACCAATGTCTGGGGAGTTAATTGTGCAGGAATCTATCCCAAGGTGCTCTCAGAATTGTTCTTGGTACCATATGTAACCATTCTTTGTTCTCTGGTAAATAGCAAACCTGAGCTGTGCCTGTTAAAACAAAACAAACGCGCAGAAGGGAATTTCAGTGTCAACTAAGTTATTTAAAACTGTGAACATTTCCTTCACTGCACACTGCCTAACTTCATGTTTAAGTGGAGACCATTTAAACCAGCTTCACTGAAATCTAACATCTTTCAGGCCAAACATACAGGTGTAGATACCCAAGCACATTAGGAACACCAAAGCATAGTTAAGCTGCCCTATTAATTTTTACCTAAGACGGACACTAGAAAGTTGTAGGATAGTTTAGTTTAGCCACATTTGGGGAGGGGGCGGGGGGGGAAAGAGAATGGTCTGTCAATCGCCTCGTTAGTAACAAAAAGGCATCTTCAGAAAGGCTGGAATTAAAAGTTGACATATCTTTGAAAGAAGGCAGCTTTTAAGATTGGGAGTGCAGGTTCAGAGACAAGGCCAAGGCCCACACCCACAGTAATCAGTACTATACCTTGTTATCATTGCCACCCGACGCTAGGAGTTGGTGGTCTGTGGACCACTTCAGCCCACACACCTCCTGCCTGTGGCCCTGAAGCCGTCGCTCAGACTGTAGTGGGGGGGTCCGGATGTCTCTCTGAAGGATCATTCTGTCCCGACTGCCGGAAGAAAGCTGGTCTGCATTCCATGCCAAAGCACCTGTAATGCACGCAAAGGAACAGAGTGAGAATTCCAGGCAGCTGTCAGTGCAGGATTCCTGGGGGTAAGTATCAAGCCACTATAACCAGAGGATGACTAAACAAATCTCGTCTTGAGCAACTTTTGTTGGAAGATCAAAAAGCTTTTTACATACACAAACCCCATGGGAGTTCATATTACACCCACTTTACAGCTGGGTAAACTGAGGCACGAGTGGTGTAACAACTTGCGTGAGGTCATCAGAACTCATGAGGTGTCCCAACCCCTGACATGGTCACCAATTCACACTGCCTACTTGTAAAAGCTAGTCCCTGAAAAGCAGGATGAACTGGAATCCTCAAGCAGCCAGCCTGGAGGGTTGAATGTCATTGGTTTCAACAAGGTGCATTAACAGGACACACCTAGGATGTCTCATCACACAACACCCTCCACAACTGTATGTGGCGATGACTCATAGTATCACCACTCCCAAGAGCAGGCCAGTGCAATTTTAAAGGACTCTTTAAAAAAAGCTATTTCATAGAAGGCTTGGGGAAGGAGTGGTGTGTGGGGGTGGAGTGACCATTCCCACACTCCCTTTTGGATCATAAATGATAGCAACACTGCACTATTAACATGGCCTTAAGGGATCCCTCGTCTACATTAGCAAATGGTAAACTTCAGCCCTCTTGCTTACTGTTCTTCCTTACCCACTCTGGCTGTGTGACCCTCAAGCATGGATAATTTCTTCCCTGCAGCTGCGTCCCAGATCTGTACAAAGCCCTTGTGAGTTCCAACTGCTACCAGGTTCCCCTAAATACACAAAAAGAAAACTTGAAATCAATAAAGTCAATAAGTAAACGTACAAAGAGATCCAAGAGCCGCACAACAGATTCCGAGGGCTTGTCTTCACTACAGAGGTAAGCTGACCTAAGTAACGCTACTCCAGCTACATGAATAATGTAGCTGGAGTCGATGTACCTTAGGTCGACTTACCCTGGTGTCTTCACTGTGCTGTGTCGACAGGAGACGCTCTCCGGTTGACTTCCCTTACTCCCGGGATCGACTGGAGAACGCTCTGCTGTCGATTTAGCAGGTCTTCGCTAGACCCTCTAAATCGATCCCCGCTGCATCAATTGCAGCAGTGTCAATCTCCCCATAGTGAAGACCAGCCCTCAGTCCCAAGAAGGCAAAGGGAGGGGGAGGAGTATCATCTCTGGAGACTACACATCTTGTAAGATCTGTCCTACTCAAAGGAACTCCATCTGTTAATCAGCAATGAGTTGAATGAAGATGCAATTTGAAATGAAATGAAAACTGAAAAGTATCAATAGATCCTTTTAAAGATAGATAATATTGGCACTTCTTTATAGAGCACCTTTTTCCCTAGGCCCTCTAAGATTTTTATAATCATTACCTAATTGCATCTTTTTTACACACCCCCAGACCTCAAGATGTTTTAACAGATAGGGTAAACTGAGGCACATGCATTAAGTGACTTGGGCAACATCATACAGTGAGCTATTGGCAGAGTCGGAAACAGAACCCCGGAGGCAGTCTTGACTCCTTGTTTTCCACTCTAAACTCCATGTGAGTGCTTGCTAAAGGGACAGCGAATACCTGTCCACTAGCTATTGGTTTAAACAGGATGGGGGATGTTGCTGAATTCCTTTGCAATGGGATACATCACTTTGGCCTCGACCAACCAGCCAGGCAGGATTTCATGGCACTACACAGAACATCAAACAGAGCACCTGGGGGTTCTGCCTCACAGAAGGCTTTTTTAGCAGGATGCTGGGCTCTTTTACCCCAAGCCTTCCCTGGAACAAGGAAGACAAAACTGGCAGGATAGGAATACGGAGAGGAATTAGAGCAAAGACACTAAGCACATGAGTTCATGCATGGCATCTCTCCAGAACAAGCAGTAGCCCGTAACCTCGTTCTAAGAGCACTGCCAGGGAGCTGCACTGCAGCAGTGGCACAGGGTGTTCAAGAACACGGCTCGCTCACAGACAGATATATTTGTGGTCAACGTCGGAGGCAGTTCTACACTCACAGACCAGTCCACGTCCATGCCTGCTATCCTGCTATGTAGGCAAGGTGCTTTTTTTGGAGTGGGTGTGGGCCTGCTATCCTGCTATGTAGGCAAGGTGCTTTTTTTGGAGTGGGTGGGGGGTCTGGAGGAACACACCTCAAGTGAATACATCTTAGGCTTTAACAAAAAAGTAGAGAGAAATGCTCTTCGGTATCTCGACTGAGGTCATGTGTTGCTCACTGAACTCAATCTAGGTGGTTCTCACTCCAGCGTGAGACGTGTATTCCTATCAGCTAAGGAGTGTCTCTAGTGACATACGGAGGATCAGATGTTCTGAAATGTTGAGTTCTTACAAATGCAACTGAAGTTAACAGGAGCTTTGGGTGCTCAGCATCTCTGTGTGGTAGTATTATACTGACCCGTTCTGACCAGCCCACTGATGTCACAGAATCGCCTTCCACAGACAGATCACACAACCGGGTCACCTTGAAAAGTAGGAAATAAGATGGAAATTAGGACTAAAGAGGCAAACTAGGAGATTAGTTGCCTAGCAGATTAGGTATTTGGAACTAAGAGCACTAGTACATTGCACCGCACAGATGGTACATTCCAGGGTACTGGAAAGAGTACTGCAGCAGAATATGAAACACAAAGGCTGATCCAACTGACCCGCAGTCCATTTTACTTTCTCCCATAGCAGCAAAGAAAGGGCCAGGCCTTACCTGGCTAGTGCAAGCACTCCATAGGTAAACACAGGTACCGAGGCCAACACTGAGAACATTGAGAGAAGACCAGTCCACTAGGTTCAGGTAGAAGTCATCCTGCAGCTCTGGAGCATCCAGCACTTTGAAAGGAATCTTGGAGATTTTTCTTGTTGGTTTTCGAGGTGATCTTAGCAATTTCTGACTGTTCACACAAAGAGAGACGGGATTGTTTTATGAGGCTTTGAAGGTACAAAGATTTAGAGAAATTCCTACTGTTTTGATCACTGCCTTTCTACAGAACTGTAGAGATTGAAAGAGATAGCACTGTTCCTTCAGTGCTTCCACCCTCCTGAGGCGAGCAGCTAGAGGGAAGTAATGGGCACAAAATGAAAAAGAGGACACTGCCCATAGCAAAGCTACCCTGTGAACTGAGCCAGTGAGGGTTAAGCAATCAGCAGGCTAAGTGACCCAAAATCAATCCTTAATACTACATTAGAGGAGTATTGAAATGATAAACAGGGCTATTTCTTGTAGATCATGATCAAAGCCATGTTAAGTAGACTTAGGCTTTGTCTACACTAGCACTTTTGTCCGTCAGGAGTGTGGAAATAGCCTTAATTTTTTGAAATGTAAACCTATATTGTCAGAGAATTAGAAGTAGATACTAACTGTATTTGTCTGTGTTTACCTATATCTGTTAACTTTATCAATGTGATCTAATTAGCTTGTAGATAATAAACTTCTGTTCTGGTTGTTACTATATTCTATTGATTCAGAGATCAAAAAGGAATGTTAACATTTAGAGGAAAATTGCGGTGTACTAATATCATTACTACAAACTTCAAAGAGAAAGGTAGACAGACTGTCTATGAACTGCTTGAATCGTTAATTACCTTATGCTAATGAATGCAGCTAGTTACTAGTGTGTGACTAAGGAATAGAGATTTACTTCAAAGCAACAATAGGTATTGCATATCCTTCATCCAAGAATGCCTGCTGTGATGTTTGCTGTCAAGATGCTACCGTAGCCAGCTAGAAAACTATAAAAACTCTAGGGCCTGAAACTTTTTATCTCAGATCTGCTCAAACTTCGTCAGGGGACATTCAAGTCACAAGACTGAGGTCTCCAGGTGTGCCCTGGACTATCCTTACAAATTCTCATGGAAGAATTTGAACAAGTTCTACACATGGACTAAACTATTGAACTGATTCTAAAAGGACTTTTACAAATGAGCAGCTCGCCATCTCTGCTATGAAACTGACCCGAGAACTTTATTCATATCTTACTCTAGGGGAATCCTGTGCTACTCCGCATGTGCATAATTCATGAGCTACGTTTCTAATTGCTTTAGCAGAAAAAAAGCTTCTGCTGAAATGTTGCTGCAGTCCCACCCGTTTCCCACCAGAGGGCACTGTGGCAATAGACCAAAGCAGCAGCTCCTGGCTAGCTAGGGAAGAGAAAGAGCCTGCCTTCTTCACAGTGACTGTCAAGTCAGGTCAGGAGACAGGGACTATGGGGAGACAGACAGCATGGGTGCTGGGGGTGTTCTGACAGGGGCTCATAAGGGCTAGTGGGTGACAGACTGGGGCAGGGGCTGAATGGGAGTGGAGGCACAGGGCCACTGGGGAGGGAGGTGCAGGGGGATGGAGGGAGGTGGTGTCTGAGTGGGGGTGGAGGGACACGTGGACAGGAGGTGCAGGAACACATGGGACAGGGGCAGATGTGCCTGACTGACTAGGAGAGGCTAGGAGTCAGGGAGCTTCCTCCATGTAGACCCTGGCTAACAATCCCTCCTTGCCGCCGCGCCCCCCCCCCCCCCCCCACAAAAAACCTGTTCCATACTTTTCCCACCCATACCCAACAACCCTCTAAGTTCACACCCAGGCTCCTTCCCAGCAATTTACTGCCTCTCTCTTAGCTACTCCGTTATCCCTAACTCCCCTAAGCCTTTGCACTGCTTCGGAGGGGTGCGGGAAATACAGTTCTGTATTGTAGTTTAAATGAATTACTACTCAGAGTTCTGTATTAATATGCCTAATAAGGAATCTATTTTTCAAAAAACATTTCCTGACTCTTTTTTGTTTTCTGTATTGTTACACACATACTTGCTGACAGGTATTTTGAAATAAATGACCAAAAATAATTGAAACTGGTGTGATTATATTGTGTTATTTTGACAAATAAAATATGCAGAATTTTAAAATATTGTGCGCATAATTTTTAATTTGGGGGAGAATTCCCCCAGGAGTAATACCGGTACGTATAATGATCTTTTAACCATAGCAACTCTGTCTTTTTTTTTAAGATAAAACTTTAATTAATTAATAAGAATTGGCTGTAAGAATGTATTTGGGTAAGATCTGAAGTATTAACTAACCTGGTGGGTAATGTGTCTGGTCTCTTGGGATTGGTAGAACTTTATATATAGTGAATAAGATTTTAAGTAATCCTCACTATATTAGATTTGGCTGTCCACGTGGGAGCCCAGAGCTGGATTGCTTAAGGGGAACTGTGTTTCAGCTTCTGGGTAATCAGTGTGGTATTACAGAAGCTATTTTGTTACTGGCTTGGAGAATCTAATTATAAGAATAAACCATCAGTTTTGGGGATCGTCTGCCCCATCCTTTGCAGTTTGCCCTGACTGAGGCGATCTTCGTGTGGCCCCTCCAGTGACCATAGCCACATGCCCAAAAAGGGGAGGCCACTTAATAACACTCCTGATATTAACAACTTCTGGTTAATAGCAACATTTTGCTGGGAACCAATCCTGTCTCATTAGACTACAACATTAATGGGATTCAGATACTAACAGGCATGCTGCTTTTCGACAGCCTTTTGACATGCTTTTCAGGCTGCAGCCCTGCCAATCTGCCTGCCTGTTTGGGAGGAGGATGCCGGGCTTTTCATGGGAGCAGGAGCGTGGGGGTCCAAGGGGCTGCACGGTACCACTGTGCTCTCCAGGCTGTGCCCTGCCCTGGTACCAGAGGCCCAGGCTTGGCACGTCCCAGTGCTTCCTTCCCTGGCTATAGCCCTGCAAACCTGCCTTCAGGGATGTGGCAGGGAAGAGAGCACTGGGACATGCTGAGCACCAGCCAGAGGCAGGTTTAGAGAGCTGCGGCATGGGAATGCATATCCCAGTGCTGGCTAGAGCCTCCCAAACCTCCCCCCCCCCCAATTCCCTGCCCACAGCCTCCCCTCCCAGCACTGCCTTCCCTGGCATTGCCTTTCGCTTACCAGCAGCCTCTGGATAATAACAGCAGTTGCTGGGAACTGAGAGATTGCTAACAAGTGGAATCTACTGTATTTCAAGGGCTGTTTGCACAGAGACAAGATCCTTGCTCCTTAGGTGTCTGAGTACTCCTGCTGCATACTTCCCCTCCTGAAATCCCATAGCTGTACAGCAGGGGTCAGCAACCTTTCAGAAGTGCTGGGCCAAGTCTTCATTTAGTCACTCTGATTTAAGGTTTCGCGTGCCAGTCATACATTTTAACGTTTTTAGAAGGTTTCTTTCTCTAAGTCTATAATATATAACTAAACTATTGTTGTATGTAAAAGTAAATAAGGTTTTTAAAATGTTTAAGAAGTTTCATTTAAAATTAAATTAAAATGCAGAGCCCCCCCAGACCGATGGCCAGGACCCGGACAGTGTGAGTGCCACTGAAAATCAGCTCGCATGCCGCCTTCGGCACGCATGCCATAGGTTGCCTACCCCTGCTGTACAGCAACCAATTATAACATTAGTCAGAGAGCTCCTTAAGAACCCCAGCCCCCATTTTTCCCCACCCACAGGTAGCCAGCATTACCTTTTGTTGCTGACAGGTGACAGGGAATATGGGGAGACCTCATTGCCATCATCTGGACTGGAGCGTTTGGTGCTGAGCGAGTACTGCACAAAGAAGAAAGCATTGGATACAAAAACCCCACACAGTACAGGTCCTGACGTGCCAGAGGTTTACAAGATCACCTACAATGTAATTAATTAACATACATTACCTAGGCAGAGGTCCCTCCAAAACCCTGCATTGTGGTGGCCCCACTGTGTTTTACTTTACAGTTCCTTCCCTTAAAGATTCCTTTAAATCTTGCTCTACAGCAATACTGAGAAACTAATTTCTGTTGAATCTCAAAACCTCTCCTTCATTTAGGGAACACATCAAGACCATGTGTTAACTTGCCCACATCCTTTCCAAAACAGTCTTTCAAACCCTCGGTCATAATTCAGGAAAGAAGGATTTCTGCAGCAAGCAGCAGTTCCTCATGCTGTCTGTGGACAGTGTCCACTGGATTTTGTTACTAATACAACCCACACTAGTCATTCCATACTATTGATGACTCATTTTAAACCTTGGCTAGACTTCTTAATATAGCTACTACACTATGCACCTGCTAGCATATTTGAGGAGTGTCCAACTCCTCTCGCATGAGCAATGCAGACCGATGCATTGCTAGCCAAACTTACCGTGAAGAGGCTCTTCTTCTCTGGCGTGGATGGCTGCAGTCTCCTGTCCTCGGTCTGCGGGTCCTGCACTTTCTCAATCCCTGCTCCCAGCAGTTCGTTCTTTAGCAAGGCTGAGTAAGCAAGGCCATCTGTACGAACATACAAACGAGCTCTTGAGCAGAGTCTCCTACGCTAGTGGTTCTCAACCGGGGTACGCAGTGGTCTTGCAGGGGGGTACGTCAACGCATCTGAATGGGCTGTGAAGACCAAGTTATATTCCCTGTGATGATGCCTCCAGGTCAGGGCTGTGGCCCAATAGCTAGGGCAGCAAGCGAGATGCTTGCACTGCCGATGCCCATGCTAGGACTTCAGTGTCAAATCAAAAGCTAGACACAAAGGAACAAGTGGGACAAAACACATCTACCTTTGCCATTGTCTGAGGTAGCATCCTTTGCTTTTCTGTTTTGACTTGGTGACTTTTCGTTTTCCTAGAGGGGGGAAAATATATGCTAACAAACACTCCAGTCACTGCAAACAAAGATCTCACAAAATTCACTTTTCTTCCCCCCCCCCAGTAATGGGAAAAGCACCACCATCTTGAAAAATCTGCAGCAATCGATTGTGATGCTGAGGCATCAAATAGTGAAGCAGCAAAAGAGATGGAGAGCAGAAGGTGAAGCAGTGGGGAGCAGAGGGGGAAGGTAATACTCTACTAGTCCTCTGAAGTAGTTTTCCTGCCAAACAAACTTCTTTAACTCTGTGCAAACTCCCCCATCCTGCTAAGAAAAATACCTTGTGCTGTGTAACTCGGGGGTAATACTCACATTTATTCTGTGGAAGTTAATGCTCCAGTTGGCCCCAGCTCTTGAGGGAATGAAACGGTCTCCATGTTTACTGGGGGAGGACATTGGAGAGTTGGAAGGTGTCAGTGTTCGTCTCATCTCAACTACCTGAAGTTTAAAAAGTTACATATTGAGAGACACTGCAAGAACCAGGCAGGAAAAATGTTGGATCACAGTGGGCTCTGAAAGGCAGACTCCAGAAATCTGCTTTCATTAGGGCCAAATAAACCTGGAATGACAGAACACACAGTTTATCACCTTACAACCCTAGTAAGCACTCCTTACACAGGCACAATTCCCACTGACAAGTGCTAACAGGAGCACTTAAAGAACCTGTCTCTCCACATGCTCCCTCTCAACAGTGGAGATCAGCTGGTATGCTCTTGCCAATGGTCCCGAGGTTTGAAATCTGGGCAGCTGGAGGCAGGGCACTGTGAGGTATTGGCATGACTGGAATCCCTTCCCCTGTTGGTCTGAAAGACCCAATTAGCAGCAATTCAGGCCTCACATAAACATACAGTGTATTGTACCTTATAAGAATATCGCACACACAAAACACGTGCTAGTGAAGGTTGCAGGCACTCAGCATGATCTTTTTTCTATCCTTCCAGAACAGGAGGGTGTTGACCCCTGAGAGTCCCGCAGGGAGATTTCAGTACCTTGCTCCTCCCTAAGCCTTTTGGCCAGTGTGATCTCTGCCATACCCAGGCTGCTGCCGTGTATGCCAAGGGCGCCGCAGCGTACGAACAGGAGTTTGGAGTGGGTGTGTGCGCACTGAAGACAGCAGGTTTTATTAAGGTCAGATAAGTACAGCAACGCTTCCAAGTCCTCTTGGCATTCCTATGGGAGCAGAGTCATGGCTGCCGTGTTGTGTGGGAAAATGTCACCTTAACACTACTTCCTAATTTTCTAACATTTGTTTGTTTTCTCCATAATGCTAATGTTCTTGTAGGGGGTGAATAAAGGGACCTCTTTTATATTTCTTGGTTTTACTAGAGATATCGTGTGCATTCAGCATCAACTGTCATTTAAATTCAGCATTGAACCTAAATCAATTACATCAAGTAGAATCTCTGCAGGACTACAGTTAAGTGTGTATTTTAAGATCTTAGTAATGGCAAAAGATATTATGGAGTTCGTAGCAGATATGACCTGAACTAATATACGAATCCTCCTGTGGGAATTTTATTTCAGTTAAAAGCCATTTACGTGCATCATGTCAGCTGAGGACACGTTCCAAGACTCAGTAAGATATGGAGATCGAGACCACGGTCTTTAGACTATTTACACACTTTACCTAAGGCAAAGAAAGCAAGAACAGTGAAATACCAACATAAGTGGATGACATGGATTAGACCAGAGATCGGCAACCTTTGGCACGCGGCTCGCCAGGGTAAGCACCCAGGCGGGCTGGGCCGGTTTGTTTACCTGCCATATCTTCAGGTTCGGCCGATCGCGGCTCCCACTGGCCGCGGTTCATCGCTCCAGGCCAATAGGGGCTGCGGGAAGCGGTGCGGGACGAGGGATGTGCTAGCCACTGCTTCCGCAGCCCCCATTGGCCTGGAGCAGTGAACCGCGCCCAGTGGGAGCTGCGATCAGCCGAACCTGTGGACGCGGCAGGAAAACAAACCGGCCCGGCCCACCAGGGTGCTTACCCTGGCGAGCAGAGGGCCAAAGGTTGCCGATCCCTGGATTAGACTGTATCACAGACTTGTAACGATTTGAAGGCATATCCACATAGAGACAGCGGGTGCAATTTAGGGCCATGTCACAGTATACAAGGACCTTAACACACTCGGGGCTAGCTGGAGGACAATTCTCTCAGCACAGGTGTTGTGTAAGGAAGCTACAGGCCTCCCTGTAAGACCCACCACAGGGGGAAGTATTGCCAACCCCAACTGTCCAAAAGTTATGAGATTGGTTTAAAAATCTGATAAAATTAAAATTTGTGCTTCTGGATGCATTTGAGACATGTGTTCAAGCTTTTCTCTGCAAACACGAGAGTGAGAAACTTACTTTTTAAAAACATGAGCCAAGATTAATGTAATCACTTGTCTCCAGGAGCAGGGGTGTTAAGTAACACATCAAATATCACAAGTCTCACAATAAAATTACAAGAACTGGCAATACTGGGCACCATGGCATAGCACTATGGCGATCTAGGGTGGCACCACAGCCTACAGTGCCCCTTGGGTCCAGCTGCTGAGCCTAACTTACCCCAGCTGCCATTTTAGGCCCCAGAGGCACCCCAAATCTGGGACGCACAAAGGTGGATGAAAGTAACCTTTGACCCCCTTCCACTGGAATGCAGTGCTTGGGCCACGCCTCTAAGGGGTACAACACAGTCTCTCCCAAAGGATTTCAGAAGAATATTTTACTTGCCTCACCAATCTATTAGAATTGTTTGAGGGGGTCAACAAACATGTGGACAAGGGTGAACCAATGGATATAGTGTACTTGGACTTTCAGAAAGCCTTTGACAAGGTCCCTCACCAGAAGCTCTTAAGCAAAGTAAGCTGTCATGGGACAAGAGGCTCTCATGGCTCAGTAACTGGTTAAAATATAGGAAACGGAGGGTAGGAATAAACGGTCACTTTTCAGAGTGGAGAGAGGTAAACAGAGGGGTCACCCAAGGAACCGTACTGGGATCAGTGCTGATCACCATATTCATAAATGATCTTAACAAAACAGTGAGGTGGCGAAGTTTTCAGATTATACAAAATTACGCAAGATTGTAATTCTTCACAGTTTTCTTTGGATTTAACTAAGGGACCTCACAAAACTGGGTGACGGGGCAACAAAATGGCAGATGAAATTCAATGTTGATAAATGAGAAGTAATGCACACTGGAAAACAATCCCAACTATACATACAAAACGATGGGGTCTAAATTAGCTGTTACCAATCAAGAAAGATCTTGGAGTAATCAAATCATTGATAGTTCGCTGAAAACACCTGCTCAGTTTGCAGTGGCAGTCAAAAAAGCTAACAGAATGTTCAGAACCATTAAGGAAAGGGATCGATAAGATCATAATGCCACTATATAAATCCATGGTACCCCCACACCTTGAATACTGAGTGTGGTTCTAGTTGGCCTAGCTCAAAGATATATTACAACTGGAAAATGTACAGAGAAGAGCAATACAAATGATTACGGATATGGATCAGTTTCCATATGAGGAGAGATTAAGACGACTGGGACTGTTTATCTTAGAAAAGATGACTAAAGAGGGATAGGCTAGAGGTCTATAAAATCATGACTGGTGTGGAGAAAGTGAATACGGAAGCGTTATTTACCCTTTCACATAATTCAAGAACTAAGGGTCACCCGACAAAAATTAATAGGCAGCAGGTTTGTTTGTTTGTTTTAAAAAAAGGGAATTACTTCACATAACACACAGTTAACGTGTGGAAGTCACTGTCACGAGATGCTGTGAAGCCCAAAACTATAACTGGGTTCAATTAGATACGTTGATGGAAGATAGCCAAGAATGGACCTATTAGCCAAGCTGGTCAGGGATGCAACCCTATGTTCTATATGGCTGTAAGCCTCTGACTGGGGATGAATCACTCGATAATTGCCCTGTTCGGATTATTCCCTCTGATGCTGGCTAAGGCCAGATGCTTCAGAAGACCGGATACTGGGCTAGAGGGACCACTGATCTGACCAAGTATGGCCATTATTATGCTCTTATGACGTAAAACACCGCAAAAAAGCTGGAAGATCAGTGTGCATCTAAAGTCCACCTATCGTATACCCCCAACATTCAGAAGATTTGCTAGCTTAAAAAAATTCAACTGTCTATATTCCAGTAGTACCTAATGAGATTATTATTCAGTACTTGACATCAGGAAACTATATAAAGATGTTAGAACACCCTTAGGCTTCTGAGTATTACCTACATACAGAGATTTAACAAATTTTAGCGGATAAAAACTGGCCAAGTTAAGAAGTTGTTTGAGTAATTGTTTCCCAGGACAATTCAGAAACTTAGACAGTAGAGCATTTCAGTCAAAGGTTTGGTTTAGTTTATAACTAAAGGCCTCTATGCTAGTAAGTAGCTCATATAGGACGCTAGATAGCCTGTCTGAAGGACAGTAGAGAAAGCACATTACAGCTCACAGAATAAAGTCTGTTCTTTGTTGGGGATGCGGGGAGGGGCAGGGGCACCTGGGTAAGTCACTAGGAGAATCATTAGGCACAGTGGAAATGTGCTGACTTACACAAGGCATTGTGTTTTCATTCTGGATGTTGATCTGGCGCAGGAGACGTCTCTCATAATCCTGGTCCATGGTGGAAAGGGTGGGGGCTGGGGAGTCTAACAGTCCCAGGACTTTCTATTCATGAAGTCTAGCCAGTAATCAGTCTGCTGCAACAAAACAGGAAGAAAGTCAACAAATGGTGCACAGCCCCATATACAAACCCACTGCCACCACCAAATTTCATTTCTATACCACTGCCCATGGGAGATGCTCAAAGCACTTTACAGACATTAATGAATTAAGCCACCCAACCAGCATGAGAAGTACACAAAATTTCTCCCACAATCTGTGAAGCGAAGCACAGAGAGGCTAAGTGAGTAGCAGGATCACAAATGGAAGCTAGAAGTCCCAACTCAAATCTTGTGCTTTAGACACAGGACCATTTTGCCTCTCTGTCGCACAGTATTCAGAATTTCAATTGGTAAAGCATAGCACAGAGTCAGTGCACTAGCTGGTTAGGAATTTTATTAAAGTTAATGTTTAAAATTAAATATACACAAGTTAAGAGGGAAGGTACTGTACATCCGGAGTCAGGCTTGAGTTATGAGGAATTATAGGTATCGGTTACAAAGATCACGAGATGCATACAGATCACATAACCAGCATAGACCCAGATTGGGGGGTGGGAGTTTTAAAGCATCAGTGGATAAGTGGACTCGGGTACACCACCCATGGAATGTATTATATTACACCACACTATTATCCTCATGGCTGCTGATACCACCCAGCGCTACAGTGCTGGGTGGACAGTTGGTCCTAGTCTCCACTGAGACCTGGTTTATGCTTAAAAATTCGATCTACCTAGCTATGCTGTTCAGTGCTGTGAAAAATTTCACACCCTGAAAACCAGTTAGGTTACCCTTATCCCCAGTATAGACACAGCTAGGTCAGTGGAATAACTTCTCAGTCGATCTAGCTACCACCTCTCAGAGAAATGTATTAAACTACATTGATGGAAAAACCTCACCTGTCGATGAGGGAGTATCTACACTACAGTGCTACAGCTGTAGCTGCAGTAGAGTAGCCACGCCCTGATTATCTTTCAGTTATAAGATCCAGGATGATGTGATTTCACAACAGATATTCATTTACATTGGGTTGGTAAGATTTTAGGAAATGTGTCATACAAAATTAAACATAATTAAACATTATCTTTCAAGTTCTAGTCTCACAGTCTTACAGCTTTTCAGCTACTTACAGAACTTATACCATTAGATTACCAGATCACACTTTAAACAGAACTCCCTTTTCTTTCAGGCATGAGAAAGGACAACTAAAGACATCAGTCATCTGACAAACTTTTCTCATCTACTGCATTGTCACTCTAATGTAGCTTCCTAAAGGATGCATTTTAGGACTCTGTGGCTACAATATACAGAAAATGGCAACAGCAGTTTGTTGGGAATATACAGGGTGTCTTGTTTTAGGTTAAATCCTGACCAAAGCAAAAACTGGAAATCCTGTTTGTACACGATATACACTGACAAATCTCATCACATACAGATTTTGAGATGTTGACGTTTTGCAGAAAACATGATTTCAGTTAATCACGGAAAGATGAAGGTTTTCATTTGGGAATGTTAACACACTTACTATCCTTTGCTTAAAACAGATCAAAAAATACTCCTAGATTGGTGTCAAGTGAATGTAATATAAATGAGAATGGTCTGAGAATATAAACCCATGTTTCCTCATGCATGTGCATCAACATGGTTAATTTAAAACTTTAAACCAATCACTGCTGTTGAAATCAGCAATGTCCCAATTTACAGTGCTCAACTTGTAACATATATAAACAAAAGCTATTCAAGGGAAGAGATTTTTGATCATGGATACACATCGTTTTTCTAAAACCGAGACAGTTTGCCTAACAGAACACACCAAAACCTTTAAACATATAGCCGGATTTTTGAGTTCACTCAGCAGCATGTATTGTAACTCTCTGAGCACATAACTAAGCATTGCATTAGATTCATAACATTATAGTAATTTTCATTTCAAGATTGTGTGATCCCAGAAAATCGCCAGAAAACATTAGCCTCGTAAAATGCGTTGCTACTTTCAGTAGCAATAAGAAGTTTGTGTATTTCTTTTTAACCTTCCCGAAATTTAAGGAATTTATTTTAGTAAAAGCAGGTAAAATGGTACATTGTTCTCAGTGGCAGCAACTTGGGGCTGAACTCTTGAAAATATGACCCTCAGGACCTGATTCAAAACCCTTTGAAGTCAGTGGAAAGACTCCAATGGACTTCACAAAACTTTGGAAGAGGCCCTACGTTTTGCAAAATTAAGAGTCACTAACAACTTCTGAAAGCTTTAAAAAAATAAAACCACAACGTCTTACTGCTACTAAGTACCAACATTTCACTAGGATAGCCACGTGACACCCATGACAGTCACTAGTCTCAAAACCAGAATTTCAGGAAAAACATTCACTTTTCCACACTACTCAGGAGACCATCATCTGTATATCAAGTATCAGGGGGTAGCCGTGTTAGTCTGTATCTACAAAAACAAGGAGTCTGGTGGCACCTTAAAGACTAACAGATTTATTTGGGCATAAGCTTTCGTGAGTAAAGAAGAAGTGAGGTTTTTACTCACGAAAGCTTATGCCCAAATAAATCTGTTAGTCTTTAAGGTGCCACCAGACTCCTTTTCATCTGTATATGTATCAATAAAATTAGAGTAATCCAACATAAGAATACTGCATCTACTTTTAATCATGCTACTAAAACTGTTCAGTATTTTAATCCAAATCACTGTTACACACAAGATGTGTCAGTTGTATAACAAGTTAAATACAAAAAGTAAACTTAAGTTTGCAAGACCTCAGTGAAGAAGTTCACAAAATTAAGGTTGTGTGACAACAGTACCTCATCCACACTTCGCATCTTGTATATTTTATGATACTTTTTAATAACAAAAAGAGTAGCTTTAACCCATTTAACAAGGAAGGGAGAAGAGAAAATACTGCACAGGAGCATCAGGGCAAGAAGTGCTAATGGTGCTCAATCAGCTATCTAACTTGCCAGCTTGCGTGTGCTTGAAACCAAAACCATAACATTATTTTAACACTAGATGTTTGCATTTAATTGTCTAGAATTTTTTTTAATTATGAAGAGAACAATAAATAGAGACAGACTGCTTGTGCAGTTTATGAATTCCACTGGCTTTGATAGTCCTAGTGTCAAGTATAGCATAACTATAACCTGTGTTTGGAACCTACATAAACAGTTTAGCACCCATTTTAAAAGGATCACCACCAACTTCTATATGAATGAAATGGATAGGCAGGGTTTGTTAAAGCCAAATGTTCAACTCTCTTGCCCTGCTGGTGTGATCAGGGTCAAGAGAGTTCAACTGTGGTTGAGGGGGTGGAGAAACTTGTGTTTGATACCCAATGTCAACACTGCTAAAGAGTTACTCCTGAAGGAATTCTGCGCCAAAAAATTAAAAATTCTACACACAATATTTTAAAATTCTACAAGTTTTATTTGTCAGTAAATAAATGCAGAGGCTGCAGCATGACAGTGGGGAGCACAGGCTAATGGCTGCACAAAAGTGGGAGATCTCCCTGCAGACCCTCCACCCCGGGACACTGACTCTGCGGTGAGGCTGCACCCAACCCTGACACAGCACAAGGCCTGGGCCTGCCCCAGAAACACCCTGGGGCCCTGCCCCTCTGCACCAGGCACACCAGGTGTGGATCAAGCAGACTCAACCAGACAGGATCCAAGGGTGAGGGGTCTAGGTGTAGGGCGATCTGGATGCATAGAGGTTCGTTGGGCGAGAAGTTCCAGGTGCAATGGGACTCCACAGGGGCTTGAGCTCAGCTGAGGGGTCTGGGTGCAGCTAGTTGGGGGTCAGTGGCATGGGGATCTGTATGTGGGTGCTCAGGGTGGGGCAGGGGGTGGGGCATCAGAGTAACGGTTTGAGTGCAGGAAGTGGGAGGCGGTCTGGGTGCAGGAGTGGGAGTCCAGAGGAAGGGGAGCCTGGGTGCAGGGGGGCTCCAGATGCGGGGGTTGAGGGTCACTGGCTGGGGTTCAGGTGTAGAGGGCATGGGGAGTTCTGGATGTACCGGGAGAGGCTTGGCAGGGGTGTCTGAGCATGGGAGGTCCGGATGCACAGGGGTTGGGTGGATGGGGGAGCAGCTCCACGTCCAGTGACCCCTCCCCCCACAGCTAAGGAGCAATAGGGACAGGAAACAGGAGGATCTGAGCTTCCTGCAGCTGGTGGAGGTTTCTGGTGGGGTGGATCTGACATAGCCCCAGCAACTTCTTGCAGGGGAAGAGAAAGTCCCGTCCTCTCCTGCCTCCAGCCCAGATGAGACTAGCAGGTGATCATGGCTCAGGGTAAGAACCACTGGCTGGGGTGTCCCCAGCCACACAGTGATTTACCTCTCTGCTGGATGCTCCAGATGCCTTAAACAATGTCCCTGCACTGCTTAGGAGTGGTGCGTGACTGCTCTTGCAGCTTCCCTTTGCTTCCGTCAGAAAGTCATTTTTCTGCAGGGAAGCAAAGAAATCAGTGGGGGACATGAATTCTGCGCACATGCAGCGGCGCAGAATTCCTCCAGGAGTAAAGAGTCCAGGGTAGATACAACCCATGTGTCAGGATATATATTCCACAAGGCAGCAAGGCATGTACAGTAGATACGAACACCAGAGTTATGAACTAACTAGTCAACCACACATCCCATTTGGAACTGCAACTACACAATCAGACAGCAGTAGAGAGAGAGAGAAAAATAAATAAATACAGTACTGTGTTAAAAGTAAGCTACTAAAAATATAAAGGGAAAGCAGTGTTTTTCTTCTGCATAGTAAAGTTTAAAAGCTGTATTAAGTCAATGTTCAGCTGCAAACTTTTGAAAAAATAACCATAATGCTTTGTTCAGAATTATGAACCACCTCCATTCCCAAGGTGTTCGTAACTCTGAAGTTCTACTATAATTAGAACAACATTAAAACAAATGCAATTATTTTGTCAACTAGTTAAACTGGCATTCAGAATACCACTGGAAAAAGTTTTAAATGCATGGATATGCTCTTTCCTGATCTAGAATTTTTTAAGTGATCTTCATACTAATGAAAAAGGATCATAATTCAATGTCTTTGACTATAGAACATATTATTAAACATTATATTTCTTGCTGAAGAAAGTGAAGATGAAATTGCAGTCAGATTTTAGGTTAAGAAAGAGCCTTTTCAAATAGTTGAAGCTGTCTGTTTTAACTTCAGTTTATGCTTTCTTTTTGCCACTAGAGAAAAAGTTATAATAATGCCACCAGTGAATTCAATACTTATTTTTCATATGCAGCGCTGGTCAGCCTGGGTACAAGTTAACAGTTGCTTAATTAGTAAAAATAAATACTCCAGCCCATTAGAGTATATACCAACATGCACTGTTCTTCAGATTACACTTTTAAATCTTCAAGTGAAACATGTTTTACAATTTACATCCTAAGAATTTTTATAACAAAAACAGAGCTTTTTTTAAAGTTAAAAAAAAAAAAAAAAAAAAAATCAGAAAAGCTGCTCTTGGCTTGGATTAGTGTGTTTAATTATATTTTAGTATAAATCTTTGAATAATAGTAAGAAATTCAAAATATCATCTGAAGCTCTCAAAGAGCTTTACAACAAAATATGATTCCCATATTTTACTGAGGAAAATGGAGTAAGAAAGAGGTTAAGTGATTTGCCCAAGGTCACGCAAAGCAGAGTTCAACTCAAGTCTCCGGGCTCCCAATCCTAGGTTTTAAATCACTAGACAATGCTATTACAATCAAGACTATTACCAGACAACAAAATGAAAGAAGGTGTAGCAAAGTAACTGGAATAATTAGGCTAAACTGCATACTTTAGTAAGAGTGGTGTTAGATTGTATCGGGTCATTACTGACTCCTGTCTCTTATATTTTTAGAAACTGGACATAAAAAGTCAGCATAGGCTAGATACAGCCAACAAGATCTCAACCAGTAAGTGATTTAATAAAATATTATTAATAATAAAGGTACAAAGTTATGTTTAACTGAAAACTGGCTCCAAATTGTTAAAACCAAGTTTTATAAGAAAAGAGAAATTCTGCTAACAACATATATTGGATTTACACTAGTTAATGGAGATATTCTTCTTTTATCATTCTGGCTTAAATCTGAAATTGGCTCATTACACTTGTGTGTCTTAATAATTGATATTCTAAAGCAGTGGTTTTAAAACTTTTTTCCTGGGGACCCAGTTGAAGAAAATTGTTGATGCCTGCGACCCAACGGAGCTGGGGATGAGGGGTTCAGGGTGTGGGAGGGGGCTCTGGGCTGGGACAGGGCGGGAGTCAAGGCTCTGGGCTGGGGGGGTACAGGCTCTGGGGTGGGGCCGGGAATGAGGAGTTTGGGGAGCAGGAGGGGCTCCAGGTTTGGGGGGGGAGGGGGCTCAGGGCTGCAGTGCGGGAAGGAGTCAGGGCTCTGGGCTGGAGATGAAGGGTTTGGGGTGCAGGAAGGGGTTCCAGGTTTGGGG
This sequence comes from Chrysemys picta bellii, assembly GCF_011386835.1. Taxonomy (NCBI): domain Eukaryota; kingdom Metazoa; phylum Chordata; order Testudines; family Emydidae; genus Chrysemys; species Chrysemys picta. The sequence continues at coordinate 4,146,164 of NC_088815.1, forward strand.
GGCTCAGGACTGAGGCAGGGGATTGGGGCACAGAGTTACCTCCGGCAGCTCCTGGTCAGTGGCGCAGCCGGGGTGCAGAGGCAGGCTTCCCGCCTGGCCTGGTGCCACGGACTGCGCTGCGCCCTGGAAGCGGCGAGCAGCAGGTCCAGCTCCTGGGCGGAGGTGCACAAGCGGCTTCGCGTGACTCTCGCCCACAGGCCCCATGGCCCTCCTGCCTAGAAGCCGGACCTGCTGCTGGCTGCTTTCGGAGTGCAGCGCGGTGGCGGAACAGGTAGGCACTAGCCTGTCTTAGCCGGGCAGCACCACCAACAGGACTTTTAACATCTGACATGCCACGACCCAACCCAAAGTTTGAAAAATGCTGCTCTAAAGAAATACCCCCGACTTCAGCATAAATTAAATGATCTATAACAGCATATTTGAAAAGAGACGTAATAACAACAAGCTTCAGCCACATGTGACATCAGCTAACATCCTGGATGCCTCAGAACCAGGGCACAGCAGAGAGACAGCTCTAGTGGGGCAGAAGAGACAGCCTTTTTATAGCCATGGGCACAGGCAATATTTCCCTGCTCTCTGTAGCCTCTGACACACTGCACCAAAAGGTACAGCTACCCCACCTACAGAACACAACAGGAGTAGGTGGTCCTGCACTACCATGATTCCAATCATCACTCTCCAGCAGAGCTCAGCATGGATAGGTAACTGCTCCTCCTCTCCAAAGGCCCTCGCCTGCTGAGTCCTACAAGTAGAGCCCTGCATGGATACAAAATTTGTATCCGCATCCAATCTGCGATCTGCAAACATGGTCCATGGATATAAAGTGGATATTTGCAGATTTTCAGGGCTCTACCCACAAGATCCATGAGCGAGATGCCATGGGCTCAGGTGTCAACAGTACACAGATGACACTCAACTACACATCTCATTCTCAACTGAGGAATGAACCACCACTAAAACACTGCAGTGCCTACAAGAAATCACCTCTTACATGATGAGCTGCTGGCTCAAGCTGAACTCAGCAAAGATCAAAGCAATGCTGGTCTGAAAGGGGAAACACCTCGAAGAACTAGCCAAGTGTCTCCACTTTCCGTTGAAGTCTCACAGCCCCCATTCATCAAAGTGGCATAGAGCCTCAGGGTCCTGTCTGACTCCTCACTAAGCTCAGCTAAGTAGCATCAGTACCTAAAAATGCCTCTCCACCCATGTCATAAGTAAATGCAGCCAGACTGGTAAGTCCTATAAAAGAGATAAAACATGGGCAATGACAATCCAAGCACCTCTTGTGCTGCTCCACCACGGTACCTCTATAGTGCAGTTTCTATGTCCCTTCAATCCTTGGCCTTGTTGAGACTGCCAGCCTAGGAAGTGAGGTGCCAAACGTGACAGCAATGTTTTTTACTGATATTGACACCTATCCACTAGGAAATGGACTTAAATACCTCCCACACAAACACATTTTGCATAAGCCACTGGACAGAAAAAAGGAAACGAAAGTTTTGTGAGTAATGACACAAGGCGAGTAAAAACAAACTGATGATGTGGTTCTTTTTTGGTCATAGACCACCAAACTCTACAGAATTTGTGTTTGTTGTACAGTAGAAACTCAGAGTTACGAACACCAGACTTACAAACTGACTGGTTAACCACACACCTCATTTGGAACTGGAAGTATTCAATCAGGCAGCAGAGACAAAAAAAAAAAAAAAAACCTACTACAAATACTGTACAGTCTTAAACGTAAACTACTAAAAAAATAAAGGGAAAATTTAAAAAAAAAGATTTGACAAGGTAAGGGAACTGTTTCTGTATTTCTTTCATTTAAATTAAGATGGTTAAAAGCAGCATTTTTCTTCTGCATAGTAAAGTTTCAAAGCTGTATTAAGTCAATGTTCAGTGCAGCAGCAGTCAAAAAAGCGAACAGAATGTTGGGAATCATTAAGAAAGGGATGGATAATAAGACAAAAAATATCATATCGCCTCTATATAAATCCATGGTTCGCCCACATCTTGAATACTGCATGCAGATGTGGTCGCCCCATCTCAAAAAAGATATATTGTACTTGGAAAAGATTCAGAAGAGGGCAACAAAAATGATTAGGGGTATGGAATGGCTTCCGTATGAGGAGAGATTAATAAGACTGGGACGTTTCAGCTTGGAAAAGGGACAACTAAGGGGGGATGTGATAACGGTCTATAAAATCATGACTGGTGTGGAGAAAGTAAATAAGGAAATGTTATTTACTTCATCTCATAACACCAAATGAAACTAATAGGGAGCAGATTTAAAACAAACAAAAGGAAGTATTTTTTCACACCACGCACAGTCAACCTGTGGAACTCCTTGACAGCGGATGTTGTGAAGGCCAAGACTATGACAGGGTTCAAAAAAGAACTAGATAAATTCATGGAGGACAGGATGGGCAGATGGTGTCCTTAGTCTCTGTTTGCCAGAAGCTGGGAATGGGTGACAGGGGATGGATCACTTGGTGATTACCTGTTCTGTTCATCCCTCTGGGGCACCTGGCATTGGCCACTGTCGGAAGACAAGATACTGGGCTAGATGGACCTTTGGTCTGACCCAGTATGGCCGTTCTTCTGTTCTAAACTTTTAAAAGACCATAACATTTTGTTCAGAGTTACAAACGACCTCCATTCCTGATGTGTTCGTAACTCTGAGGTTCTACTGTATACAGTAGAATCCCATTTATCCAAGGGGATTTGGCTGATTGCGTGTACTAATACTCAAGTAGCACTTTGACAGAGGTTGCGGGAAAAAACAGTTACTACATGGATAACCATGCATCCTAGAGATGCCATGTTTTGAAGGAAACATTATCTCCTGGCCTGTACATTCCAGGACTACATTACCTTGCTTTATTGGACTCTCCCCTGATCTATGTTTCTTTTACGCCACAGCTCCCACATGCAGTTTTATGTACAAGCCCCATGTGTCTAATAGTACTGTTATCCCAAATACTCACACGCAGATACTATAAAAGATGAGCTCCATGAAGGCGCTACAAGAGTTTTTACTCAGACAATTCTATTTTGTACTTATTGTTTTCTAAAGCCTCATGAGAAAAAGTACATGGAACTGTTAACAGTGCTAACCTAAGAAACCAGGTCTGCTGTATTGTAATTGAATCTTTCCAGACACCCGCAAATCTAAACCAAAATTGTAAAATGCACTAAGTCTCTAATTCTTGTAGAATTTTGCTGAAAAGCAAGCCATTAAACAAAACAAAAAACAGAACACACCTGATGTTTTAACTACTTAGAATACAATCCAGTCCCAGCCATAAAGAAAAACAAATCACAGCATTTATATAAATGCACCAGCCCCAGCCCACAACTTCACCAAATTCTATTTATACATAAAACACTATTTTTAAATATGAGAAACTTATCGGCATGGGAATTACTATTAGTGATGAACTCTTAAGCATGAAGCACTGTGCTAGCATCAAACACACTATTTCAATAAGATTCAGCACTTCTCCCCAGGAAAATGAGCACAGTGCCTTCAGAGAGCTACAGATCAAGTAAAATTCATTTAAATGATAAAATGTTAAGATTGGGGCTTTGTCAAATTCCTCCAAAACTATCTAAGAGGTTTCATTTAGTTTTAATGACTATTCCAAAGGATGATTCTCCATCTACTGTAAAAGAAAAGAAGCTGGGTTTAGGATTTCTAGACCCATGAATTACAGAACTTGTGCACCACCTCCTTTAAAAAAAAAAAAAAAAAAAAAAAAAAAGACATTCTAATCTTAAAACAAATGAAAAGGGGGAAAATGGTTAGTAAGGAGACTGACAATAAGCTGGAGAGACCAGGTGGGTGAAGTAATATCCTCCGCTGGTGAAAGAGGCAAGCTGTCAAACTTACACAGAGCTCTTCTTCAGCTCTGGAAAAGCTCTAGAGCCTTTTACCTCTAGGTTGCTTGTTTATATACAGCCTAGGGGCTAATGACACCGTGTTGTTGTCTTCTGATGGCTGTCCAGTGGTTTATGGGAACTGAATTTGGGTCTAGTCCCCAGCTGACAAGTGTTCACCTCATGAAAACCACCATCACAATTACCACCATTGTTAGCAGTTTTGGCAATGAAACCAAGGATTGAAGAGGCCACAGAAACTGAATTACCCTTTTCGCGTCTAACAGTGACTCTTTCCAAATCAGGTTGAGGTACATTGGCTGAGTAGGGAGGTCTCAAAATAGAAGTCTATCAGCTTTGTTTTGGTTTAGATGTACATATACCACACTTCATTCCCTTAGTAACATGGATGAGCCATACATCTGCTTAAGGATCTGTCTGGATTCTTGTAGTACGTTTCAAGATCATCACCATTGTTCACAAGGACTGATTAGGGTAGAAATGAGAACAGCAGAAGACACATGCATGCAGTCAAGCAAATCCAACACATTAAGGCCTCATCTACACTGCCACATTCCAGCGCTGAAACTTTCTCACTCAGGGGTGTGAAAAAAAGAAAACAAAAACCCTGCGCGCTGCAAATTTCAGTGCTATAAAGTGGTAGTGTAGACAGTGCAGCAGTGCTGGGAGCCGTGCTCCCAGTGCTGGGAGCTATTCCCCTCATAGGAGTGGGTTTTTTACAGCGCTGGGAGAGCTCTCTCCCAGCACTGGTGCCGCAACTACACAGCCATGTTAAACCGCTGCTGCGGCAGCATTTTAACGTTGCTAGTGAAGACATACCCTAAGTGTGCTGCTCTTGTTATGGAGACTAATAGATATTCGAGTGTGACAATTTTTAACAGCTGTTTTTAAGCAAGATTAAAAATTTTGAGCCTATCCATCCACTTTGACAGCATCCCTATAAAAAAGGAAATAGTTTTGTGTTACTGAATGGTGCTGGCTTGATACTCTTGGAGAGTAGAATCCTCTATTTGTAGAATTGATACAGTACAGGCAGCAGTAACACAAGTTTCCCCTCACACTGCCCCATCTCTAGGTCTAAGGAGCAAATTCAGTCCCCAATGGCCCAGTCCAGTCTTGGTCTTTCTGCCAAGATGGCCAACTGAACTGACAGCTGGTGCCAAATGTGTTGATATTTTTCATAACAGGGACACTTGTCACACCAGCACCTGGACAAATTCATTTCACAAAGGATACTGAAAATGCAAGAAAGCGATTTTTGGCTCCCAGGCTCAATACAGAAGGATCCGTGTTTGAAAAGTGTTGACACACTAGTCAAAATCACCTCCTTCTTAAACTCGGTTTGACTACCATTGACACCAAACCACTTCCAAAAACACATTCACAAGCAGTTGATGTGTATAGGAAATAAGCGCAGTTAAAGAAAACATTCCGATACATCCTGCAACGTTATAGAAAAGTCTTGTTGATTACCTTTAAGTAGGGATGTCAATTAATCGCAGTTAACTCATGCGATTAACTCAAAAAAATTAATGGTGATTATAAAAATTGAGTGCGATTAATCGCAGTCTGAGTCGCACTGTTAAACAACAGAATACCAATTGAAATTTATTAAATATTTTGGATGTTTTTCTACATTTTCAAATATATGGATTTAAATTACAATACAGAATACAAAGTGTACAGTGCTCACTTTATATTATTATTTTTATTACAAATATTTGCGCTGTAAAAATGACAAACAAAAGAAATAGTATATTCACCTCATACAAGTACTGTAGTGCAATCTCGTTATGGTGAAAGTGCAACTTACAAATGTAGATTTTTTTGGTTACATAACTGCACTCAAAACAATGTACAACTTCAGAGCCTACAAGTCCACTCAGTCCTACTTTTTATTCAGCCAATCACTAAGACAAACAAGTTTGTTTACATTTATGGGAGATAATGCTGCCCGCTTCTTATTTACAATGTCACCTGAAAGTGAGAACAGGTGTTTGCAAGGCACTTTTGTAGCCAGTATTGCAAGGTATTTATGTGCCAGATATGATAAACATTCATATGCCCCTTCATGCTTTGGCCACCATTCCACAGGACATGTTTCCATGCTGATGAGGCTTGTTAAAAAAAAAAAAAAATAAAGCGTTAATTAAATTTTGACTGAACTCCTCGGGGGAGAATAGTACGTCTCCTGCTCTGTTTTACACCCATTCTGCCATATATTTCACGTTATAGCAGTCTCGGATGATGACCCAGCACATGCCGTTCGTTTTAAGAACACTTTCACACAGATTTGACAAAACGCAAAGACGGTACCAATGTGAGATTTCTAAAGATAGCTATAGCACTCGACCCAAGGTTTAAGAATCTGAAGTGCCTTTCAAAATCTGAGAGGGGTGAGATGTGGAGCATGCTTTCAGAAGTCTTAAAAGAGCAACACTGTGATACAGAAACTACAGAATCCAAACCGCCAAAAAAGAAAATCAACCTTCTGCTGGTGGCATCAGACTCAAGATGATGAAAGTGAACATGCGTCAGAATCGTTATCGAGCAGAACCTGTCATCAGCATGGACGCATGTCCTCTGGAATGGTGGCTGAAGATGAAGGGACATATGAAGCTTTAGCACATCTGGCACATAATTATCTTGCAACGCCAGCTAAAACAGTGCCATGCGAATGCCTGTTCTCACTTTCAGGTGACATTGTAAAGAAGAAGTGGGCAGCATTATCTCCTGCAAATGTAAACAAACTTGTTTGTCTGACTGGCTGAACAAGAAGTAGGACTGAGTGGACTTGTAGACTCTAAAGTTTTATATTGTTTTATTTTTGAATGCAGTTTTTTGGTACATAATTCTACATTTGTAAGTTCAACTTTCACGATAAAGAGATTGCACTACAGTACTTTTATGAAGTAAATTAAAAATACTATTTCTTTAGTTTTTTACAGCACAAACATTCGTAATCAAAAATAAATATAAAGTGAACACTGTACACTTTATATTCTGTGTTGTAATAGAAATCAATATTTGAAAATGTAGAAAACATCCAAAAATATTTTAAATAATGGTATTCTATTATTAACAATACACTTAATCGCAATTAATTTTTTTTAATCGCTTGACAGCCCTACCTTAAAGAGATGAGAACTGCTTCTGTAAATTTTAAATCTTAAATAAAATATCCCCAAAGTACTACAGGGCACTGCATTAGCTCCGCTGGAGCAGATCTGTGTAAAGCCAACCTGAATAAGGAGGCCCTGTGCACATCTGCCAGCCAAACAGTGCCCAGAGTCAGCTCGAGGGGAGGGTTGGCTAGGCCCCTTAAAATAAATGTGTGGGCCCCCTACATCATGTTTACTGGGGCCCCACTCCATCCATTTCACCTCCCTTACAGCCATTCCTGGGGCCCCTGAGCTCAGGGCACTGGCTCGTGACCCCCTTCGCTCCCCCCAGGCTGAACCGTGATATAAGTGGGGAGAGGGGCTAACCTGGATCTACCCCCCCAGCACACAGATCAAAGAGCCCTGCACCCTCCGCCCCCCAAGGCCTGAGCCCCTCGCCCCCACGGTAAGGGGGCCCGGGCCCCTCCGCCCCCCAAGGCCTGAGCCCCTCGCCCCCACGGTAAGGGGGCCCGTGCCCCTCCGCCCCCCAAGGCCTGAGCCCCCCGCCCTGGGAGAGAGGCCTCCCCCGGAGACAGCCGGACGCAGCCCCTCACCTACCTACCCAGCCAGCCCGGCTCCTGCTCCGCCTCCTCCTGTCACTCTCCGCCGGCCTCAGCGCTCCCCAATATGGCGGCCGCTCCTGCCCGGCCCCTGCGCTCCCCACGGCTCCGCCCCCTCCCCGCGCGGTGCATCACGGGAGCCTCCTCCTCCTCGCCCCATTCGAATCAATACAGGAAGGAGGAGATACGCTCGTTGCCCATAGCAACCACGGAGGCCTAGCGGCGCCGGGCTGAGACAGGGGCAGGGCCTCTATTTAAAGACTTTCCGTCCGGGGGCAGGAGGAGACGGGGGAGTTTCTGGGGGATGGGTTCGGGCCTGGGCTGGAGTCTGGGAGTCGGTCGGGCCTGGGTTTGGGGCCTGGCGGGAAGTTGGGGGGCTGGCGGAGGTTGTGGGCCCCAGGGTGGGTTTGGGGGGTTGTAGGGCCGGGGGTGGGTTCAGGGGACTGGGGGTTTATTTGGGGGGCTGGCAGGGAGTTCTTGTGCCCTGGGGTGGGTTTGGGGGGCTAGAGGGGGGTTGGGGTGTTGTGGGACTGGGGGGTGGGTTCAGCAGGGTGGGGGATAGGGGCTTTGGGGCCTGGTGGGGGGTTGTGGGCCCATGACTGGATTTGGGGCCTGGCAGGGATGGGGGGTGTCCCATTGAGAACTATTACACAATTCGTCATCATCTCCATGGCGCTGTTGCCATAGTGCCTGCAAGATAGTAATGAGTACCGCCAGGTGATGTCCTCTGGTCATGTTGCTGGCTGGGCCCAATTTATAAAAGCAGAGCCAGGCCTCGTGTGGACATAGTAGAGGTCTGAGAGCAGGGGTTGTATTCTACCACCCAGTCTCCCTCCCTGGCATTGTCAACTGGCCTTTCACAGCGGCTGGCACTGGTGGGTGCATGGCTCCCTGAGGGTAGTGGTTACTCTACAGCCTGGGGTAATGGTTACTCTACAGCCCAGCCATGGCATATACCAGTACCTGATGTATATGTTCAGGGAGGCTCCAGAAGATCTAGCTTTGCTTGGTATATCCAGTGTTACCAGCTCTTATGATTTAATTGCAACTCACCAATATTTGATTTGTTTCCTAAAGGGCCCGCTTCTGCAGTCACATGATTACATGAAAATCTCAGCTGTATTTATTTATTTTTTTGCAGTAAGTTTATAGTGATCAGGGTTATAGAGGAAAAAGTGGGAGATGTGACCTGAGTGAACCTAAAAGACTCAGAAACCTGAAAACAAATAAAAAGAACCCAATATTTATATTTATTATTAAAATCTCATGAATTTTGAGCCAATCTCATGATGGGTTGGGACATGACTCATGATTTTTGAATGCTTTGGGATTGGCAATTCTGCAAGATGCTGCCATCTTCTTTGGCTGTATGCGATCTGTGGGGAAACCCCATGTTGGTGCTCAGTGCAATGTAGCAAAAAGTCCCTCCAGTCACATCTGCATGACATCCATGAAAACCTCTGTCTCTCTTTAAGGTTTCAGAGTAGCAGCCGTGTTAGTCTGTATCCGCAAAAGTTTTTGAGTACTTGTGGCACCTTAGAGACTAACAAATTTATTAGATGGTGAATGCCTATCTAATGATCTAAAATGAGAGGGATGGTGCATGCATCTTCATGCCGTGTGCTCTGAAAGTTCATATTGACACGGTTTTGGCTTCTGGTGTCAAAGCAAGTTTTCCTGAGGGCTCAGAATCCGATAAGAATTTCAGGACTGCCAACACTGGCAATTTTATAGTGAATTTAAGAGATTATTAGCTGCTTTCCCGTGATGCTCCCAGTCATACCTGGAATAGCCTGCAGCTCGGGAATTTGGGCTTAGCTTTCTGTCATACATTCTGTAGCCAGCAGAGGCTGCTGGTCTGATCCCAGAGCAGGGTGGCAGCTAGGGAAGCTCACAATTAGTTGTCTCCACCTCCCCCATCAAGAGGCACCGTATGGGGATGGAGTTGGTGTGAAGGCAGTGAGGGACAGCTACTGGACCACTATCCTTTTCCTGCAGGAGGCCTCGTAGGGAATGCGGTAAAAGTGCTGCCTGTGAGGGAACTCACAGCAGTGGTTTGCAGACATTGCCAGCAGTGGGTGCTAAAAGGGAGGGTATAAGAGTAGTGACTGTAGTGAAAGCTCTTAGCTCCTCAAGTATTAGCCTCTTCCAGCAGGAGTCAATGCACAAGGTCCAGGGCTGAGCTCAGCCAGGATTCCTCACAGTTCCCAGCTGTGAGCCAGGTGATGAATTTCAGGATCAAAAGAGCCAGTGACCTGTTGTGTCAAGATGGCTCAGGCTGGGTTTGGAAAATGTATGTGAGTGAAAAGAGGTGAAATGTTTTATATGCACAAGCAATGTATATCTGTAACACCTACATTCTTTTATAGCAGAGTAGCTGTTGTTGGCCAATAGTCTCTGCCATATGCTAGCATTACACTGACTACAGAAGATGCGTTGGAAATCATTTTGGTTTTGCTTGAGTTCTTTTTATTGCTCTGATCAATAAACTGAACCATTATGGTTTCCATATTTAATAAAGGACTGACACCCAAGCTCTAGCAGTTACTCAAATTCAGATCCTTATTCAAGACCCAAAAGCCAGCCAATGCCTCAGCCTTGATGGTTAATAAATCAGAGAAAACTATGTTTATTCATTTAAAATAATTCATGTGACTTAGAACCACCATGATGTTCCAGTCCCTAATATGTACAGCTGCATGATCTGATGCTGTCGCACTCAACCCCACTCTTTCCCAAATTCTGGGTGCATTAGAGAGAGGAGTGGAGAAGGTTGATATCCAAATTCTGAGTGGGGATTAGGGTCTGGGTTCCGTGCAAGCCATGAGGTGGGAGGTAATTTGGATCTGGTTCTGCATGTACGTTTCAGGGGAGGCAAGCCAGTTGGGAGGAATCAAAATCCAAGTTCTGGGTACAGGCCGAAGGGGATCTGGGATATGAATTCTCGGTGCAGATCAAGAGGAAATTTAGGGTGTGCATTCTGTGTGCAGGTCAGGGGAGGGAAAGGGATCGCTATCTGAGCTCTGGTTGATGAGGTGGGGGGGAAATCAGGATCTAAGTTCCAGTTGCAGTGTGTTCTCATCTCCTTCTATCCTGGGTAGCACTGCAGGGCCCGTTGGCTGCCTAGGCACCCTGAGGCCAGCTGAAAACAAAGGTGAATGAGCTTAGCAGCAAGGGCCAGAAGATCAAAAATCAGACAGGCATTCCTTCCTCCTCTTTGCGTGGCCCAGCCCAGTCCCTTGAAGGAGTAGGCGGCAAGGAAGCCCTGACTTCCACTGATTAGGCAGGAGATTTAGGTGCACAGGACATACATTCTCAAACATGGGAGCAGGACCGGCTCCAGGGTTTTGGCCGCCCCAAGCAGCCAAACCAAAAAAAAAAAAGCCACGATCGCGATCTGCGGCGGCAATTCGGCAGGAGGTCCTTTGCTCCGAGCAGGAGTGAGGGACCGTCCGCTGAATTGCTGCCGAACAGCTGGACGTGCCGCCCCTCTCCAAAGTGGCCACCCCAAGCACCTGCTTGGTAAGCTGGTGCCTGGAGCCGGCCCTGCATGGGAGAAGTCCTGCTGAAATCAGCTGGGTTCTGCATAAGCGTGGTGGGGATCCACGTGCAGAATTGGAGCCTTTGTCAGATTCTCCTTTTATTTGTGTGAGGTTTTCACAAAGCAGCTGGGGAGAGAAAAACGTGAAGCGAATGGGGGGAGGAAAATAAATGTCAAAGCCACGCACATTGGGAGGGATGAGACTAGAAACTACTTTTACTCACATTTTTAAAAAATTGACTGTTTTGCTTTAATCTTTGTAAACCCCCTGGAAGATGAAAGACATGATAAAAGTATGTGTAGTTTACAACATACCCTGAAGCACTTGGGAAGGACACTATGTCCATGGACACTGCATTATATTACGCTGCACTGGGGAAAAAATTGGGACTGCAACTTGCTCTTCTGGTCATCCAGAAATACGCGCTTCCAAGACACTGGATCTTGTTCATTTGTTAGAATTCAGAATTGGCTGGTGAGGAAAAGTTCATTGTCCAAACTAATATTAATGAAAACGTGCCATGTTCTCTTTTACACAATTCTCTCAGGCTGTGCTGAAAATTAAACCCTTCCGTTAATCAGGATTCAGCCAATGACCAGTTTTTAGCATTTCACAGTTTATCCAGATGCTGGTTGTGCAGATGTGAAGTAAAACAGAAATATACAAGACAGGCATCTTAAGCCCCAATCCTGTAAAGACTCTTGTTATTAACTTTAAGCACATGAGTAGACCCACGAAGTTCAGAACAGATCCACTGAGTTTAATGGGATCGTCACAGTTCAGGGCAACTGCACTTGTATTCCCAATCCATGGTCCAGCAAGGGCACCCACTCGAGGCTCCTGGCTCCTCAGCCATCATCTCTGTTGGGCAGAAACCTGCCTCTCTCTCCTGACCTGGGTTTTTCCAGGCTGCACACTTCCTGCATTCACTGTGAGTTCCCCAGCAAGCCACGCTGCTTAGGCAGGTAGTTTGCACTTTGCTTTCTTCTCAGAGTCTGTGAACAGTTCTAATTGCCCACAGTTAGTTATAAGGTTCACTCAGCCCTTTCTAAGCAAGCACATTTATTCTTAAGGTGAAAGCATTACAAAGAAAACATTAAAACAATAGACGAACCCCCAAACCTGCTAATAAGCTTCCCAGACATCACCATGGAAGGCCTTCCAACCCTTTCTAGGAAGGATTAGGGCCCCCCATGTACAAAAGGTCCTGTCCTGAGTCAGTTTAAACTCAGGCTGTTTATCCAAAAGTCCTTTCTTTGTCTGTTGGTCTCTGGAGAATCCAGTTTGGACCAGTCCATGCAGCCTCTCCAGGTGATGGGACCTCTCTGGAGGTGTTACAACCTGAGTGAATTTGGCTAATCAATAACCCTCCCCCTCCGCCTCCCCCCCCCACACACACACACAAAAACTGTTCTTAGTTCCTGGAGGGCTCTGGTCACCCTTCCCCATGAAATTACATACTGTCTCCGGGCATCCATGGTACATATACTCAATACAGTGAGATCTCCCAAAGATATTTCAGGCAACTGCCATAGTTGTCAGGATTACTTGCATGCTTAAAATTAAGCACATGCATAAACCTTTGCAGGAGCGCTGCCTAAGACTGAGGCTGTAGAGTTGTCAGCCATCCATTCCATTAGTCCTACGTTCAGGCCAGGATTTAGGTAAATCCTGTCCAATGTCTATAAGCAGCCCTGGCTGTATGAGTCAGTTTGGAAGTCAGAGAGAACCACAGGGTCTGTCTGCATCTAGCTGGTCCAGGAGCAACCCCCCAGTGTGCTTTACAACTGAGCTCTCGCTTCTGTGCTGGGAGAGGCCTTGCAAAGTCCATCTCTCCAGCCCTAAGATTTTTAAAAACAAATCGCCTCCATGTTAAACTGGGAGCAGTCAGAGAGCTCAGGCCTCCAGTTAGGTTTTGTAAATATATATTTACCAAGGAGCATCCGGAGAAATATTTGTCTGTACATGGGGGGGGGGGGGAATCAACTTCCCTGCAGCCTTTGCAACCCCAACATTGCAGCGGAGTGTCTGAAAACCAGAAGGGGAAACTGACTAGGGGCCCAGGCAAGGAAAGTCCTTGTGTCTGAACAGTGTCCCTTGACTTTCTGCCGGCGCTGCCCGGGTCCCTGGGAGGTGGCTGTGACCGAGAACCAGCAGATGGAGCTCAGCTTGCGAGACACCTTTTCCTTCCCTCGCCGGCGCTGTGACCCCGCAAGCCGCTCCGCCAGTTCACTTCCTGCGGAGGTCGGGCTCTGAATTTGAAAATGCAGGAGTCGTTGGTGCTGCTGTTGTACCTGGGGAGGAAAAGGAGGGCCGGCCCCCAGCGGGAGATGGCTGCCCGGGGGGACGAGGCGCAGCGGGCAGCCTGGCTCCGGCAGTACTACACGCAGCGGCAGAAGCGGCTGATGACGGTAACCCCTGGGCGGAGGGACGGGGACGGGGTGCCAGGGCGCAGGGCCCCGCGGCAACAGGGAGAATCCAGGTGTGCAGCATCTGGCGCGGGGGGCGGGGCTCGCACTGAGTGCTGGACCGATCACGCGGACAGGCCCTGGGGGGTGGAAGGAGAACAGGCCAGGGGCTGTACAAGGATTGGGGGTGGAAGTGGGGGGGACAGGGAGTACGAAGCTATGAGCAAGGAAATGGGGGTGCAGAGCGGGCACAGGGAGAATGGAGGAAAAGCTGGGAGGGGGGTAATAATTTAACACTTTTAAACCCCCACCCCCAGCTAGAAATCTTGGGCTGAGGGGACCAACCACTGCAGGCAAAATAAAGCCCCTTCATTGTTATAGTCTACTTTAATTCTCCTTTCATTCCCATCCATAAACTCAGCCAGGACCATGGGGCTGAATAAAGACTTTCTGTCTCCTTTGTTACTAATCACCAACCCAGCTGTCAGTTGGAAAGGCCAGGTCTAATGCTGGTTACCGTCAACGAGCAAACCAACCCAACCAACATACCAATCACCAATGAGGGTGACCAGATGTCCCAATTTTATAGGGACAGTCCTAATTGTTGGGTCTTTTTCTTATATAGGCTCCTATTACCCCCCACCCCCTGTCCCGATTTTTCACACTTGCTGTCTGGTCACCCTATCACCAATGATTGTTTTGTTTTATCATCCAATTTAAAAATAATGATTAAACCTGAATGTTAAAACAAAAATAAAAGGTACAAAATGTGGGAAAAGTTGAAATTGGAACATTGCAATTGACCTGAAATGGGCTTTTGCCCCAGAAAGTTCGTTTTGTGGGCCACTTTGACTTTTCAGCCCCATTCGGAATGAAATGTTTTCGAATTTTCTGCAGAAGAGAAATTCCAAGCATCACCCAGCTGTAGCGATGACATTCTGCCAGCCTAGAGCTCTCAGTTGGCTGCAGTGTTGTGTTTCACACCCTGGCCTCACCTGTGTGTATTATTGCTGTGTGCTGGTAAACAGCGGCTGTGGTGCATCCCAAAGGGGGCAGGGCTAAGGGAGTTACTCAAGAGGCAGGGTATGTATAATATCTCATAGGCTTTCGACACTCATTGGGTGAAAGTTGGTATAGGCTGTAATAATACCCCACTCTTATCTAGCACGTCTCATCCATAGATCTCAAAGTGCTTTACAAAGGAGATCAGTATCGTCCTCATTTTACAGGTGGGGAAACTGAGGCACCAATCGGCAAAATGACTTGCTCAAAGTCACCCAGTAGGTCAGTGGTAGACCCAGGAAGAGAACCCAGGTGTCCTGAGTCCCAGACCAATGCACCACCCACTAGGCCAGACACTCATTCCATTCAGTATTAGCTTGGCATTCATGTAGACAGCCTGATGCAGGGGGCTGGGCTGAGTGCCAGGGATGACTGAGCTCCAAAGCCAACTCAGTGACTAACTGGGTGGCCTTGGGCAAGTCACTTAACACCTTTTTGTGTCAGTTTTCCCCCTGTGTCCAATAAGGATGATGCTGACCCAATCCCCAGTGGATTGTCTGTGCAGCACGTTGGTTGTTTGGAGATGCAGGGCTGTAGAAGTGCCGAGCAGTGTCCTACATGTCTAGAAGGAAATGCTGCCTCATGCCTGGAATTGTCCAATTTCAGCTCCTGATTGCCCGTCGAAGGAGATCCAGCTGTTACTTCCACCCACGCGCATGGCCCAGCTTCCGGAACGCTGACTGGTGGGAACGGGTGGTCCTGAAAGACTTCCAGCCTCGGGACTGGCTGGAGAAATTCCGAATGTCCAAGGAGACGTTCTTCTATGTCTGCAACCAGCTGCGACCCAAGCTGTCCCACCCGAGTACCCAGCCCCAACCAGTGCTGCCTCTGGAGCAGCGGGTAGCCGTGGCCATTTGGCACCTGGCCACCAATGTCGAGTACCAGACAATCAGCCCCCTCTTTGGGGTGGGTCCCTCCACTGTGCAGAACTGCGTCAAGGAGGTCAGCTATGCCATTGTGCTGCTGCTGAAGCCGCTCTACCTCCGGCTGCCCAGCGAGCAGGAGCTGGAGAACATGGTGCGGATCTTCAGTGCCCGCTGGGGATTCCCACACTGCATCGGTGCCTTGGACAGCCTCCATGTCCCCATCCACGCCCCTGCGCACCTCGGTGCCGACTACTGCAACAGCCAGGGCTGGCATTCTGTCCTCACGCAGGCGACGGTGGATGGGCTGGGTCAGTTCTGGGACATCTGCGCCGGCTTCCCTGGCAGCATGGAGAACAGCACCGTCCTGGAAAACTCCAGCTTGTGGGTGTTAGCCAGGGAGGGCCGCCTCTTCCCAACCCCTCTGAAACATTTCATGGGGAGGGCACAAAAGTACGTCCTGTTGGGAGATGCCTCTTACCCGCTGCGGGAATGGATCCTCAAGCCTTACCCAGAAGACGGCACCCTCACCCCACAGCAGCTCCAGTTCAACTATCGCCTGAAGCGAGCCCACAGCGTGATCGAGAATGCCTTCCTGCGCCTCAAGGCCCGGTGGCAGTTCCTCCTGAAATGTGACGACTGCAGCCTGGACCTGCTGCCCACGGTCATACTCGCCTGTTGCACCCTGCACAACGTGTGTGAGGCCCATGACAGCCCCTTCAATGAGGAGTGGCTAGAGGTGATAGAGCCCGCCGAGTTCTCAAAGCCCTGCCAGCCTGCGCCCATGTCCATGGACGACAGCAGCGCCGAGGAAGTGCGAGAGCTGATGTGTGAATACTTTGAAAGCTACGGAGAAGGCTGATTGCTACAAAGCAATGCCGCATGCTCTCCAGCTCTCAAACTTTCAGTAACTCTAGTACACCTAACGTTGCCCCAGCAATCAAAGGCTACTGAATGGGGACTGCGCGCTGTCACATACTGCAAAGCCTTTTCCGTGGAATAAAGGTGGCTTGGGGGATTGGTAAGGAGTCAGCCCTTCCCAGCTCAGCCACCAGTTCCAGTCCAGAGGAGGTCGGCCGTGTTTGCTAAAGCAGTCTTTGCCTTGGTGCTGTCAGGCAATGGGATGGATTTCATGCCTTTGTAATCTGCCAGGGTTTAGACGATCTTGTGTCGTGGTCTGTGAGATGTAAATAAAACAGGGGGTCTAGGTTTGGACAAAAAGAGCAGTGCATATTTTTTTTGCTTTCTTTACGAATAAATAAGGCTCAGTAGCTCAGGGCGATTGGAAAAGGGACACAGAGCCTGTCATGTCTTGGTCCCTGGTATGAAACCAGCCTAGGCTGCAGGCTGGCAGTCAGTGAGTTACCAGCTGATGAGTTCTCAGTGGCCTGTGGGAAAAGGTGGGTGGATCTCGGTTCAGCAGACAGGTGTCCTTCACCCAGTGCTACTGTTACTGTTGGCACAGTGTCACCTGCATGGGCAGCCTCAGCAGCAAGTGCCTAGATGCCGCGGTGATGGGTGCTCCAGAAACACATCAGCAGAAAGGCCAAAGGATGGAATAGGTACTATTGTCTGATTCACAATAGCATCTGGAGGCCCCAGCCGAGGACAGGGCCCCATTGTGCTGGGTCCTGACCCAGAGATGCCAGTCCCTGCCCTGATGAGCTCACTGTCTGAACAGGCAAGATGCACACAAGGTGGGAGGGGAAGTGACTTGCCTGAGGCCAGCAGCAGAGCTGGGATAAGAATCCAGGAGTCAAGGATTCCCAGCTAGCACCCTACCCACTAGACTGCACTACCTCCACGTCCCTCAGGTGGCTGAATTACCTTTCCAGCCTGAGGCTGAAGTTCCTGGCTAATGCTGAGGAACGTTGGCAGAGCTGTGCTGGGGCTGCCTGTGCACGTGGTGTCTCGGTGAGTCATTGCAGCTCTCCAGGCTGGCCCCTTTCAGGAGCACAGAAGCTGAGACAGTGGTGGGTGGGAAAATCCCTGGGGTCACTTTAGGACAGGGGTGGGCAACCTTTCAGAAGTGGTGTGCCGAGTCTTCATTTATTCACTCTGATTTAAGGTTTCGCGTGCCAGTCTTACATTTTAACATTTTTAGAAGGTCACTTTCTCTAAGTCTATAATATATAACTAAACTATTAATGTATGTAAAGTAAGTAAGGTTTTTGAAATGTTTAAGAAGCTTCATTGAAAATTAAATTAAAATGCAGAGCCCCCCGGACCGATGGCCAGGTCCCGGGCAGTGTGAGTGCCACTGAAAATCAGCTTGTGTGCCGCCTTCGGCACATGTGCCATAGGTTGCCTACCCCTGCTTTAGGAGGTCTGTGGTTTTCCACAAAGGTATCTGCCTGGCATGGCGGAACCTCTTCAGAGATGCTGCCTCCAGGTGAAATCACGGGATGAAGGAAATAACAACAAACTCAACATCATGGTCCAGATTCAATTGGGGCTCCAGCGAGTACGACTTCATTGCCTTCAGCAGAGTGACTCCCATTTGCATCAGGGCTGAGTTTAGCCGCACACATCTGTGGTTCTGCTTCTGCTGACACCCCTCTCCCGTTTTGCCAGTCACGCTGCCTAGCATCATCAATCCTGGGGACACACTAATAGAATCAGTCGTTTCCATACCCCCACGCTTGTGCCTGCTGTCCAGAACTCACTTGTTTTGTGGAAATCTAGTGTTTTACTCCTACAATCTGAAAACAAGAATTTGGGACTTTAGCAATATCTGTGTCTGAAGGGCTGTGGATGTAGCAGGGGCGTTAACCTGAGAATCCAGACAAATTCCAATGTAGGTAACTGCATTCTGCCTATCTGTGGCCCTGAGCCTGCAAAGAGTTACACATATGCTTAACCCTACCTGCATGGACAGACCCACTGAGTCCAAGCCTTAAGCCTCCAGGATTGGAGTCTTTTTGATTTTTAAAACATGGCCGGATATTTGTCTGCTCATAGACTTGAAGGTCAGAAAGAACCATCAAGATCATCTAGTCCCATGTCCTGCATATTTCAGGCCACAGAACCTCACCCGCCCACTCCTGAAATAGGCCCCTTAGCTCTGGCTGAGTTACTGAAGTGCACGCTATTAGAATGGCCGGTGATGTGGTTAGCAAAGTCTGGCCCTTGCGTTACGTAGGGTGGAAGAATCCAGGAGTCTGACCAGTTCTTTATGAACCTGGGAACTTACTGCCTTTGAATCAAAGAAGCCTTAACTGGATGCCTCTCTGGAAGAGATGCTTTAGCTTAATACAGATGAGTGGGTTCAATGTAGGGGTAACAGGGAATTCCACGGCCTGTGACGTACAGGAGTTCAGATGAGCTAATGGTCCCTTTGGCTTTTAACTCTACGAATCTCTGGAATGTTCAGTTTGGGGAAAACTCCAGCACTCCCTCCGCACTTTACTTCCTTCCCCAGGCTCCTGGCTGTCGCACAGCAGCGATGGTTCAGCGGCTTTAACCCTCCACTTAAACCTGCCAGCCCTGCGTCAGCAGGTGAGAGGACTTCTCTTGGGGCTGGGTGAATGGCTCCCTAAAGTCTCCTCAAAGCCCTGCCTGTCCCATGAGTGCTTTAGATACACTGTGTGACAGGTTTCCCCTGGGGTGCCACCTGGAATTGGGGTACCTCTGAGCTCCCTGACCCACCAGCCTGGGCTCCCTCTCACACTGTACTGCTGTGACAAGCTGCAAAGCCCTCCAGCCTGCATTTTCACCAGCATTCACACAGGTAGGGACACACCCAGCTGCAGTTACACACAGGCTCTCTAACCACCAGCTCTGCACCCCAGAGCAGTACCGTCCTGCCCTGGTCAAACCTGGCTAGTATATGGCTTTGATACCCGATCTGCCTCTCCCTCAATGTGAAGAGAACAATGCACACTTGTGGTAACCAAGCTGAGATTTCCCCAAGCACTCCAGTCAAAGCTCACTGGTTTAGATTAAAACAAAAACAAGTTTAACTGCAAAAGATAGGTTTTAAGTGATTATACGGGATAGCAAACAGAGCAAAGCAGATTACCTAGCAGATAAACAAAAAATGCAAACTACGCTTAATATACTAGATAGATTGGACATGAATTAGTAGATTCTCACCCTAAGAGATGATACAAACAGGTTGCTGGATCTTAAGGGGCAAGCTGCACTTACTTTACAGCTTGCAATCCCCAGGTATCTCATTCACAGGCTAGAAATCCCTTTAGCCTCGGTCCAGCACTTCACCCAGTTCAGTCTTTGTTCCTCAGGTGTTTCCCAGAGTCTTCTTGTGTGAGGAGTGAAGAACCATAGATGACGTCACTTCCTGCCTTATATAGCTTTAGCGTAGGGCGGGAACCCTTTGTTCCAAAGCTTGGTGAAAAAATACTGACATCCCAAGATGGAGTCCAGCATTATGTGGTCTGGTCACATGTCCTTGTAGAGACATAGCAGCCGTCACTCAGGCTGTCTGTAACATTCTCAGGAAGACTCACCCGGTGGGAGATAAGCTTGTGAAGGGCAACAAGAAGGGTTTCTACAGGTATGTTAGCAACAAGAAGGTGGTCAGGGAATGCGTGGGCCCCTTACTGAATGGGGGAGGCAACCTAGTGACAGATGATGTGGAAAAAGCTGAAGTACTCAATGCTTTTTTTGCCTCAGTCTAAAGAGACAAGGTCAGCTCCTAGACTGCTGCACTGGGCAACACAGTATGGGGAGGAAGTGAGCAGCCCTCAGTGGTGAAAGAACAAGTTAAGGACCGTTTAGAAAAGCTGGATATGTACAAGTCCATGGGGCCGGATGCAATGCTCCGAGGGTGCTGAGGGAGTTGGCTGATGTGATTTCAGAGCCGTTGGCCATTATCTTTGAAAACTCATAGCAATCGGGGGAGGTCCCAGACGATTGAAAAAAGGCAAATATAGTGCCCATCTTTAAGAAAGGGAAGAAGGAGAAGCCAGGGAACTACAGACCAGTCAGCCTCACCTCTGTCCCCAGAAAAACCATGCAGCAGGTCCTAAAGAAATCCATTTTGAAGCACTTGGAGGAGGGGAAAAACAACAAGGAATCCTTGTGACACCTTAGACACTAACAAATTTATTTGGGCATAAGCTTTCGTGGGCTAGAACCCACTTCATCAGATGAATGAAGTGAAAAATACAGGAGCAGGTATAAATACATGAAAAGATGGGGGTTGCTTTACCAAGTGTGGGTTCAGTCTAATGATATAAATCAATTAACATCAGGATACCAAGGGAGGAAAAACAACTTTTGAAGTGGTAATGAGAGTGGCCCATTACAGACAGTTGACAAGAAGGTGTGAATAACAGTAGGGAGAAATTAAGTTTAGGTTTTGTAATGACCCAACCACTCCCAGTCTTTATTCAGGCCTAATCTAATGGTATCCAGTTTGCAAATTAATTCCAGTTCTGCAGCTTCATGTTGGAGTCTGTTTTTGAAGTTTTATTGTTGAAGAATTGCCACTTTGAGGTCTGTTATTGAGTGACCAGAGAGACTGAAGTGTTCTACTGGTTTTTGAATGTTATGATTCCTGATGTCAGATTTGTGTCCATTCTTTTGCGTAGAGACTGTCCGGTTTGGCCAATGTACAAGGCAGAGGAGCATTGCTGGCACGTGATGGCATAGATCACATTGGTAGATGTGCAGGTGAACGAGCCCCGGATGGTGTGGCTGATGTGGTTAGGTCCTATGATGGTGTCCCTTGAATAGATATGTAGACAGAGATGGCACCGGGGTTTGTAGCAGGGTTTGGTTCTTGGGTTGATGTTTTTGTTGTGTGGTGTGTAGTTGCTCGTGAGTATTTGCTTCAGGTTGGGGGGGGCGTCTGTAGGTGAGGACTGGCCTGTCCCCCAAGATCTGTGAGAGTGAGGGATCGTCCTTCAGGATAGGTTGTAGATCCCTGATGATGCGCTGGAGAGGTTTTAGTTGGGGGCTCTAGGTGACAGCTAGTGGCGTTCTGTTACTTTCTTTGTTGGGCCTGTCTTGTAGTAGGTGACTTCTGAGTACTCTTCTGGCTCTGTCAATCTGTTTCTTCACTTCACCACGTGGGTATTGCAGATTTAAGAACGCACGATAGAGATTCTGTAGGTGTTTGTCTCTGTCTGAGGGATTGGAGCAAATGCGGTTGTATCTTAGAGCTTGGCTGTAGACAATGGATCGTGTGATGTGGTCTGGATGAAAGCTGGAGGCATGTAGGTAAGTATAGCTGTTAATTTTGCAAATGGTGCCAGGGGATCTCCAATGCCCAAACAGAGCAGATAGGACCTAATTTTGTAAGGTCTCTGAAAGACACAGACACGTGCAGTAAATTGTGTAGAAACAGATGTGACTGCCTCGGGAGGGATAAAGGGCTGAGTCAAAGCAGCAGGGATTTGAAGCTGTGGTTGCAGCCAGGTAGGTTAGGTACCAGTACGGTATTTCCACCTTAAGGCTGAGACTATTAAAAGCATCCCCTTTACATACCGCCCATATCAGAGCATGCCACATAGATTGCAATATGTTACTGTAGTTCACAGAGCTGGAGTCTGATCTCCATTACGCTGGTGGGAATCGGGACTAATTCTACTAAAGTCAATTGCATCAATGTAAAATCAGGGTCACCGAGACCAGAATCGGGGCCCTAATGCACAATTGGATTGTTTCCCCTCATTTGAAGCAGCTGAAGAATTCATCATATCAGTAGGGCTCTGGCCCTGATCCAGCAAATATGTCCGTACACACTTAAGTAGGTGAGCAGGTCAGTTAACTTCAGTGGAACAATTTGTGCTTAAAGTTAAGTATGTGCATAACAATTTGGGGTCTACAGCTGCTCTTTTCTTCACTTCCCGTCTTAAACTGCTGTGTGGTGAACTGCAGTGGCAGATGCTGTATGTAGCTTTGGGATCCTCCAGGAGCAACTTTAATAAGATTGTTATTCTTTTGTTACATTGCCTTTGTTTCACAAATGCCAGTGAGTTAAACATTATAATGAAAATACATTTCTTTTCCTGTGTTAATAACAACAGCTCAGAGTATTAAAACTGAACATTAAACAATTTACTTTGCACTGCTTGCTGTTTATTTCCTTTTCTCTTGGCTTGGGCAGTGAAAACAGATTAGTCCGTTTCACTTGGGTCTGTGGTCAGTTTTCACTTTCAGGCTCTCAGGCTATGAGGCTGCCTTTGGGAACCTCTAGAGCTGTGGTTTATAACCTGTGGTCTGTGGACCCCTTGGACCCCCAGTCTATGTCTAAGCCACCTGTCTTGGATGGTTTAGGGCACGTCTACACTTGCAAAGTTACAGCGCTGCTCAGAGAGCGCCGAAGGAAAACCACTGTTGTGTGTTCACGCTGAGAGCTGCCTGTGCAATAGCATGATCACACTTGCGGCACTCACGGCGATATTCGGAGCAGTGCACTCTGGGCAGCTATCTCACAGAGCACCTCTTTCTCTTTTGCCGCTAAGACTTGTGGGAAGGCGGAAGGGGTCGTGGGGCATCCTGGGTCCTGTCCCAATACCCCGTGATGCATTGCTTCGCATCCCAGCAGTCCCTGTGCTTCCGTCCGCATTTGGTGCCATCTTTCAACGGTTTGTGTACAGCGCACCCTGCCCTGCCTCTTTCTGGCTGCAGGAATGGATCCCGAACTGCTGACCAGAATGCTGCTCACACTGACCAACACGTCACGAGTGGCAGTGGATTTATTCCTTAAGCTACAAAGGCAAGAGGAGTTCGACATTGATCTCGCCACACATAGTAGCTACGACATGAGATGGCTTGTGGCATTCACGGAGGTGCTGACCATAGTGGAACGCCGCTTTTGGGCTCGGGAAGCAAACACTGAGTGGTGGGATCACATCGTCATGCACGTCTGGGCTGCAGAACTTTCGGATGAGGAAAGCCACATTCATGGGACAGTGTGATGAGCTTGCCCCAGCCCTGCGACGCAAGGACATGAAAATGAGAGCTGCCCTGTCACTGGAGAAGTGTGTGGCGATTGCACTGTGGAAGCTGGCTACTCCAGACTGCTACCGATCGGTCACTAAGCAGTTTGGAGTGGGAAAGTCGACTGTTGGAGTCGTGTTGATGGAAGTGTGCAGGGCCATTAATTGCATCCTGCTCTGAAAGACCGTGACTCTGGGCAACGTGCATGACATTGTGGTTGGCTTTGCACAAATGGGCTTCCCTAACTGCGGAGGAGCGATAGATGGCGCACACATTCCAATTCTGGCACCAGACAACCTAGCCATCGAGTACATTAATCACAAGGGGTATTTCTCAATGGTTCTCCAGTCGCTTGTGAATCACCGTGGGCGTTTCACAGACATTAAACACAGGCTGGTCCGGAAAGGTGCATGATGCACGCATCTTTCGGAACACTGGCCTGTTCAAGAAGCTGCAAACCAGGACTTTCTTCCCAGACCAGAAGATCACCCTAGGGGAAGTCGAAATGCCCATTGTGATCCTGGGAGGCCCTGTCTACCCCTTAATGCCGTGGCCCATGAAGCCATACATGGGGCAACTTCACAGCAGCAAGAAGCGGTTCAACAACAGGCTGAGGAAGTGCAGAATGACTGTGGAGTGTGCATTTGGCCGTTTAAAAGCCCGCTGGTGATGCCTGTATGGGAAGCTGGACTTGGCCGATGACAATATTCCTGTGCTTATAGCCGCATGCTGTACGCTCCATAATATATGTGAAGGGAAGGGTGAAAGCTTCACTCAGGGGCTCAGTGCCAGGTGGCTTAGTTTGAACAGTCAGAGACCAGGGCTATTAGAGGGGCGCAGCGCGGGGCCGTAAGGATCAAGGATGCCTTGAGGCAGCAATTTGAAGCTGAAAGCCACTAATATTTGTTGCTATGCTCGGGATTGCAGTGCTTGTAATGCTAGGAGGTGACTGGTGCACATGATGCAAGAAGGGGCCTTAACATAGTTATATGTTGCTTTGCAGTGCTCTTTTTGCTTTCACTTAATAGAATAAAGACTGATTTCAAACAAACAATTCTTTTATTGAAAGACAACAACCAGAGGAAAGAGTCAAATGAAAAAAAGTCCTCAGCAGGGAGGGGGATGGCGGAATGGAAGGTCTCAAGAGGAGGAGGAGGGGTCCTGGGACGGTTACAGATTTGTGTATGTCCAGGGATCATCCCCAACCTTCTCCTTTGCTGTACTTCAGCAGGGCCAAACTGCAGAGGGATGGGTGTTGAGTGCAGTGGGAGTCCCCACTGCTGGACCGTGAGGAGGGAGGAGTGGAATGCTGCAGGTAGAGAATGGAGCCAGGAGGTTGATGAGAGAGAGAGAGAGAGTGTGTGTGTGTGTGTGTGTGGCGCATGGGAAAGAAGTTTACGACAGCGGCTGCAGGGGAGGCGGGCGTGGAGCTGCTCGGTTTGAAGAGCTAGTATTGCCTGGAGTGTGTCCGCTTGGCGCTCCATAACTGTTAAGAGCCACTCCATGGCTTCTTTCTGATGTGCCGCGTTCTCCTTTTGTTCCCTCTTTTTGCTGTCCCGCCACTCCTTTGATTCCTTTTTCTCGGCGGCGGAGTGCATCATAACCTCACGCAGAAAGTCCTCCTTAGTTCTTCGTGGCCACTTTCTAATTCTTCACAACCGTTCTGCTGCCGATAACAAAGAGGGAGGCTGGGCTCCCAAGGTCATCTCTGTGAAGTTTAAATGCAACATTTTACAGAAGCAGTATTGTTTGCAACATAGAGAACACTGATTGAGTGATTTAATACACAGCCAGTACTCTCACACTTGTCACTAAGTGGCTGACCCCAGGCAAGCACACATGAGCCACAAGACCCCCAAAATGGTGAGTAGCCGCAGGGGCAGGGTAAATCACTGTTCCCGGACCCTGCTGTACACTGGGCACGTGGCTCTTGGGGACAGCCAGCACTGTGGGGGGGCCTGATAATCATTCCTGTCCCTGCACTTCCCACAGGATGTGATCATTATGGAAGATACCTCACTGCTGAGGGTGAGCAGGGAATCAAGGGAGGGTCTTCTCCAAGCCTGCAGCTTCTGCCCTGGCCCCTATGCGGCTCGCCTGTGTGCAGCAATGGTCCCCCCGCTGTGACGGCACAGTGGTGCGGGAAAGTTACCCTTAATGGGTCAAGAAACAAAGCAGCTCTGCGGAGGAACCTGCGGCAGCGGATTGCCCAGTATTTCCAGGCGAGTTTCCTGGAGATCTCTGAGGGAGATTCCCGTGACGTGAGGGAGTGTATCAACAGCCTGTTCCACTGCTCAGGCTAGGCATGAGGTGGGAGACAAGCCTGATTTCTGCAACCCTCCTGCCCCCAACAACGCGCTTCAGCAATTCCCAAAATCAGATCCACTTACCAGGGGCCTGCTCTCCTGTTTGCACTTCGCCAAGATCCGACTGCTGTGACTGGGTAGGCTCCTCCGGGGTAGAAAAGAGCTCCTGACCGCATGCGTCTCTGGCCTCTCAGTCATCCTCTGACTCTGGGTTCCCCTCCCCCTCTTCGTCCAAGATTGCCTTCTCCTGGCTCGGTCCACTCTCGACTGGCACGCGAGCCAACGAAGTATCCACCGGGGCCTTTGCAGTGGAAGTAGGGTCACCACCGAGTATTGCGTCCAGCTCTTTGTAAAACCGGCAACTCGTGGGCGCAGCACCGGAGCGGCAATTTACCTCCCACGCCTTGTGGTAGGTGTTCCGCAGCTGCTTCACTTTGACCCTGCACTGCAGTGTGTCCCGGTCATGGCCCCTTTCTGTCATGAATCGTCAAATCTGTCAGGAGGTATCATAATTCCTATGGCTGGAGCACAGTGGGGACTGGACAGCCTCCTCTCCCCAAATGCCGATGAGGTCCAGCAGCTCGGCATTGCTCCAAGCGGGGGATCGCCTGGTGCATGGAACAGGCATGGCCACTTGGAAAGATAGGCTGAGACCACTGCATGCATCACCTAGCAAACAGGAAGGGGACTTTCAAATTTGCAAAGGAATGTACGGGGTGGGGCTGCTGGTTGGTCACCTGAGGGCAGGGCAGTAGAGTTCAAACCGATGGCCAGAGAGGCGAGAACAGGCATTGTGGGACACGTCCCGGAGGACAATGGCAGCGCTGTAATCACCACGGTGTCTACACTGGCACTCCAGTGCAGTAGTCCCGGCGCAGAAAGCTCTACGCCTCTCGTCAGGGTGGGTTTTTTAGAGCGCTGCATCTGCGCAGTTTCCGCACACTAAGTGGCTGGGCAGTGTGTAACCTCAGGAGTTACAGCGCTCAAAGCTGCTTTACTGCGCACAAACTTGCCAGCGTAGCTGGGGCCTTAGACACAACAAATCCTGCCTCTTGGCAGGGGGTTAGACTAGATGATCCTTGCGGTACCTTCTAATGCTATGATTCTGTGATTCTAAGATTTCCAAAGGGGTACGCATGCCCATTCAAACGTTTTTAGGGGTCCACAAATGAAATGAGGTTGAAAACCACTGGTGAATGGGGGGGGAAGGGGGTTAAGTGCTCCCCCAGATTGGCCTGCCGGGGGTGGGGAGGAAGAGGGGTTCTACCTTCTCTCCCTGCGCCCCCACCCCCAGTACCTCTGACTAAATTGGCTGCTCTCCCTGGACGCTGGGCGGGGAGGGAGCAGGACAGAGTCTCATCTGCCTGAGAGAGGTTGGCTGGGAGGCAGGGCGGCCTGCTCCCTGCCTGGGCTCAGCGGCCGCGGGAGGGGAGACAAGGCCTCTGTCTCTCTCAGGCAGAGCGGCTCTGTCCCGCTCCCTGCCCAGCTGCCAGGGAGAGTGGGTCGAATTTGCTTGGGGGAGGGAGGAGGCACAGGGGGAGAAGGACAGAACCCGCAGGTAACGTGGGGCGGCAGCCCCAGGCTTGGCGGGGTGTGCATGTGTCACTCCGCGTCTGCCTGAGAGCCTGAGCGAGCCAGAGTCTCCTCTCCCCACCCCCAGCATGTTTCTGGCTCGCTCAGCCCGTCCCTGGCAGCTGGGGCGGCAGCAGGCTGCCCTCTCGCCCGGGACCTGCTGCAGCGACAGCGGCTGAGTGAGCTGGAGTCCCCTCTCCCCCTGCAGCCGAGCCCAGGCAGGGAGCAGGCCGCCACTGCCTCCCAGCCAGGCTCTCTCAGGCAGATGGAGCTCGGTCCTCCTCCCCGCCCGGCTGCCCCGAAGAGCAGCCAATTTAGCCAAAGGTAGGGGGTAGGCAGGCGCAGGGAGAGAAGGTGGAGCCCCTCTCCCTCCCCGCCACCGGCAGGCCAATCTGGGGGAGACTTGACCCCCCATTTCGTCCCCACGCATCGCCACAGAAGGGGCCACAGTTGGGATACGGTTGCCAACTTTCTAATCGCACAAAACCGAACACCCCTGCCTCGCCCTTTCCCCAAGGCCCCATCCCCTGCTCGCTCCATCCCCCCTCCATTGCTCGCTCTCCCACACCCTCACTCATTTTCACTGGGCTGAGGCAGGGGGTTGGGGTGCAGTAGGGGGGTGAGGGCTCTGGCTGGGGGTGTGGGCTCCAGGGTGGGGCCCGGGATGAGGGGTTTGGAGTGCAGGAGGGAGCTCAGGGCTGTGGGTTCAGAGTGCGGAGGCCCAGCGGCACTTACCACAGCGCCGAGGAAGCGGTCACCAGGTCCCTGCAGCCCCTAGGCACATGGGCGGCCAGGGAGACTCCACGCGCTGCCCTCGCGCCCGCAGGCTCCGCCTCTGCAGCTCCCATTGGGCACAGTTCCTGGCCAATGGGAGCTGCGGGGCTGGCACTCAGGGCGGGGGCAGCGTGCAGCGCTTCCCTGGCTGCCCACGCGCCTAGGGGCTGCAGGGACCTGGCGGCCACTTCTGGGAGCCACACGGAGCCAGGGAACCTGCCTTAGCTCTGGGCCCCCGCTGTGCCGCTGATCGGACTTTTAACAGCCCACTCGGCGGTGCTGACAGGAGCCGCCAGGGTCCCTTTTCGACCGGGTGTTTGAAAACCGGACGCTTGGCAACCCTAGCTGGGGGTAGGACTGGGGCCAGGTGCGGAACCGTGGTCAGGGGCCCAGACTTGGAGCAGGGCTGGGTGGAGCTCCCTCCCTGCCCCACTCCCGCGAATGTTCCTCCAGGCCCCCATGGGGGGGCAGTTCGCCCCACGGTTTGGGGACCTTTGCACTACCCCATTAACCTTAACTCTGAAACTGGCTGCTCTGGCAGTATGCACAGGGGGTACGCTATGTGGAGTATGCCTAGAGCCCTGGATCGTCTACCTTGGGCTTGATCCAGCAGTGCTCACAGGCCCCGATCCGGATCAGGGATTGTTGGGGTGAGTGGTTCAGACAGAGTAACAGAGAAGTCCTGCCCCACAGAGCTCGCAGGCTACTTCTTATTGGTTATTTGTTTGTAATAAAACTGTTTCTATGAGGATTACAGATGAAAAATCAGGACGTATTTCTACAGACCATAGGTTTGGCCAACAGTTTACAGACGTGCCGAGGGCACAGAAATCACCCAGACGAGCTCAGAACTACCAGCTCCTGCAATATCACTGTGAGGGTCGGAATATTTTAAGTTTCTCATGACCCCCTGATTTCCTCCGTCAAACTCCATGAATTATGCATTTAGTCAAAGTGGCCAGTTCCCTTTACTTTCAGTAGGCCCAAAGCCACAGCCTGCCCTCAGTTAAGATGGCTGCCATTTCCCTGTTCCAGTTGCAGGGAACTTCCATCATTTCCAATGGGACTGAAGCCAGGCTGCCCTTAGGGAAGATGGCCATCCTCTGCCCTCCATGATTAGGGAGCTGGGCAGGAAAATGTAGGGGGAGGTGATGACAGGAGATTGCTGAAGGCAGAAGGGAATGTGAGGGTGCAGTGGGATATGAGGGTGCAGGGGAATGTGAGGATGCAGGAGGGACACAAACATACAGGGATGCAGTGGGATATGAGGGTGCAGGGGGATATGGGGGTGAAGGGGGAATGTGAGGGTGCAGGGGGGATATGGGGTTGAAGGGGGGAATGTGAGGGTGCAGAGGGAATGTGAGTACAGAGTGGGATATGGGGGTGCAGTGGGATATGAAGGTGCAGAGAGGGCGGGTAAAGGAGACTGGGGTGTTGGAGCAGGGCTAAGGGAGGGGTTGGGGAGGGATGGAGTGACAGTCCCCCCATGATAAGAGCGACCCCCCGCAGCTGGCAGGGAGACCCACGTTGTTTTCTGCGTACGTTTAAAGCTGAATTTCCTCTTTCGGCGTTGCCAGCTCCAGTGACTTGCCCGGGATATTGGGGGCCCCTGGGACATCTCCAGCTCCTGGAGTCCTGGGATCAGCTGGCCGAGCCCAGGCGGGTGGCCCCCAAGTCCCAGGGAGTGGAGAGCCCAGCTGCTCTCTGTACCAGGCGTGGCTGGCCGGGGCTCAGGACCCCCCCGACCTCGATCCCCGCCAGTCTCACGGTCCGGGCAGGCTCAAGCCTGCTCCGCACACAGGCCACGTGCGGCCGCCTGGCTCCTCCACTGCAGCGGCGGGGGGGAGGGAGGCGGGGAGCTGGGCCGCCCCCCCGCAGCCGGTGTCCCGGGGGTCAGGGCCGCCTCCTGCAAAGCGCTGCTGGGAAGAGGCGGCTCCCCCCGCACGAGTCGGGAGTGGTACGATCCGCCCGGGCGGGGCCCGTCGCGCGGTGGGGGCGGGGCCGTGGAGCGATGGCTGCGCCCTGAGCCGGCGGGTGAGTGCGGGGTCGGGCCCGGCGGCGCCCTGCGGGGACCAGAGCCTGCCCGGCGCCCCCGTCCCGCGCCGCTGCGGGGCCGGCTCCACCCCAGAGGCGGCTGCATGCCGGGGCCGGGAGCGGGGAGGAGCGAGGCGCCCCTCGGTGCATTTAGCTCCGGAGGTGGCTGGTTCGGTCCCCGGACCGTGGGGCAGCCGGGACGGGGGCTGGGCCGCGCTAGTGTCCGGCGTTGGGACCTGTGAGCGGCAGGGCCAGGCTGAGGGTCCCTCCCTCCCCACCCCGATCCGCTTGATTGCCAGTGAACGCCAGGAGCTTCCCACGTGTGCGCTTGGCCCGAGCTATCGGTGTTTCGTGTTTGTGCGTGAGCTGGTTCCTGGCCCTGCTGGGAACATGGGGGGGGAAAACAGGTTCCTGCCTGGACCCAGCATGTGGCCCCATCCCCGGGGGATGCGATGCCGGGCAGGAGCTCCCCAACTTCTGCAAGGGGCAGTAAGGGCTGGGCTACAGCTGTAAGCCCTTGGGCAGTGAACCTCCTTCCCCACAGAGGCGTTGTCCCCTTCCTGGGGTGGGAAAAGCGAGGAGAGGGCACGGACTGTTCGCTAGTGAACATTGGGGGGCTTTCATTGGGCTCCTGCTGCTAACCGAATCCCAAAGCAGGCCACGGTGACAGCCCAGCCTGCATCTTGGCTTACCCACCACCTGGGAATTGAGCCAGTGACCCCCCCGAGTAAAGGCATCAGCTCCCTAGCTGGGCTACAAGGGGCTCAGCTCTTTGTCCTGGGGAGGGTGCTAATAAGGCAGGTAGGAGGCTGAGCGGTTGTAAAGCGCTTTGAGATGCTTGGGTGAAAGGTGCCGTAGGGGGCAAGGCGGCATTCACAGATACAGAGAGCATCTTTCCTCTCCAGGGGCTTCCCACGCGGGCCCTCGGACTGCTCGTCCAGGCCAGCACTAATTGCTACGTGTGCGCTTCCCTTTTCAGTCGTGTTTAACACACTCGCTAGCAGGATTGTAAATTCGAGTGTGGACACTCAGGGCCAGGGCTCCACATGCTGGGGGCCTAAATGGGAGGTGAAAATCGAGCTCCAGAGATGGACAGGGAGCGCTAGAATAACTGGCCCTGACTTCTTTGGAAATTCTGGCCCCCTGTCGCCAGCAGAGGCCAGGTTTTTAAAAATGGGTTGTTGGTAGGGAAGACGAGGCCCAAGAGTCCGTGTAATCCTGAGCCCTTGTGGTTGTGGCTGGAGCAGTGCTGAGCCGTGCCTGGTGCTCTGCCTGGGTATGAAAAAAATCTCTCTCACCCGAGCTGTGTAATAAGTTCCCCTTCTGATTTCCCTGCATGCCTCCCCATGAACCAAACTGTGACTCTCGCATGTGGAGATGAAGACCACAGCTACCTTGTATTTATACTTGCTGCGGGTCTACACCTTTGCTTTCTACCTTAGCTCTCAGACTGGCACCTGCTGTCAGGTGTCTCCAAACGGCCTAGGTCTGCTCTTGAATTTGTGGTTGGGCTTTAACACATGTTAACTAACGTGACTGTAAATTGCAGAGGATGCTACAGAGAGGCCCCCAGACACAAACTAGGGTTAAACATGACTAGCAACAAGCGGTTGTGTCCTGTCCACACCAGAATTTTCAATCCTGTTAGTGAGTGTGTTAAAACGTGACTGTGGAGTTGGAGCTACCTCGGAGTATCGGAGACCTGACCTCTCTTTCTCATGCCCAGGTTCTTGCGGTGCCTGGTTTGTGGGAGCTGCTGGCTTTAGAGTAAGAGAAGCTGCCTCTATCTGGAGACCCCCGGCTCTCTCCACCCAGGCGCCATGGTGACTGAGGAGGAAGTCGAGGCCATCGGCCGGACGCTGGTGGACACAATGCAGCCCCTGAAGGCTCGTTTCCGAGCCCTCTTCACCCTGCGCAACGTGGGCGGCCATGCCGCCATCGACTGGATCAGCCAGGCGTTCGGGGATGAGTCTGCCCTTCTGAAACACGAGCTGGCGTACTGCCTGGGGCAGATGCAGGATGAGCGTGCCATCCCCTGCCTGGTCCGGGTACTGCAGGACACCAGCCAGGAGCCCATGGTGCGCCATGAAGCAGGTACAAGAGCTCAGTGCTTGAGCGGGGGTCTGTCCTGGTCCCTCTGGCACAGAGGCCCTTGCCAGTCCAGCCCTTGCCAGGGGTTGACGTAGCCGGGCAGGGCAGGGATGGATGGAATTGTAGCTTGTTCCTGGGGGGCAGGCACATGTGCCAACCTTTTCCTGGTGTGTCTTATTTCCAGCTCTGTGCTGGCTGGCACCTCAGGGGGCAGAGCCAGTGCTCCACTCCACATTGCTGGCTCCCCCCGAGCAGTGGCTGGCGATGTGAGGAGCAAGGCGGCTCCTAACTCCCCTCTACAGCCCCCCGACGGAGCTCCCGGGCTGCTGGAGCAGACCCCACGTGGTGCTGCGTGTACAGTGAATCCAAGCTCACTGGGGTGTGATGTTGCGGACGTCTCCTCAACGCCAGGCCGAAGCTGCTTCCCGTCCCCGCAAAATGCCAGCTCGTCTCTGCCCCGGTGCCACTTGCTGCGTTTCCCTCCCGCTTTCCGTAGCTCGGCTGTTGCAGCCAGGCGTGTGGCAGGGCTGTGTCCCCCTGGCCCCAGGGGAGGGGCTAGGCCTCATTAAAGGTGACGGCAGCAGTATGGGAGCTTCCAGTTTGTTCACTGGCACCGGTGCCTTCGGTCTGTGTTCCAGGGGAAGCTTTGGGAGCGATCGGGAGCCCCCAGGTGCTGGATGTTCTGAGACGTTATTCGGAAGACCCGGTGATCGAGGTAAAGCTTTCCCTGCATTCCCCTGCCAGGGGCAGCCATCAGCACTGATCATACCGCCCGGCAGCCTGGGCCAGTGGGCAGAGCTCCGCACTGGGACTGCAGAGATCTGGGCTCTATTCCCAGCCCTGCCACTCACCTGCTGAGCGACTTGGGTAAATCCTTTCCCTGCTCTGTGCCTCAGTTTCCCCTCCCAGGTTGGTCTGTTGAGACGAGACTCTCTTCCTATTTGTCTGGTCAGCGCCTGGCCCAGCGGGAGCCTGATCTCCGCTGGGACCTGCAGGATCTGCTGTAACCCTGGCACTGATGCAGGGGTCCCCAGGTGGCAGTGAGTAGGGCAGTCGTTGGGGATATTATGCTGATGGGCTTACACGCCTCTTGTCTGTGAGTTTTTTCTCATGCAGATAACAGCCCTAGTCCTGCTGGCAGTGCCACTTTTCCCCATGCTGTCCCCTGTCTGGGGGAGTCAGTCTGTGCAGCCCCATTTGATACCTGCTGCCTTTGGGATTCCTGCTGACCAGGAACTGAACTGGTCCCAGTAAGGGGGTTATTTATACCCCAGAAGGCCCAGTCACCCTGCACAGAAAGTTTCCTGCCCTTGTAAACCTCACTGGACAGCCGGACCCCGAGAAGTGGAATGTCAGAGCTGCATGTCTGACTATTGGCCGGTCCATATCTCCTTTCGGGTGAGGCGTGACAGAACTGGGTACGAGCCCTGTTGTGCCAATGGGGAAACTGAGTCACAGAGGTGGACGTGACTTGGTGGTGTCGCAGTGCGTCGGTGGCAGAGCTGGGACTGGAGCCAGGAGCTGTGACTCCCAGTCCCACGTTCTGACCACTAGACGCTGCTGCCTGGCTGGTGGGACCCTGCTCTCCCCAAGGGATCCCAGTGAAGGTGTCTCTGTCCCGTTCTGCTGCAGGTAGCCGAGACCTGCCAACTGGCGGTCAAGAGGCTCGAATGGCTGCAGAAGAACAAGGAAGCACCTGGCGCCGGCCCCTACCTGTCTGTGGACCCGGCTCCCCCTGACGAGGAGAAGGACGTCGCCAAGCTGCGGGAGACCCTGCTGGATGAGTCGCGCCC
Organism: Chrysemys picta bellii; assembly: GCF_011386835.1. NCBI lineage: Eukaryota > Metazoa > Chordata > Testudines > Emydidae > Chrysemys > Chrysemys picta. Next base: position 4,180,138 of record NC_088815.1, read on the forward strand.
GCTGTTCGATCGGTACCGCGCCATGTTCGCCCTGAGGAACGTGGGGGGCGAGGCCGCGGCGCTGGCGCTGGCTGACGGTGAGAGAGCCCTGGATGGCCGATGCTGTGGCTTCTCCTCGCCCTCTCCCCTGGCCCAAGCTGAGTCCAGAGATCCCCAGTGGGGGGCCCCACTGCTGTGCTGTCCCTGGGACCCATCCCTGTCTGAGCAGCTGGGCTCCCCGGCTGGGTTGTATCCCTGCTATTCCCAGCACCCTCCACCAGGGGTCAGCCTAGGGCGTGCCTCACCTACCTGGGCACAGGGCACGGTTTCAGCAGCACCCTCCTCCCCAGCCTGGGCCAGGGATGGGACGACATGCCCCCCTGTGTCCCCCCCATGTTTTGTAATCCACTTACCCCCTGGGACGAGCATGCCCCGTCCCATGCCTGCTGGGTGCGAGAGCCCACAGCATGTGTCTCCCCCGCCCCCTCCAGGAACCCTCCGGGGCGTCATGCCCGAGTTCAGGATCCTCCATGGCAACGGGCTGGCCCTGTGCCGCGGGAATCCAGAGCTGGGGGCGGGCAGACAGCAGAGCCTCTGCCCTACTGCCCTCGGCAGGGCCAAGCCCCCCCTCCCCCCCCCTCCCCAGGAATCACCTGGAATCTCGGCTCCCTGAAAGGGGACCAGCCGCTCGTGCTCTGCCCCCTCTGGTGGGCATGAGAATTCCCTGGGGCAGGCCAGAGCAGGGGCTCCCAGTGTGTGTGTGGGGGACCCCCGTGCCCTTCCTGTGTTGGAGCGGTCCTTACTGAGAACTACTGTTCTAGGGGGAGGGTCCCCCCAGCCCCCCAGCTGAGCGCGGAGCCCCCTGGCCCAGCCCCTGTCCCGGAGTGGGAGGGGGGAGGTGCAATTGGAGACATTCAGAGCATTTCCATTTGCGCTCTCTGGGCATCCTGCTGCCCCCACCAGAGGGGGCCGGTCACCCCAGTCCGGCTGCGGGCGAGCAACGGCTCCAGTGCTGTGGGTGGTTCTGCAGATCCAGCCCCTTGGGAGGGACCGACCTGCGGAGCCTGAGAACCCCCTGGGGCCAGGCCGGTTCTGGCCCCCAGGCAGGTCTGACCCAGTTAGGGATGAGCAGAGCTGTGTGGGCCCATCTGGAGCAAAATCCAGCCCCACTGCAAAGTCCGTCAGGGCTCACAGTCACTTTCCCTGCCCCCATAGGGTCTTCTGCCTCCCTGCTGGATGGGTGCTGCTCAGTGCAGAGGGCCCAGGCCTGTGTCGGGCAGACAGCTACGGGGCAGGGCAAGAGCCTCCTCCCACCCCCAGCCCTGGTGCCTCAGCCCTGCCCGGAGGGACCCTTATGGGGCCGCTGAGTCTCCGTGGCCGACAGGGCGTCTGGTGGGTCGGGTGCAGGCGGACCCTGGCTGACCCCACTCATTCCCCCAGGCTGCACCTGCTGCTATTAAACCCCCGAGCGTCTGAGCCCCCAGCAACTCGCTCCCAGCCGGCCCAAGAGCAGTCACAGCAGAGCAGTGGGGGTCCCTCCCTTCAGATCTGTGGCCCAACATCCCAGAGTGCTTTGGGTCACCTCCTCGCTCTGCCTGCTCCAACCCTTCTCTCCCCCTGCTCCCCCCAGGTCTGGTGTGCGGCAGCGCCCTCTTCCGCCATGAGATTGGCTTCGTCCTAGGCCAGATGCAGCACGAGGCCTGCGTGCCCCAGCTGACGGCGGCACTGGAGAGCGTGGCGGAGAACCCCATGGTGCGGCACGAGTGTGCGGAGGCGCTGGGCTCCATCGCCAAGGAGTCCTGCCTGGAGACGCTGCGGGCGTTCGCCCAGGATGGGGAGCGGGTGGTGAGGGAGAGCTGTGAGGTGGCCCTGGACATGTACGACTACGCCAACGGCCCCGAATTCCAGTATGCCGACGGGCTGAGCAAGCTGCAGGCCTCAGGCTGAGCAGGGAGCCTGCCCCGGCCTCTGCGGGGAGCTGGGTGGCTGCCGGAGGCAGCCCCAAGGCAGGGGAGCCGAGGCCGGATTCACCCCTGCACGACTGCTTGCACCAGGGCTGAGTGGGTGGGAAGCCGGATCTGCATAGTCCTGTGCGCTCCGTGTCCCGTGGGGATGGCAGCACGCCTCTAGCGCTGGCTTGTTTCTTTGAGTCCCCGGGATGGGCCAGCACCCTAGATCCAGCCCCTGTGAGGTTGGGGGTCAGGCTCCGTGCTGGGGTCCCAGGGCAGAGGTTTCAAACAGGCTGAACTGCTGGAGCGTGACCCAGCAGCTCTCCGTGGGGGAGCCTGCCGGGGAGCCAGGGTCAGCCCATCGGGAGAGCAGGGCTCGTCTCTCAAATCACGGGCTGTGGGTGGGCACAAGGTTCTGTCACTTAGCGGCTCGGGCTGTGCCCACAGAGGCTCCCTTGTCCACATCTGTGCTCCAGCTTCACTGCTGCTGCGGGGCCTAATGCGTTGGGCAAAGCCCTGCGCTCTGCAGCGCCGTGGGCAGGCGTTTCAGGAGGCGACGCGCTGCTCAACGCAGCCGGGTGGTGCCTCGTGGCGGGGGCTGCAGCAGCCCGGCAGAGCCTGCACCTCGCACCAGGAGCAAACACCAGCCAAAGCCTCGCCCACAGCACCGTTGGGAGAGCCTCTGTCCCAGGGGTGCGGCTCAGACAGCCGGAGAGCACCTGGGTTTTCAACCTGTCCCCCGGTCTTTGCAGGCCTGGCTTTGTACTCCCAGTGCTGTCCGGGGGTGGCTGCTATGCAGTGAGGCTGGGTGCCCGCTCTGAAAATCTGCCCTTCAATTTCCCTCTTGCCCGGGTCATGGCAGAGAGGGAAGCCGCATTGCCCCAGAGCTCCCCTCTGGTGCCAGCCAGGGAGCAGACCTCCCAGGGCAACACAAACCCTGGCCACAGCTGCCTTCTCTGAGCGCTGGCCGGTGGGCAGAGGAGTGGGGGGGCTCTGGTGGCACTGTTCTGGGGTCTCCCTCCCCATGGGTCACAGCCGGCCTGTAGCACTGTGGGCACATCGGAGGGCAGGGGTGTAGGGGCTGGAGGTGGGAGCTTTGTAGCCGTGTGCCAGCGAGTTCCCAACAGGAATGGGATCCAATGGGGCTGGAGTAGGGGGAGCCCTCGCAGCGGGCAGGGCGCAATGCCAAAGGCAGAGCTGGGCTAGTCTCTCTGCGCGGATGGGGCCGTCTTGCAGCAGACGGGGCCTGTCGGGTACAGCCGTTCACTTGTACTGGGGCTGGGAAGGGCTTGCGGGGAATAAATGGAATGGTGGAACGTCTGGCCTCGACCTGCCTCTTTTCAGCACTGGACCGGGGGTGCCTCTGCCTCCGCTGGGCCTTAGCCCCCAGCCAGCAGCCCCGCGGCCAGGGTTCCCGCTGCCTCACCCGCTGGGCCTGAACCCCTGGCTAGCAGCCCCGCACCCAGGGTTCCTGCTGTCTCACCCGCTGGGCCTTAGCCCCCCACCAGCAGCCCTGCAGCTGGGTTCCTGCTGTCTCACCCACTGGGCCTTAGCCCCCGGCCAGCAGCCCCGTGCCCGGGGTTCCCGCTGGGCCTGAGCGCCCCGCCCAGGGTTCCCGCTGCCTCATCCGCTGGGCCTAAGCCCCGGGCCAGCAGCCATGCGGTCAAGGTTCACGAAGCTGTCTCACCCCCCGACACAAAGGACCATGTGGCTTTTGGAAAGAAGGAGGTGTGAACACTATTCTGGCGTGGCGAGGGAGGACTCACCCTGGGCACGGGAGCCGTGCCAGTCAGCTCTGGGCTGGTATAACAATAGCACCTAGCAGCCCCAGCTGAGATCTGGGCTCTGCTGTGCTGGGCACTGATCAGTGTAAGTGAGGATCCCTGCCTTGATTTGCCGAGGTGCGGGGGAGGTGTTATAAGGCACAAGCAGAGTGAACAGCACCAAGGGGGCAAAGGGCATGTTACTGCCATGGGGGCTTGGGGGAGGGACACCAGGAAGGAGAGTGTTGGGTTAAGCTAAATGGGTCGTGCTCTGAGTCTCGCTACAGGGCAGGTTTTCTAACATCCTCACGGCTCCCCTCTGACCCTCTCCAATTATCAACGCCCTCGAACTGGGGGCACCAGGCCGGGCCAGCAGCTCCACAGGGCACTCTGCTTTCAGGGGCCGAAGGGGCGCTGGGCTGTGACGCCAGGTCGCTGGGGTCACCAGCCACTCTTGGACATGTGAGCCTGGTGGTTTGTGTGGCAGCAGGGCCCAGCAGCCGGGATGGCTTCGGCCTTGCTTTCCACTTGTTCTTTCCCGGCTGCTCCCAGCCGGGGCCGGAGGCCAGCAGCTGTGTCCGGTTTGTTCACAGATGCTTTTTCCTCAGCAAAAGCCCTTTCTGAGTCACTCTCCCTCAATCCTCTTATTTCCTAAACCCTCTTATGCGGCTGCAGCTTTTCGCTGGGGTGGGAGGGGGGCAAAGACCTGCAGCCAGCCCAGCTCCTGTCTGTGCTCCCGGGAGGTGACGTGTGACCCCCAGGGGCCAATGCACTGAGTGGGCAGAGGGGGGCTGGGAGAGCCATGCCAGTACCATGCAGCGGATGGGCAAGAGACTGGCAAAGGAATGTGGTGTGGCCATGGAGGTTGCTGGGTATTGGGCGTGGGAGGGCATATATTGGGGGTGGGCTGGATGGAGCTGGTGTCCAGTAGGGCCGAGGGTCCTGGGGCGCTCGGGGGCCAGCTGAAGGGGACAGTTCTGTTATGGCCATTTCCAAGTTTGGGTCCGTGGTGGTGTTCAGCAGGGGGATGGGGCCGAAACCCTTTGACTGTTTCTGTGACCCAGACTGTGTCGCTGAGCATTTTGGCTTCCGGGGGCGAGGGGAGATTCTGACCCTCTCTTGCCCTGGGAGCTGGGTCCCTGCCTGGCTAGGGAAGGCCTGGGGACTTGAACCTGGGTCTCCCACATCTGGGAAAACAACACGTCTCCACGGATGGTTTGGGCTTCGACACAGAGCACATGTTGGCAACGTCACTTTGCTGGCAATGTTCAGCGCAGCCCTTGAGCTGGGCTGGTAGCTCCCTGCGTTAGTGCTGGAGGCTGATACGACTCGGATGGTTTAGCTGTTAGAGCTCTCAGTATCGACTCATACAGCTGGGGGAAACTGAGGCACAAAGAGGCAGTGACTCACTCAAGGTCACGGGGTGAGTCAAGGGCAGAGCTGGGAATAGAACCCAGGAGTCCTGGCCCGCTGAACTTTTTGTGGGGGGAGGGAAGTGGAGAGTCCGCTGCTGCCGGAAGTCCCAGGGCAGAGACACTGAAGCCCTAGAAGAGAACCTGGGAGAGCCACCCACCCCCTATTATCTGCCCGGCTGGGTCCTGGCCCTTTGGCAAATGCTGCCTCCCAAACACCCTGAGTTAGTGTCATTTCAGCTGAGCTGTAAAGCTACCACCCCCGGAAGACAGGGCAAGAGCCGGCCCTGTGCCCCAGCCAAACTCCAGCCTGGCTCCCTAAACTCCAGTGGTTTCCATGGGGGGGTGTTGAGGTCTGCGGCAACGTATCTCCTTACCGTACAGCTGCCATGCTCCACCCCAGAGGTGGCTGCACTCCTGTACTAGCCAGGCTGACTCCCAGGCATCCACCTCGCAGCAGGCTTGTGGGGCGATTTCTCCAAGTGGGATGGGCAGGGAGGACAGTGGGCAATGCCATATTAATATGCATATGCAAATTAGAGTATTAATGGTTAGCCAATGATATTGGAGATCATGGATCCCCCTCCCCTGCTGTGAGTGTCCTGAGCCAGCCTTGGACATGAAACTAGCATCTGCGCTGGGAACAGAGAGAGAGAGGGGTGTGTGTGTGTGTGTGTGTGTGTTTTCTCAACAGCAGGACACCAGCTGGTTCCAGGGCCCCAAACCTGGTGGGCTGGCCCCAGAGCTGCCTCCCCAACCCCCCCAAAGGAGCCCCCTGTGCTCCCCCACCAGCCCAGTGCCAGGAGCAGAGCTGCAGGCTCCTGTGTGGGGACGTCCCTTGCTGGTCTCAGACCATCTGTCCAGGAAATTCCAGCCTGGGAGGGATTAGCTCCGCCTGGGGGGAGCCGTCCCTCCCCAAAGCTGTGGGCACTTGGCTTTCACCCGCCAGCCCAGGGCCAGTCTGCCCACCCCAGCCGCTAAGCGCTTGTCGCTGGCTGTGTGAGCTCCCGCAGGGCAGCAGCAGAGCCCCCATCCAGCCTGCTGCAGCCGCCCCCCGAGGGAACGGGGCAGATGTGCCTGGCACCTGGGAGCCCTGCAGCATCTCGGCCGCTCCCAGGGGTAAGATTTCCAGCGGTTCCTAGCCTGGCACAGCCAGAGGCGGACTAAGGGGTCGGGGACGTGGCTCAATCCTGCCCAGCTGCTCTCCGTGCACATCCTCCTCTTCCTGCCCCAACTGGGTGCTGGGAGCCACTGGGGGGAGCTCATCCCCTCGTCCCCTAGTGGCCTGTGGGCTGGGGGGTGTTGGGACATGCCTGGCACCCAGGAGGGAAGGGTCGGTACAATCTGGACAGTGCCCCTGACTGCCTCCCTCGTATGGCCACACTCAGCTTAGCCTGCTGGGTCCCGGCCGTCCGGTCCCTCCGGACCCTGTGGGGGGCAGAGAAAGGCCTGGGAGGGCCCTGGAGCCGGCCTGGGCTCCCCCTGCCCGGGCACAACTTGCAGATCCTGTCTGAGAGGGGGGTTCATGCCCCCCAGTTTTGTTCTTCCTCCATGCATGGGGCTTGCTGAGCAGAAGTTGGGGTGCCGGGGGCAGATGGGACCCCCTCCTTCCACAACACTGGGGCCCCCGAATCTGAGTCACCACTGACCTAGCAGGGGTCGCGCCCCACGCTCCAGCTGCACCCCGCGGCTCTTCGCCTGCCTGCCCCGTCGCAAGAGCTGTGAGTCCTGTCGGGCCTAGTGACGGGGCCGGGGAGTCGGGCGTAGGCTGTTCACGGACGCTCATCTCCACCTGGCAAGATCTCATGGGCAGCAGCACCTAGGAACCGAGTGCAGAGCCACTGCCTGGCACTGCCTCTGGAACTGGGCCCAGGGGCCAGCCAGCAGGAGCTGGGCTGGCAGCATCGGGCCGTGTGGGACGTCTCGGAGGGCTGCACGGACTCAGAGGGCAGATGGGGGCTGACATGGCTCGCCAGGCTCTTCTGGAGAAGGCCTTTTCGGGCAGCAGCGGGAGCGCGGCTGGTGGCACGCTGGGGATGCGGCACTTGCTGCAGGACACCCCGGAGCGGGAGGAGGCCCTGTACACGGACTACAAGCCTCCAGCCCTGGATGCCATCCGCCTGCCCTGCTACGTCCTGTACCTGCTGATGGCAGCGCTGATCGTGGGGCTCGTTGCCTATGCCATCGTGGGCCACTTGATCAAGGACCTGGTGCACGACTTCGCTGGTGAGTGTCCCTGGGACGTGCCGGCAGAGCCCATGGGGCGGGTGGGTGTGAGCAATCAGAGGGCAGGGATGCACAGGGCTCGCTGGGCAGTGCCCACGGGGCGGGTAGGTGTGAACTGTCAGTGGCAGGGACATGCAGGGTTCACCGGGCAGTGCCCACGGGGCGGGTGGGTGTGAGCAATCAGTGGCAGGGATGCGTAGGGCTCGCCGGGCAGTGCCCACGGGGCGGGTGGGTGTGACCAGTCAGTGGCAGGGACATGCAGGGTTCACCGGGCAGTGCCCACGGGGCGGGTGGGTGTGAAGAGTCAGTGGCAGGGTGTCACGGAGTGTGGCGGGGGACACAGGGCCCTGCACCCCCGATTTCCTGCAATTCACCATGACTCTCAGCCAGCCAGTAAAGCAGAAGGTTTATTTAGATAACAGGAACACAGTCCAAGACAGGTCTTGCAGGCACAGACAACAGGACCCCCTCAGTTAGGTCCATCTTGGAGTCCCAGTGGCACCACAGCCCCATGGGGGGGGGGGGGGGCGGGCAGAGCCCTGTCTGGGCTCCCTCCATTATCAGCCAGCTCCTGAAACCTCCCACTCCCTCCAGCGCCTCTCACCCAGCCTCCCCCGCCTCCTCCCCCAGCCTTTGTCACCTGGCTCCAGCCCCCTTCCTGGGTTCTCATGTTACATGCTCAGGTATCTTCCCTCAAGGCCAGTCTCCCATCCCCCAATGCAGACCGTCCCAACCAAACTCCCCTGCCACCTTCCCAGGCCAACACTCCCCACTCAGCATTCAAAGACCACATTAAGAACAGTGCCAGTTCGTCACACAGTGACATGCAGGGTTCACTGGGAAGTGCCCACGGGGTGGGTGGGTGTGAGCAGTCAGTGGCAGAGATGTACTGGGCAGTGCCCATGGCGGGGCAGGTGGGTGTGAGCAGTCAGTGGCAGGGACGCGTAGGGCTCTCTGGGCAGTGCCCACGGCGGGGCGGGTGGGTGTGAGTAGTCAGCGGGCAGGGATGCGCAGGGCTCTCTGGGCAGTGCCCACGGGGCGGGTGAGTGTGAGCAGTCAGTGGCAGGGACGCGTAGGGCTCTCTGGGCAGTGCCCACGGCGGGGCGGGTGGGTGTGAGTAGTCAGCGGGCAGGGATGCGCAGGGCTCTCTGGGCAGTGCCCACGGGGCGGGTGAGTGTGAGCAGTCAGTGGCAGGGATGCGTAGGGCTCTCTGGGCAGTGCCCATGGCGGGGCGGGTGGGTGTGAGTAGTCAGTGGCAGGGATGCGTAGGGCTCTCTGGGCAGTGCCCACGGCGGGGCGGGTGGGTGTGAGTAGTCAGCGGGCAGGGATGCGCAGGGCTCTCTGGGCAGTGCCCACGGGGCGGGTGAGTGTGAGCAGTCAGTGGCAGGGATGCGTAGGGCTCTCTGGGCAGTGCCCATGGCGGGGCGGGTGGGTGTGAGTAGTCAGTGGCAGGGATGCGTAGGGCTCTCTGGGCAGTGCCCACGGCGGGGTGGGTGGGTGTGAGTAGTCAGCGGGCAGGGATGCGCAGGGCTCGCCGGGCAATGCCCACGGGGCAGGTGGGTGTGAGCATTCAGTGGCAGGGACCCGGGCCTGGGACATGGATCGGGTGGCTCAGAGATGGTGAATGAGACATGGACCATCTCAGCTCGAGATCAGCTGCTCCAGCCACCCTGCGTCAGCACTGGCTGGACATTGTTCCCGTCTCGTGGCTGCCAGGCAGCCTCTGCCCAGGGAATTGGGGGCCTTGAGGGATGAGGCTGCATTCACTGATCCCTGTGCTTGTAGCCTCAGTGCCAATGCCAGGCTTGCTGTGGTTGAGGAGGGGGTGCCAGGGGTAGCTGATCTCAACCCACCGTGGTTGGCTCCCAGCCCGTCTCCCATTGGCTGACGCCCCAGCTCTGAACGGACAGCACCCAGCGCCAATGCGGTGCAGCCCCCTCTGGGGTGGGACAGAGCTGCTGTTAGCGGTGCAGAGCTACGAAGAGCAGCGGTTTGGGGCAGGGCAGAACGAGGCTGGGCTGTTGGGGGAATTTAGGCAGGACGCTGCGGTTACCAGATCCACTGCTAGGAAAAGCCCCAGAGATCCTTCATGAGAACAAGTGTCAGGGCGGCCCAGTGACCCCTCAGCCTCCGCTGCCCAGGACCCCGGGCTGGGCCCAGCCACAAGGCGGCCTAGCGCGCAGGCTATTTCCAGGTCAGGCCCTTGGGCTGCCCTGGGCGTTATTTCAGGGCAGGGGGAGGACGATGCCCCATCTCATCTCTCTGTCTCTGTGTTTAGACTGGGCCTTTGGGCTGAAACCAGAGGAGCAGCTGGAGGCCGGCGGGGGGGCTGCTGCGGGGAAAGCGATGGGGGTGCAGGAGAGGCGAGAGGAGGAGACTGCCATGGAGGGACAGGGCTGCCAAGCTCCCTGCACTCTGCCTGGGATGGAAGCCCCCCTGGCACTGCCCCCCATCGCCCCCCGCAGTTCCATCACCTCCATAGACTCTCACCAGAAGAAGTTCTTCTAAGGCGCAGCTCGAAGCAGGCACTGGGGGCGCTGGGGGTAGTGGGGCCGGCAGAGTGAGCACTGGGGCTGGCAAAGGGGGTGCTGGGGGCAATGGGGACAGAAGGGCTGGTGGAATGGATGCTGGTGGAGTGGGTGCTGGGGTTGGCAGAGCAGGCACTGGGGCTGGCGGAGTGGGCGCTGGGGGCGCTGGGGGCAGTGGGGCCGGCAGAATGAGCACTGGGGCTGGCGGAGCGAGCGCTGGGGGCAGTGGGGCCGGCGGAGTGAGCACTGGGGCTGGTAGAGTGGGTGCTGGGGGCAGTGGGAGCAGAAGGGCTGGTGGAGTGGGTGCTGGGGTTGGCAGAGCACGCTCTGGGGCTTGCGAAGCAGGGATTGCCGGCAGCAGGCCGAGGAGGGGGCCAGAGGCAGTGGCAGCAGGGCCCATAGCACACGCCCCCTTAGCCAGGGTGGGATGTGAGCTGGAAAAGGCAGATCCGGCTCCGGACTCCAATCCCCGCACCCTGGGCCAGTGCTCTCTGGGGTCTGGGCTGGGCCCCCTAGAAGAGCTGAGTCCTGGCTCCCAGGTCCAGCCCCTCTCTCCTTCCCCGCTCCCCTATGGGGAGGATAGGGGCCCCAAGGGGGCCTGGCCCACGCATTGTCTCCCTTATGCTGACAGTCCCCCCACGGCCCCTCTGGGTCCGCTCGCTCTGTGCTGATCTCAGTGCTGTTGCCATGGCAGCGAGGCCTAATGGGCAGTGCCAGGCCCCTGGGGCTTTCACTGTCTACGCAAGGGCAGGATTTTGCCTACAGATGGCACTGGGACCAAGGCACCCAAGTCTGATCCTGGCTGGGCCATTGACTCGTCGTAAACCCAGGGGGACAGTGGGACGGAGGGGAGCTGGGGGGATGCGAGGCTGGGGGTATTGGGGTCTCTAAAGTACTTAGCATCCGTCTCGCCTCCTCAGAGGGGTAGAGGGGCCTCCACTGTCCACTAGGGGGCAGTGGCTCCATGGGGCTGGCAGGGCAACTTGGCCCCTCAGCTCCAGCTGCCAGCGTGGGCCTGTGGGGCCGAGCAGATTCAGACTTCCCGGCAGAGGGGCCTGCTCAGGCCAGGTTCCCGCCCACCAAGGCCCAAAGCCGGGATCAAGACCGTCCGGCAGGCAGAGAAGGAGCCGCTCGACCCGCGCTTCACTGTGCCCACTGCCCGCGCTGGGCTGCCGGTGCCAGGGCAGAAGGGTTCACTGCTCTCGACAAGCGGCTCCCGTCTCAGGCCGGACAAACTCGTTACACCAACCCCCCTACAGGGGAGCGGGGGAGCGCTCTCTCGAAAGCTGGCGCCCTAGTGCTGGTCAGACTCCCGGCGTGGGAATAATGTAACCACACTGGAGCTTATGCCCATATGGGTTAAGGTTAAAAGCAGCGCCCGGCGGCGATACAGGATACAGCGATGCCGGAGCGGCCAGCCCTCCCCGGTTACCCAGCGCTGTAATGCACGGCTCAGTTCTCCCCCCTTGCACCAGCCCAGAACAGTCAATGGAAACCCACCCCAAACAGCCGCAAACTATCGAAACCGCTGGGGTAAACCGGGACCAGTGTAACAGCCAGGGGGTCGCCCTGCCTGGGACCCGGAGAGACTCCACACCCACTCGCTGAGGAGATGGCGTGTTCGGCGGAAGATTCGTGGACGGGTGGCTCCCGGTTCCTGTGACGCCGGCTCTGAAGCGGCAGGAGCTGGGGGGACACCCACTGTGTTCAATAGGACAGGGAGCAGGTCACAAGTGCAGGCCCTGGTTCTCCATATGTGATTCTGCTGTGTGTGCTAACCATTTGTGTCCAACACATTCTCTGGCTTCTAGTGGTCCCTCTGCTCTTTCCTAGATACATCTGCTTTGGTTTCGTGCCAGGTGCTGGGCGTTGTACAGGAGCAGGGGGGTTACAGGGACACTAGAAAACTGAGGCAAACTGCTCCCTTTGTGGGCAGAGGCTCTGGACATCCGTGAGTAGCCAGTGTCAGGGGGATCACAGGGGAATGCTACAGAAGGCCTTGGGGATGAGGGTGCACCCAGCGTTAACCTGCAAGGAAAGGCAGGTGGCACAGCCCGCAGAAGAGGGCAAGCGGCTGAAAGGCTGGTGGTGTTAACTCCCACCCGCTTACCCCGGCAAGACTCCTTCATGCTGGGGGTAGCAAGGTGGCTCCCAAGCCCAGGCACCCCCGAGAACTGCCACACACTCCCCATGGCTCTGGGGAGGGGAGGCCAGGGCCAGTTAGCCAGTGGGCTCAGTGCTGCCCGGCCAGAGTCAGCTGCTCTCTGCGGCGGGCTCCCCTGCACTCAGAGCGGCCCAGCAAATGCTGTGCATTTCCCACCAAAAGGGAAAAGAAACAAATACAAAACGGGGGGTTGGAAATCTTTGTGGATTTTTCCAATGTTTAGAGCAAGGGTTCTCAAACTGGGGGTCAGGACCCCTCAGGGGGTCGCGAGGTTATTACATGGGGGGGTCGCGAGCTGTCAGCCTCCACCCCAAATCCCGCTTTGCCTCCAGCATTTACAATGGTGTTAAATATATTAAGAAGTGTTTTGAATGGATAAGGGGGGTTGCACTCAGAGGCTTGCTACATGAAAGGGGTCACCAGGACAAAAGTTTGAGAGCCCCTGGTTTAGATCAAGCGAAAGCTAAACATTCCCTGCCCCCCCTCCATTCTCCCTCTTTCGTTAGTTTTATGGTTTTAATGTCAAAGAATCAGCAAATGTAAGTGACGTGTCACCCAATTCTCAGTGACCGTGTTGGGTTTGGGGGAACAAAATCCGCTCTTGGGGAGAACATTTTGGTCAATAAAGCTTGGCACAAAGACCGTTGGATCCCCAGGCCTCAAAACAACAAGGCTCCATCTGGGGCACTTGAGCGGGTGGTTGGGGACTCTTCCTGGGATTAGCCAGGCCAACCTGAGCAGGGTACCCCTCCCACTCCCCGGCCTGCCCCACACTGGAGCACCGTGTATGGGGTTATGCTGCCCAGTTCTGCCCTGGCTGCCTGGTGGACAGCTGGGCAAGGAGGCCAGGTTTGCGGGAGAGCAGAGCACAGCTGAGCCAGATGCAGGTTTGGGTTTGGTTCTCAGCCAGGGCTGTGGGAGTCGGCCCCCATCATGCCTCACTATCCAGTCAGGCCGGAAATGGGCTGAGCTCCTCAGCTGCATCTGAACCAGCGCTGGGAAACGGGACCACTTTGGTTTGGGTTTCGGTTTGAATCCTGAGAACACTGTCTGGGCCCCAGAGCTGTCATCTTTCCCGTGCACTGCTTCCCTCCTGGCGTCCCCTGGGCTGCGCTGGTCAGCCACTGGCGGGCACCGAAACCAACTCGGTACTTCTCTGCCGCAGAGTGAGGGAGGCCCCTTGAAACAGCTGCATAGATTCCAACCGCTGGCCCCGGCACGGCTGGGCCGGAATCAGTTGGCTGAGGTGTTGGAAGAAATGTGCACGCTCATGCTCTGCCACACAGCTCTCTGCTGCCGACGCTCACCCCATGCACGCCCGTGCAATGTCACGGGGATTCCCACACAGCACTGTCAGGGAGTCCCCCGGGCAATGCTCTGGAACTGCTCCCCACAAACCCAGTCAGGACTCTGGGGAGCCTTCTCTCCCTCAGAGCAGACTATCTTCAGGGCAAGAAACTCACATGGCTTCACCTTCCTGGGTCTCTCCTTGGAGCATTTAGCATCCTCTGCCCCTCCGTGTGCTTCCCACAGCGAGTCCGCCCAGGCGGGGAAGCCAGAGGGTCTTGCACCCCCACTTTGCAGTCAGACGTGACTCTTAGCTGCCAGTAAAACAGAGGTTTATTAGATGACAGGAACACGGTCTAAAACAGAGCTTGTAGGTACAGAGAACAGGACCCCTCAGCTGGGTCCATTCTGGGGCCCAGCGAGCCAGACAACCCCGTCTGCACTCACTTCCCGTCCCCAGCCAGCTCCAAACTGAAATGCCCTCCAGCCCCTCCTCTCTGGCCTTTGTCTCTTTCCCGGGCCAGGAGGTCACCTGATCTCTTTGTTCACCTTTAGCTATCCCCTTGCAGGGGGGAAAGGCCCTGGCCATTTGTTGCTAGGAGACTTAAGAAATGCCTAGGGGAACCTGAGGCACCCACACAGTATTCAGAGGAAACATTAAGACCAGTCCCACTTTGTCACAAGCACACACCCAGATGTGTGCACACACACACGCACTCTGCAGCTACATACCCATGTGCACACACTACAGATGTGTGTTCACACACATGCATGTGCAGTGCCATGGGCATTCCCACACAGCACACACCCAGACATGCACACACACAAACACACTCTGCAGCTACAAACATACGTGCACACACTACAGATGTGTGTTCACACACATGCATGTGCAGTGCTACGGGCCTTCCCACACAGCACACACTAGGGTTCCCAATTTGCCAAAACCGGACATTACAGCCCCTAACCCACAGCTCCATCACTCGCTCCCCTCTCCCCCCGGGACTCACCTGCTGCCTGAAGAGTCAGGCTGGGAGGAGCTGACACGGAGCCCGCCTGCCCAATTGGGGCACAGTGGGGAGCAGGGGGGGTCAGGGTCGATCCCCGGAGCCAGGGGCTGGAGGGAGTCGGGGCCCTGGGAGGCTGAGAAGCCCTGCCAGGCTATCACGGGCAGCGAGCCCGGCTGCCAGCCCTGCTCCTCAAAAGCTGCGTGTGTCAGGGTCCGTCCCCCTGGCGGCACCGGTACCTATCTCTCCGCCAGAGCCCGGAGCCAGTCCCTGAGAGCAAGCTTCTCTCCCTCAGCTGAGCGCCTCCAGCAGCCGCTGCTCTTTACGCCCTTCGGCAGCAGAGGCCGGTTACTGCGGTAACTAGACTTTTGGTGTCCGGTCAGTAGTACTGACCGGACACCTGGCAACCCTAGCACACCCCAGACGTGTGCACGCGCACACACACAGACTCTGCAGACACGTACACACGTGCACACACTGCAGACGCATGCACGCATGTGCACACAAACAGTGCAGTCACGTGTGTACACACACACACACACACTCTGCAGACACGTACACACGTGCACACACTGCAGACGCATGCACGCACGTGCACACAAACAGTGCAGTCATGTGTGTACACACACACACTGCAGACACATGCATGCACACACTTCCACTGTCCTTCACACACACACACACACACACACACACACACACACACACACACACACTTTCATTTTGTGTTCCAAGCAACTGTGGAGCTGATCTTGCTGCTGACTCAGCCTGTGGAGAGGATTTTAATGTCAGTTCTCTGCCCCCTGCATCTCATCTTATCCCAGGCACTAGCCCCCCGGGGAGGGGCAGGCCCAGAATTTGGCTGCAGCTCCGGAGAGCTCGATGAGGCCTGGCCGCTGGATCAGCCTCCCTCCCCCTCAGGGCAGCACAGAAGTTAGGGGGGACAAGACGTGTGTGTGGGGGAGTTAGGGGTTGGGGCTGGGTTGTCTCTGACAGCCTTGTCCGCCAATGCTGCTTGGGGTGTCTGAGCTGCGGGGATCTGACTGGAATTTACCCCAGCTGCTGGGGCCCGCGTTCCCCGGGCAAGGGCCCCTCTTGTTTCCCAAACACACTGCAAGCTGCTGGGACGGCCATTCCAGGGCCGTCTGAAGGCCCCCCCCCATCCATTTCTTCCTCCTGGTTGCCCGGCTGGCACCTCGCGCAGGTGTCCAGGAAGGGAAGAGAGCCTGCAGCAGGCCTGTCTGCCAGGGGTGCCACCCGCCCACTCGAAAAAGGACCCTGGTGGCTCCAGTCAGCATCGCCGACCGGGCCGTTAAAAGTCCGAGTAGCGGCGCAGTGAGGGCCCGTGCGGCTCCCAGAAGCAGCCGCCAGGTCCCTGCGGCCCCTAGGTGCATGGGGTGGCCAGGGAGGCTCCACACGCTG
This sequence comes from Chrysemys picta bellii, assembly GCF_011386835.1. NCBI lineage: Eukaryota > Metazoa > Chordata > Testudines > Emydidae > Chrysemys > Chrysemys picta. The sequence goes on from NC_088815.1 coordinate 4,195,875, forward strand.
CCCTTTCCCCCAGCGCTGGCTCCACAGCTCCCATTGGCCAGGAACTGCAGCCAATGGGAGCTGCAGGGGTGGGGGGGCAGCGCCTGTGGGTGCGAAGGCAGCATGCACCAGGGAGAGCCGCCTGCCCGTGCCCACCCATGCGCCTGCAGCTGCTTCCTTGGAGTCGCGGTAAGCGCCGTCGGGACCCTGCACCCCACTCCAACCCCCTGCCCTAGCCCAGAGCCCTCTCCTGCACCCCAAACCCCTCATCCCCAGCCCCACCCCAGAGCCTGCACCACCAGCCGGAGCCCTCACCCCCTTCTGCACTCCGAACCCCTCAGCCCCACCCCCCCAGCCCAGAGCCCCCTCCTGCAGTGGTTTCCCCAGGAATTGAAATTAGGGGGGTGTTTGAATTTACAGGGGGGGGTGTCAGGGCCGATGAGGGGTTTGACTGTGAGGGTGAAGGTGGGCTGTATGGCACCATAGTAAAAACTGAAAAATGTTTCATGACCATTTTATTAGTTTTAACTCAGGGGTGATTTTCTGCGGCCCACGAGCCCCCTCACAGCCCCCCCGCCCTCTCCCAGTGTTTACCAGAGCGGCTCCGGCCGGACGTGCACCGGGAGCAGGTCATGCTCCCTGCCTGCCCTGCGCCGCGCCGCTCTGGGAAGAGGCTGGAACGTGGGGAAGGGGGGGGGGGCGGAGGGGCTGTGTGTGGCTGTTGCTTCAGGCAGCACCCCCAGCAGCTCCCATTGGCCAGGAACAGGGAACCGCGGCCAATGGGAGCTGCTGGGGGCGCTGCCTGAAGCAACAGAAACACACAGCCCCTCCGCCCCCCCTTCCCCACGTTCCAGCCTCTTGCAGGGGCAGGGCAGACAGGGAGTCTGTCCTGCCCCCAGTACACGCTGGGCCAGATCCTGCCCCCGAACCCTTCCTGCAGCCGAACCCCCTGCCCTGAGCCCCCTGCCATACCCTGCACCCCTCCTGCATCCCAACCCGCTGGCCTGAGCCCCCTGCTGCACCCTGCACTCTGACCCCTTGCTGTACCCCTCACCCCTCCTGCACCCCACACCCCAACTCCCTGCCCTGAGCCCCCACCACACCCCACTCCCCTCCTGCACCCCCTGGGGGCTGGGAGGGGGCAGAGTTGGGGTGGGGATTTCGGGGAAGGGTTGGAATGGGGGCAGGGAAGGGGTGGGAAGAGGTGGGGCCGGGGTGGGGCCTCATGGAAGGGGTGGAGTGGGGGCAGGGCCGAGGGCGGCATGGGGGGAGGTGTCAGTAATGCGGCCCTCGGGCCAATTTACTACTCCTCATGTGGCCCTCATGGTCATTTGAGTTTGAGACCCCTGATTTAACTCATGTTTTAAAATCATCACACAAATTAAAGTTGGCTACTCAAGCCTTCTATGAAGCACTACGTCTACATCCTTCTTGGTTTCTTATTATAATTTTGCACTACTCTGTTAATGCAGTGTGTTCATCTTTGGTGGCTTCTCTTGTGTCCGGTTCTTCCATTCCTTCAACTGATATGCTCGTTAGCTCATACACATGATCAGGCAGAAGGCGACTTCTTTCAGAACACAAAATTCTACTCAATGATGAAAAAGAACGCTCAACTGTAGCTGTTGTGACTGGGAGTAGCAAGAGATGAATTCCTACTTCTTTCATCCCAGGAAACAGAGCACAAAGATGAGGTCGAGCCACTAGTGATAATAAAAAAAGAAGTTGAAGTCAAATCTTCATTCATTCGTCGTATGATATTCCACTCTGTGTTCAGATTCTCTATTCTGTCCTGAGCACATGGCAGCCCCATTGCTGGTAGTGCCGCACTCCACTCAACTGTTGGTGTTTTATAGGACAGGCATCTGTAAAAGCTACGTAGAGGTTGAGTAGAATCTAGAAGTCGCTGTTGTAGATTGTAAAGAATCAAGTCTGTGTACTTTTTCAGTTGTCTTAACAAACACTTCTTGTCCTCTTCACTTAAGGATTCATTATAAATGCCTTCATCAGGGCCGGCTCTAGGCACCAGCAAAACAAGCTGGTGCTTGGGGCGGCACATTTTTAGGGGCGGCATTCTGGCGCGGGCCATGCCGCCCCTAAAAATGTGCCCCGACCGCCCTAACTCACCTCCGCTGCTGCCGCTCGCGCGCCGCTGCTCGCCCTCCCTCCCAGGCTCTCAAACCCGGGACGGAGGAGGAGATCCCGAGCAGCCGCGGCACGCAAAACAGCTGATTCGCGCACCGCGGCTGCTTGGGATCTCCCCCTCCCTCCTGGGTTTGAGAGCCTGGGAGGGAGGGGGAGCAGCGGCGCGCGAATCAGCTGTTTCGCGCGCCGCGACCACTTGGGATCTCCCCCTCCCTCCCGGGTTTGAGAGCCTGGGAGGGAGGGGGAGACCCTGAGTGGCCGCGGCGCACGCGCTGCTTCTCCCTCTCCCTCTTCTCCAGGCTTGAGAGCCTGGAGGGAGGAGGCAGGGCTGGGGATTTGGGGAAGGGACGGAGTTGAGGCGGGGCCGGGGGTAAGAAAAAAACGGGGGGGGGGGGGGGGAAATTGTTTTTGCTTGGGGCGGCAAAAATCCTAGAGCCGGCCCTGGCCTTCATTAGTCAACTTCTGGACTGAAGTCTTTGCTTCTTCCAGTACTTTTTCAATGGACAGCTCTCGGATTGATCCAAACGTAGCTCCTATTGCTGGACAAAGATCTACTCCTGTTGTAGCAGATGCCTGGATGGCATTGTTTAATGACCCAAGTGGTTTCAACAGTCGACTTACGAGAGAGAGAGAGAGAGACAAAAGTCTTCTCTGAACATAGTAGCAAAAGTCATCCATCCCATCTTGGTAGATACTTTCCAAAGCCAAGAATAACAGCTGGAGTAATTTTAAGACAACAGCCAAGGATCGCTCATGAGAAAGCCAGGTTGGACTAATTTGAACTTCAGTCCCAGTGTATCTTCTCTATTTTCCAAGATATTCAGTCTATTTGGACTCTTGCTGAAAAAAGAATATAATGAAGACATTAAATTTATAGCTTTTTTTAATGTCTTTTGAAGATTCTGCAGCTCGTACTAGCACTAGTTGGAGTAGATGGCCTCTGCAGTGTGTATAGGAGAGATTAGGGTTACACTTTTCTCTGAGCAAAGCTTGTACTCCACCATCTCTTCCAGAGAAGTTTGCAGCTCCATCGTACGCACAAGCAGCCATCTGTTTGGGGTCCAATAGACAAGCATTTAACTCTAAGATGTGGGTTGTCACAGATGCAGCCAATGTGTCTTCTATAACTTGACTATCTAGAAATGCATCTACTGGCCTACCCCTGACATCAAGATAACGTACATAATGACTTAATACTTGATGCCCATTTGCATCGGTGCATTCAGCAGCCATGTATGCAAATTTTTTGAATGTGGTGAGAGAGTTATTCACTTTTTCAACTGTTGAGTCTTTCACTGTTGCACCGCATGCTCCTAGCCAGTCAGTTGAGTTTCTTGCAGAAAGATAGTGAGCATTTGCTGGTCTTGTTTGGAACCGGTGTTCAACTTCAGGATGAACAAGCGACAATGCACTTAACATTGGCCTCCAGTTAGTAGTGTGTGGTATCTCTTGCTTAAATAGAAAGTAGGATGCCACAGCCATGTTTGTTCGCATGAAGTGTGTTGTGTCTCCAGCATTCTTAACAGCCTCATTAAGTACTTCTAAAATTGGCTTTGAAAGTGGGCTTATAAGGCTTTCTGCATGTTGATGCACTCCAGAGGCCTGGTGTTTTGCAGCCTTTTCACGTAGTTTGTCAGCATTGGCTTTGCTGATCGGTTTGACAAACCAAGCTCCTCCACTTTTACCAATTAGAGCATTGGGAAGCTTTCCTTCTTCGTAAGCTTTTTTGCAAGAGGTGCACCAGTAGCCATCTTTTGTAACTTCCATAAATGGGAACACTTTGACCAACAAACATCGGGAACTGCCTTTAGTTTTGGAGACACTGTTTCTTCAGTAGGTAGCTGTATTTGTGCTTCAGACTGGTCGGATGTAGATATACCACCTGAACCTTCAGATGACATGTTGATATATTCTTGGTTCTTGATGTGTTCTTCACCTTGGTTAGTTTTTGAGGCCTTTTTTTTTTTTTTTTTTTCTTTTTAATGGAGATATCCTATCTCCTAGAACTGGAAGGGACCTTGAAAGGTCATTGAGTCCAGCCCCCTGCCTTCACTAGCAGGACCAAGTACCAATTTTGCCCTAGATCCCTAAGTGGCCCCCTCAAGGATTGAACTCACAACCCTGGGTTTAGTAGGCCAATGCTCAAACCACTGAGCTATCCCACCCCCCTACCTTTGAGTAGAAAAATTGTTGTATTGTTTTTTGTCTTTTCATTTTCACTTTGACCTGCAACATATAAAAGAGATATGAATAAAGTAAATGTTTTGTTAGGATAATGCAAATTTAACATAAGGATAATGCAAGTTACACCAAAACAGATAACAGGTCTAGATTTCTAAAAAAATATACATTAAAAAAATGTATTTAATTTAAATTGACTTTTGAAAAGTAAGCCATCGTGGGATAAGAGGGAAGTCCTCTCATGGATCAGTAACTGGTTAAAAGATGGGAAACAAAGGGTAGGAATAAATTATCAGTTTTCAGAATGGAGAGGGATAAGCAGTGGTATCCCTGTGGGGTCAGTACTGGGACCATTACTGTTCAACATATTCATAAATGATCTGGAAAAATGGGTAAACAGTGTGGTGGCAAAATTTGCAGATGATACAAAACCTTCAAGATAGTTAAGTCCCAGGCAGACTGCGAAGAGTTACAGAGGGATCTCAAAAAGAACAGGAGTACTTGTGGCACCTTAGAGACTAACAAATTTATTAGAGCATAAGCTTTCGTGGACTACAGCCCACTTCTTCGGATGCATATAGAATGGAACATATATTGAGGAGATATATATACACACATACAGAGAACATGAACAGGTGGGAGTTGTCTTACCAACTCTGAGAAGCCAATTAAGTAAGAGAAAAAAAACTTTTGAAGTGATAATCAAGCTAGCCCAGTACAGACAGGTTGATAAGAAGTGTGAGAATACTTACAAGGGGAGATAGATTCAATGTTTGTAATGGCTCAGCCATTCCCAGTCCTTATTCAATCCTTTGTTGATTGTGTCTAGTTTGCATATCAATTCCAGCTCAGCAGTCTCTTGTTGGAGTCTGTTTTTGAAGTTTTTCTGTTGTAATGTAGCCACCCACAGGTCTGTCACTGAATGACCAGACAGGTTAAAGTGTTCTCCCACTGGTTTTTGAGTATTATGATTCCTGATGTCAGATTTGTGTCCATTAATTCTTTTGCGGAGAGACTGTCCGGTTTGGCCAATGTACATGGCAGAGGGGCATTGCTGGCACATGATGGCATATATCACATTGGTAGATGTGCAGGTGAACGAGCCCCTGATGGTATGGCTGATGTGATTAGGTCCTATGAACTGTGTGACTGGGCAACAAAATGGCAGATGAAATTCAATGTTGATAAATGCAAAGTAATGCACCTTGGGAAACAATCTCAACTATACATACAAAATGATGGGGTCTGAATTAGCTGTTAACACTCAAGAAAGAGATCTTGGAGTCATTGTGGATAGTTCTCTGAAAACATCCACTCAATGTGCAGCGGCAGTCAAAAAAGCAAACATTGTTGGGAATCATTAAGAAAGGGCAACAGAGGGTCCTGTGGCACCTTTGAGACTAACAGAAGTATTGGGAGCATAAGCTTTTGTGGGTAAGAACCTCACTTCTTCAGATGCAAGTTTCAGATTAAGAAAGGGATAGATAATAAGACAGAAAATATCATATTGCCTCTATATAAATCCATGGTATGTGCACACCTTGAATACTGTGTGCAGATCTGGTCACCCCATCCCAAAAATATATATATTGGAATTGGAAAAGGTACAGAGATGGACAACTAAAATGATTAGGGGTATGAAACAGGAGGAGAGATTAAAATGACTTGGAATTTTCAGCTTAGAAAAGAAATAACTAAGGGGGATATGATAGAGGTCTATAAAATCTTGACTGGTGTGAAGAAAGTGAATAAGGAAATGTTATTTAATCCTTCACATAACACAAGAACTAGCAGTCACCCAATGAAATTAATAGGCAGCAGGTTTAAAAAAAAAAAAAAAAAAGAAATACTTCTTCACACAACATAAAGTGAACCCATGGAATTCTTTGCCAGAGGATGCTGTGAAGACCAAAACTATAATAGGATTAAAAAAAGAACTACATAAATTCCTGGAGAATAGGTCCAGGATGGGGAGGGATGCAACACCATGCTCTGAGTGTCCCTAGTCTGTTTGCCAGAAGCTGGGAATGGGCAACAGGGGATGGATCACTTGATGATTACCTGTTCTGGTCATTCTCTCTGAAGTACCTGGCCTTGGCCACTGTCGGAAGACAGGATACTGGGCTAGATGGACCATTGGTCTGACCCAGTATGACCATTCTTATGTAAAAATTAATAAAAATGTTTAGTACAGAAACTCCCCAACATAATGACCTCTCAAGATAGCAACAATGTGAGATAACCTGGGCAAATAATGCATTTTAAAAATCTTGGCCTACTAGGAAACATATTTATATAAATTTCCATTCCCAGTCACAAATCTAGCATTCTGGAGTAAAGTCACTAAAATATAGTCCAACAAACAAATGTTTATTTAACATGCTGCTCACTTTTCCCTCCACCGCACCCCATTCACCGGTGTTGTCCTTGGTCAATGGAGTTCAGAGGTGCTTTCACGTGAGTTCACCTCCCAGGTGGGGGGCAGGAAGGCACCTTGCTCGTTCCTCCAGCTGCTCACTGTTCGCTCTGGCCACTGCTGTTTGTTGTGCCACCGTTCACTCCATCACTCTGTTGCCAATGGGCCTGTGCAGTCACCTTCTGCTGCCACCTGCCGCTGTGACCTCTGCGAGTTGGTCTCTTGAGGTTCCACCAGCTCTCAGTGATTTCAGCTGAGCTCTCAGTGGGGGAATCTCCCTGCTAGTGCAGTCTGGGCTGTCTCTTCCACAGAAACACTGTCCCACAGCAGGACTAAGCACTTAGACCTGATTATCAGTGATTTCAGCTGCAGTGGTCACTTAACAGAACAGAAGACTATCTATGGAGCCTAATCAGCTGTGTCTTTAAACAGTGGAGAGGGACAGGTCCCCACCCTCTCTCGATGCCCTCAATCAGCACAGGCTAAGTACAGTTCTACTGTCCTTGACTCAGACAATAAGAACAACAACATTTCATCCCCCCCCTCCCCCAAATCAAGTGATTTGTAACCCAACCCCAGCCAAAATCTATCACTTGGGCAAACAGCTCTGTTTGCGGGATATCTAGATAGAATAGGTGTGAATGTAAATACAATCTGGTCCTGAAGCCTTCCCCCCCAGCCCCAGCTCATCACTAGCTGTCAGGGAGAGCTCATTTAGACTTCACTTACAAATCATCATTTGAAATGATTGGGTTGGCCAACATCACCGGAATGAACGCACCGACATTGTCATAAAAACAACAGCTGTAGAAGGGAGCTAGTCTATGTTCATACTTTTCAACTCTATGATACTTTTTCAGATATATGTATTTTATCATACACTGTATATGCTTTTAAAGTGTGCATTAATGTTTCAATTTCAATTCAAATTTCCAAACAGTCACTAAATTGGCATGTAACTAGTTCACAAAACTGGGGGGGTGTAGGGAAATCACCGCCCTCCTGTACCCCAAACCCCTCATCCCTGGCCCCACCCCAGAGCCTACACCACCAGCTGGAGCCCTCACCCCAACCCCAACCCCAACCGAAACCCCCTGCCCCAGCCTGGTGAAAGTGAGTGAGGGTGGGGAAGAGCGAGCGGGGGCCAGGGCCTCAGATAAAGGGCGGAGCAGGGGGCTGGGCAGGGGTGTTCGGTTTTGTGTGATTAGGAAGTTGGCAACCTTACTGTCCGCGCCAGCCAGCCTATTGCAGGCCTGGGGAAAGACCCTTCCAGGGACTCCAGGTCAGGCTTTGCCCCAGAAGCAGGAGCCAGGGGCTTGTTCTGGGGCGGCTGTCGCTGTGGCTGGAAGATGCTGCTTCCCGGCCAGCCAGTGGTCAAATGCCCATTGGCCTCAGAGGGACCAGGAGTTCGCCCTTTGCGCCTGGTGATGTGGGATGCAAGTCCCAGCAGCCCCTACCCGTGACAAGATGCCCTGGCCCCACTGCCAGCGTGGGCCCGAGGCCAACTCCTCCCCCACAGGGGCGGGGTGCTCGGAAGACGCCCAGTGTTTATTTCTGACTATACTTTGGCACCGTTGCCATGGCTACCTCGGGGCACTGAGCGGCCACATCAAAGTCCAAACTCCAGCGGGCTGGCTGGCTACCCCTCCCCTCCCGGGGGGCACAGCGGTGGGGGTGCCTGGGGCAGGGACAGGTCTGAGTTCCCCAATGCCATTGGCCCTCAGTTGAAGACTCAGCCCCCAAACCAAGTGGCCCGTGGGCTGGGAGAACGGATGTGGGGGGCCAGACCAAGGGGGCTGCATCTGCCATCCCTTGCCTGCAGACTGGTGCCCCAGATGGGGTTCGGGGGGGGGGGGGGCATCACCATGGGCCTGGGTGCAAAGGCTGCTCTGGGGGAGGTAGCCTATGGCTTTGTTTTAATTGGACTTCCTCTACCCTGTGCTGATGGGCTGTTTGCTCAGCTTCACCCCACTCCTGCTCTTCTGCCCCCCTCACAGCTGATCCCCTCCGCAGCACTACCCCACCCCTGGATCGTGCTGCTGCTGGGTTCGACCCTTGCCCCCGCTGCTCTGTGCTCATGGGCAGCACCGAGCAGGTGAGGGGCCCTAACCAGGCATTGCTAAGGCTCAAACTCCAGCCATCGTGAGTCACCCCAGGGCACCCAGATAACAGCATTAATGATTAGCACAATCGATGTGTCGCATGAACCCAGGGTGGTGAAAGGCCCCCGCTCCCTGGAGAGCTGCCAACAGGCAGGTGAGCTTAGCTGCCCCCCCCGGGTCCCCTCAGCAGCGCTCTTTGCAGCTGCCCCGGTGGGAGGAGGGGAACAGCACCTTGGGGCAGCTCCCTCACCTGGGTATGGAACCAGGGACCTTGGGAGCTGAGAGCATAAGCTGCTGCAACTTGAGCTACAGAGCCAGGGCCTGTCCCTGCTACCTGTCCCCTGGGGCTCAGGAGCAGAGAGGGCCACCTGGCTCCTCCTGACCCTGACGGGGGTCTCCAGTATCCTGGGCAGTGCCCCCCACTGGCTAGGACAAACGCTGCCCAGTGGGTTGCCCTGGAGAGTGTTTCCGGGCTGGAACTGACCGTGTCACATGCACGACACATTTCGGGTTGGCTGAGCTGGCGTTAGGCAGCAAATAAACCATTTGCCTGAAAAATTTCAGCCAGCTGTGTGTGTGGGGCCTGGCCTGGAATCTGGGATTCTCTCCGCTTCCTCGTCTGTCTCGCGCCACCGCCAAAGGGTTAAAGGAATCTGGTTGCCATGGTACCTTTAAAACACAAGTTGGCATTTGCCCTCTTGAGCACAATAAACCCATTGGCTGGTGTCCCTGAGCGATCAGACGGGCTGTGAGCCGCGCTGGGTGTGGGCGCTGTCTGTTGGGAGAGGCGCTAGGCTTTGAGTTCAGATTCATCCTCGCGCAGTCCCCGTGCCCCCCTGGGTTGGGACAGCACCTGGCGCCCGGGACAACAGGCAGCCACCGAGCGAGCAGGGCACCATGTCTCCTCTCCGCGCTGTTCTGTTCTCCCTGCTCTTCATCGCCTCCTCGCTGGCCCAGGACGGTAGGGACGCCCCCCTCCCTGCCCGAGACCAAGGTGGGGGGTGGGAGAGCATGGGGTGGGCAGCCTGGCAGGAGGGGAGCAGTGCCCGTCCCTGCCTCTCTGGGCCTCGGGCACGGTCTCCCTGGCCTCACCTCTGCGCTGTGGGTGTGTCGGGGGAAGCCTGCGGGGCTGGGACTGCCGGAGCAAGCAGGGCCGTGGGGTGCTGGAGATGGCCCTGGCAGGGGTCAGTCCCTCCAGATCACGACCGAGGCCCATGAGTAGAGCTGGAGGCGGAAGCCCCTGAGGCAATCACCGAAGCAATCCAGGGAACCCCCCTTGGGCACCAGTTTCCCCCTCTCCAGGCCCGCAAGAACGAGCCTTTCCCTTTGGCTTGGCAGTGCAGGGCACCACAGACGGCTCCAGGATGCTGCAGCCCTGGCTGGTGGGGCTGACGGCCGTCGTGGTCTTCCTCTTCATCGTCGTCGTGCTGATGATCATCAACAGAGTCTGGTGCTACAAGAAGCGCAGGTGGGCTCCGTCTGACGGGACATATGCCACAAGACCCTCCCCTCAGCCCGATCCTGCGTGGCGCAGAGCGCCCGCCCCTCTCCTGGGCCCTCTGGCCCCATCACCTGCTCTCTGTGGCACTGACCGGGGTGGTCTGAGACCACAAAGAGCTGTGAGTGGGAGGCAGTGCTGGTTAGATTACTGTAGGTTGCGGGGGCAGGGGCTGAGAGTCAGGACTCCTGGGTTCTCCAGCCAGATCTGGGAGGGGAGTGGGATCTAGTGGTTGGAGCAGGGTGGGTGGGCAGTCAGGGCTCCTCGGTTCCATTCCCAGCTGTGCTAGTGACGTGCCTGGGGCACTGTGTTCTGTGGGCAAGTGCCTGTCCCGCTCTGTGCCTCCATTTCCCCATCTATATAAAGGGCATAACAGAGCTTCTTGCCCCGCAGGAGGCTGGGTGAATGGGTGCTGTAGGCAATGTCCACAAAGCACCGGGACGCTCTTTGCGATCACTAATCATATTTGTAAAACATTTTTGAGATCCTTGAACAAAATGTGTTGTCAGAGGGCACAGTGCATCAGCTCCCTGTAATCTCGGGAGTGGACCCCATTGCCTGGTGAAGGTCACCCTCCCCTCTGGTATCTCCAGGGCTGGAATCAGCAGTTTGATGCTTATCTGTGGCTCGTTCCACGTGTCGGGACACACCTGGGCTCTGCATTCTGCTCGTACTGCTGCCTCAGGGAGCACGGGGCACAGAGTGCGTACAAAGTACCAAGTCCCTGCTGCGCCAGGCTATTGCAGGTGAAATGGGCAGTGCCACCTGTAGCTAAGGTAGCCTAATGTTTTCCATTATCAGCCCCTGTTTTCAGCTGCTCGTAACTTTGAAAAATTTTACCAGTTTGGGCTGAAATTTCCCAGCTGGGTCTCAGTGTCGGGCTCGATACAGTCCAGCCTTTCTGAGAACAAGGTTGGGGAAATTAGGTAGTTTTGCCAGGGTCCTTCCTGCCCGTTCCTTTGAAGAACTCTAGCGCCTCCATGCTCTGGCGCAGGAACGTAAACATCTGGCAGGGGTATGATCCTCGCTCGGTTCAGGGAGGCGCCTTTTGCTGTGCCCATGAAAACTCATCCTGGTTTGGCCAAGTTTTTGCCATTTGCACATGCTCAGGAGAGCTTGCAGGAAGCTTGCTGCTAAAGTCTCTGACCTTTCCAGCTGCTCTGAACGTGCTCCAGGCTCCCAGAGCCTGAGCTCTGGACAAGCGGCAGCAAGAAGGCGTGTCGGGAGGGAGCCAGCAGGACGCTGGATTCTAGTCCTGTCTGTCCCCCAGACTCAGGTCAGAATTCTCTGCACATCCCAGCTCCTACTAGTCAGCAAGGCTCCCCAGCCCATCTGCCAGAGGCAGGCAAGTACCAGGCCTTTTGCTGCGAGGGAACGTCCGGCAGAGTGGGCGCCAGTGGCATCCACACAGCTCCTGGCCTTTCCGAGCAACCAGGCTGAATCTAAGTGCTTGGCTGTGGCGTCCGCACACACTAGACCAGTGGGTCTCAACCTTTGTGGGCTCAGGACCCTTCTGTAAATGGTTATGACTCATTGTGACCCAGTAAATAGCCTGGGGGTGGAGGCCCTGGGTGGTTTTGGTTGGATCTTGCCCCCTCCCCCGGGGGAGGGGGGGGTTGGGTCCTGCCCACCACTCACCCCATGGTGGAGACTCCTGCAGCTCCTGTGCTGTGGGGCTGCCTGGGCTTGGCTCTCGGCTCTGGCAGCGCTGCTCAGGTTTGGCCCCGCCCCCCTGACTGGACCAAACTGGTGTGAGTGGAGCTGTGCCTTGGCTCACCTGTGCCACTCACTCGGTTTTGGCCTGCCCGGGCTCCCGTCATCATGACGGCTGGGCCAAACCTGAGTGACCCTGGGACCCCGGAGTTGCAGTGCCTGGAGCAGGGAGGCGAACCCAGCCAGCCCCGTGGGACCGGAGCTGCAGGAGCTGCCCGGCCACCCTCTGAAACATTCTGGAGATCCAATTTGGGTCCCGACCTACGGGTTGAGAAGCCCTGGACTAGATGATATTCCTTTGGAGAGCCAGGAGCAGCACCCACCATTCCAGCTTCACTTCATTCCTCTTCTGGCTCGCAAATACTAGCAGGTGCCCTCAAGTGACTGGTCCAGATGGAGGATAACAACCTACTACCTCAGCTAGCTTCCCCACTCCTTAACTTTAAGCAGCAGAGAATCTGTGCTGTGGATCTAAAGGTCCTGGGTGCCAGCCCTGTTCGTGGCTCTCTGGGGGATGATTGTTATGATCACGCATTTCTGCTTTTGTTTAAATTCATCCCCCTGGAGCATTCACACCAGGGGTACGGCTGGTCATAAATGAGAATTTCAGGGCACGGAAAATGTCAAAGTGCCGGATTTGTTTTCATTCCATGTCAGAATAAGAACGAGATCTTTCCAAATTTGTCACCCAAAACCACCCACGAGAGTGGCCCTACCCAGAATAACCCACTGCTGCGGGCACTTCCCTGGGGCGTGAGAATCCCAGCTGTAGGTCCCTGCTCTGCCTAATTTGGAGCAGGGACTTGACCCTGGCTCTCCTCCATCACAAATAAGCACCCCCACGTCACTAAGCTACCCGCCACACTGGGGTGAGGGCTGCTCCCTAGCCAGAAATTCCAGCCTGGACCCAAGACACTTTCCCGATGAAGTTTTGTCAAAACCGAAACGTTTCTGTGAAACATTTTGGTTTTGATGAGTTGGCCGTTTCTAACAACCTCCCCACTCCATTTTGCTGAAAAATACCCAGCCAGATCTATACAATACAGCCTTTCCCAACCAGATAACACACTGTTTGCCCTACAGGACCCCTGCCTCATTCAGTGCCCAGGATGGACGGTGAAGGAGGCAGAGACCTGAAAGAGGAGAATGGCTCTTTTCATGTGTGTAAGGCACTGGACAGAGACCCAGGAGAGCTGGCTTCTGTGTGCTGTTAGCAGGGGGCTGAATTAAGGTGGCCTGGCCTGGCCAACTGCAGCGCTGCCCTTTCTTAATTCAAGCACAGCTGACGGGAAAACAGAAATACTTTCCTGGGGAAACAATTGTATTTTTCAGCTGGCTGGATACCCACTTGGATGGCTCTTGTCAATTTCACTTGTGAAACTGACCCCAGCCCTGGCCAACCCCCAGCTGTGGGAGCTGGCGAGGCAGCGAGCTCTGAGGGGACGGCTGAGCACCTGGGCTCTTTGCCCTTGGGGGGCTTCTGACCGTTTCTCTGGCAGAGAGTGAAAGTGGACAAGAGCCGTCAGTGGGCAGCCAGGCACCGGCATGTCCATTTTCCCACTGGGAAATCAAAGAAGTTTGGCAAAACGGGCATTTTCTTGCGGACAATGGCGCAAACAAAAAGGGTTTCACCGGCTGCACTTCTGAGCGCTCGACTGGGCAGCAGGATGGGCACGTTGTGTATCCAGAGTGAGACAAGGGTCCCGCTGCACCAGGGGACAGCGGCTACCTGCACCAAGGCTCCCATTGGCGCAGACTGGGGCTCCTCAGGTGCACGTCCTGGGGCCCCCCTGCCGCACGGTGCCCTCTGACTCCCTGTCCCCTCTGCTCTTTTCACAGGAATGAGGAGGAGCCGCTGGGAGAACCTGCCCAATCCAGGTAGAGCGTCTGCCTCTCTAGCTGCAGCCCCGGCGCAGCGACGTTTTGGGGGTTCTCTGGGGTGCAGTGGCAGCACTGGCTGCAGTGACCCCGGGTGGCAGGGCAGGGAAGGAGGCAGCGTGGGCTGGTGGCCAAGTGGGCCGGTGTTCCTGGCTCTGGGGCGAGTCCCTGGCCCTCCCTGCACGCGGATTGGATCGGCCTCCTGCGCTTGGAGCTGGAGGGGGAGGTGGGGCAGGGCCCATCGCTGTTGGACTTTGTATCAGCGTAAGAGCTCCCGGTGCCTGCCTCACATGATGCTTCCCAGCCCCAGGCAGCTAACCCTGACCTCTCACTGCTCTGGGGAGGTGCAGCTGGCACTGGGGGGAGGAGGGCCTAGTGGTTGGGTGCCGGCCTGGCAAGCAGATTATAATTCCCGGCTCTGCTACACGCTCCCTCTGGGCCTCAGTCCCATCTGTACAAGTGGGTAATGGCCCTGCCCTGCCCCACAGAGGCTGTGAGGGTGAATGTGTCGGTGATTGTGGGGTGCCCAGGGCCGATGGGATGGGGACAGATAAGGGCTCTGGCTGGATCCCTCCCAATTGGAGGCCCCCAGGAGTATCCTGTCCTGCCAGCAGCCTTGTTGTGCCTATTGGCCCTAAGAAATGGGTTCTGCCCGTGGCTTGGACACCCATCTCCCGGCGACAGGAGTGTCTGTAACATCTAGAGGCCCCACGTGAGCTCAGGGGCCCTGTATACCCCGCAGAGCCAACACCCTAAGTGAGCTCAGGGCCCCGCTACCCCACGGGCACCCCCGCAGAGCCAGCCCCCCCAGGGCGCTCACAGGCATGACAAGGAGATGAAGGCAGGGAAGGGAATTGGCGGCAGAGCTGGGAGTAGAGGCCAAGCAGCAGGCAGGGCCCCAGCCACTAGGCAAGCCTGGCTCGCTACAGCAATGCCTGTGTGTGCGTGTGTGTGTGTGCGTGTGTGTGTGTGCTCGTGCCTCTGTGTGTGTGTGTGCAGGTGTGTGTGCTCGTGCTTGTGTGTGTGTGTGCGTGTGCTCATGTGTGTGTGTGCGCTCGTGTATGTATGTGTGCGTGTGCTCATGTGTGTGTGTGTGGTCGTGTATGTGTGTGTGTGCAGGTGTGTGTGCTCATGTGTGTGCGCGTGCTCATGCGTGTGTGTGTGTGTGTGCTCGTGCTCGGTGTGTGTGTGCTCGTGCTCGGTGTGTGTGCGCGGGTACGTGCAGGTGCTCATGCATGCCCAGTGGGCTGGGTAGAAATGAAAGGTGAGGGCCGCTCCCAGTGCCTGGCTCAGCTCCTCAGTGGGAATGGTGAGAAGTAGGCGCCTTCTCTGAGGGGGGATCCCCGCACAGCCAGACTCTGCAGCTGGTGGGAACTGGGGCTGCTCAGCTGCATGTCATGCACCCTATACTGCTAATGGCTAGTGAGGATCCTCCTGCTGCTCAGGGGTGGAGCTTTATGGAGCAGGAGACTCTGGGTTCTGTCCCCGCTGCTGCCTTCAGGGCCCAGGTGGCTGTGGCCAGCAGTGCTGTGGCAAATGGGACTCCCTAGGTAGCCACTGGCTTGCTGGGATGGGAGCAGACAGGCGGAGCCCATCAGACAGGGACCAGCCGGCTCCCTGGCTCTGTGGCGGTCGCCCCTTCCCGTTATTGACGATTCCCCTCCCGGGGGGCACCACTGGGCAGGGCACCGCGCAGCCAGAGACTGGCCCGGCCCTGCTGAGCTCACAGCCTAACACCGTGTCCACAGGGGATTTAACTAACCCGTGTTAAAGCCGCAGTGCGGGCAGGGCAAGCTGTGCTTTGAACACGTGGGAGCGGGGCCCGGGGAGCCAGTGAGCGGCCATTCCCCCAGGGCTCTGAACCCAGGTTCAACAGGCACCAGTCGTCCCAGGGAGCTGCCACTCACCCCACCCTGGGGCCCCACATTTCCTCGCTGTCTCTCTCCTGTTCAGCAGGACGGTCTCCAACTTCTACAACAACCTAGCGCTGGAGGAGGACAGCGAGGAGGAGCAGAAGGGGAAGAAGGAGAATAAAACGACCTCCCTGTGAGGAGCCTGCGAGCCCGGCGGGGTGGGAGACCACGGAACTGCTGCCGCCACCATCACGGTGCCCCCCCTGCGCTGCCCGGCACAGAAATCAACTCGCTGCTTCCCCGCATCTCTGCCCAGCTCCGCCCGGCCCCTCCCTGGCCCAGCACAGAAGAGCAGCTGGCCTGACCCACCCAGCAACCTTCCCTGGGCCAGGCAGGCCTCTCCTGCGTGCTGCTATGCAGGGCCCAGGGGTGCAGCGGGCACGGATGCCCCCTCACTACCCTGTGCAGGACAGGCCCCCTCTCCCCTTCCCTGGTCGTTTGGCCTTGGTGGGGCAGGCAGCCAGAGCCAGTCCCTGGAGGGGATTCTCCCCAAAGCCCCCCGCCAGCACCGCAGCGCCCCCTGCAGGGGGGTCCGGGTTGGGCCTTGCGCGGGCTGAGCATGCGGTGCAGGAGCCCGTGGACTGCAGTGGGGAGGGAGCAGAATAATCTCCCTGCGTCTCTGAGCCCGGCTAGGCCACGGGCACCGGTGCCATGCGCTGCCCCCTGCGCTGCCCAGCTGGGCTGAAAAGTTTATAGCGCTGATTGGTGCCACCTGCTGGCAAGACTGTGCCATGACAGCTAGGAGGGAAAGCGGAGAAACAGGCGGCGAGCGGTTTATGGACTGTTGGCCGGGCCCCACGTGTTCTGAGGCTGCAGACTTCCCCCTTCCCTCCCGACGCGGCAGAATTGAGCTCCAGAATCTGCACTTGCATTTACATGAATAACAACGGTAATAAAGGTTTGTGGCCCTTGCGGTTGTGAAGAAGAGCCTAAGAGCAGGATGTCGTGTGTGTAACCGATGCAGAGATGTCTGCCTGAGTGTGCAGAGAGCCTGAGCCCATTGCTCCACGGGCTGCACTTAGGGCGACCAGATAGCAAATGTGGGAAATTGGGACACTTTTTTTCTCATGGGGGAGGGTACAGTTGCATATATAAGACAAAGCCCCTAATGTCGGGCCGTCTGGTCACCCTAGATGCACTGGCCCATGCAGCTCAAGGGGGTTGTGTTGAAGCTGATCATTGGGACACAGCGTAAAATAAAGTGAATTTCTAAGCTGAATGAAGAGCCAGGGGCTGGAGTGTGGGTCAGATCCAGGTCATCCCCTCCCCGCCCCCCCGCAACAGGCTCTTCCGCCTGCTGGGGCCCATGCTACACACTGCAGGGTGCATGGTCCTGCCCATTCGACCAGCCAGTCGAGCCCGGACAGCCCCCTACCAGCTCAGCCATCAGAACATGTCTCCCCCCAAGAGTGGGTCAGCTCGGCCCTGCCCGCTTGAGGGAGGGGGGTCCCCAGGAGAGGCTGGATACACGCATGTGGCCCACGCAGACCTTGCATACACAGCTGTGCTGCAGGGACCCAGCCCACAACCTCTGCTGTCCCCGCTCCCAGGCTGAGCCCCTCTGGGCTTGTACAGGAAGCACCTCCTTAGGGCCGGCCCTGGACCCCCTTCGCCTGCAGAGCGGAGACCCCAGAAGCCTAATGAGGCAGCACCGAGGGCCTTTCCCTGCACTGCTCCCAGGGGCTCCCCAGGCCAACACGGCATCAGGCCTGGGAACACACGGACAAGGCTGGCTTTGCCTGCTGCCGGCAGCCACCTGGGGACCTGCCCGCCCTAGCCATGGCCCCTCCCCATCCTTTTCCTGGCGGGGCAAGCGGACTGGGCAGGGTGCCAACACTGTATTTAAAAAACACGGGACAGCTCTCAGATGTGAACCTCTGGGGGCAAGTCCCTTCCCCCCGTCCACGCCCCCTGCCAGACAGAGCCCCTTCCTGCCCCACCCCCAGGGCACACGGCCCCGTCCACGCCCCCTGCCAGACAGAGCCCCTTCCTGCCCCAGCCCCAGGGCACACGGCCCCGTCCACGCCCCCTGCCAGACAGAGCCCCTTCCTGCCCCGGCCCCAGGGCACACGGCCCCGTCCACGCCCCCTGCCAGACAGAGCCCCTTCCGGCCCCGGCCCCAGGGCACACGGCCCCGTCCACGCCCCCTGCCAGACAGAGCCCCTTCCTGCCCCGGCCCCAGGGCACACGGCCCCGTCCACGCCCCCTGCCAGACAGAGCCCCTTCCTGCCCGACCCCAGGGCACACGGCCCCGTCCACGCCCCCTGCCAGACAGAGCCCCTTCCCGCCCCGGCCCCAGGGCACACGGCCCCGTCCACGCCCCCTGCCAGACAGAGCCCCTTCCCGCCCCGGCCCCAGGGCACACGGCCCCGTCCACGCCCCCTGCCAGACAGAGCCCCTTCCCGCCCCGGCCCCAGGGCACACGGCCCCGTCCACGCCCCCTGCCAGACAGAGCCCCTTCCTGCCCCGGCCCCAGGGCACACGGCCCCGTCCACGCCCCCTGCCAGACAGAGCCCCTTCCGGCCCCGGCCCCAGGGCACACGGCCCCGTCCACGCCCCCTGCCAGACAGAGCCCCTTCCCGCCCCGGCCCCAGGGCACACGGCCCCGTCCACGCCCCCTGCCAGACAGAGCCCCTTCCCGCCCCGGCCCCAGGGCACACGGCCCCGTCCACGCCCCCTGCCAGACAGAGCCCCTTCCTGCCCTGGCCCGAGGGCACACGGCCCCAGGGCACACGGTCCCGTCCACACCCCCTGCCAGACAGAGCCCCTTCCCGCCCCAACCCCAGGACACACGGCCCCGTCCACGCCCCCTGCCAGACAGAGCCCCTTCCCGCCCCGGCCCCAGGGCACACGGCGCCCCGTCCACGCCCCCTGCCAGACAGAGCCCCTTCCTGCCCGGCCCCAGGGCACACGGCCCCGTCCACGCCCCCTGCCAGACAGAGCCCCTTCCCGCCCCGGCCCCAGGGCACACAGCCCTGTCCACGCCCCCTGCCAGACAGAGCCCCTTCCTGCCCCGGCCCCAGAGCACACGGCCCCGTCCACGCCCCCTGCCAGACAGAGCCCCTTCCTGCCCCGGCCCCAGGGCACACAGCCCTGTCCACGCCCCCTGCCAGACAGAGCCCCTTCCCGCCCCGGCCCCAGGACACACGGCAGTGCTAGGAAGTGCTGCCCACACTCTGCCCACACCTCTGTCTCAAGGACACTTGGGCTTCCCCGGGCAATGTTCCCAGGCTCCGTTGCTGGCAGAATGTGCAAGGCTGGGACAGCCCAGGGAGGCTGCATGGGCCCTCGCGACCTCCCCTCCATCTCGGTGCTATCTCCGCCCATGTGCCTGCCCCTTTAAACCCAGGCTCCCCGATCCCCAACCCCATGCACACCGAGCCCCCACCCCAACTGCTGCATGTGACCTCTGCCCTGGGTGTGTTTTCACAGCTAGCGGGGGGTGGGGGCCCCTCCTTTGCGCCTGTGGGGGCTCCTAGGTTGGCTGGCGGCTGGTGGGGAGGCAGGGCTGGCTCTGCATACTGGGGGCAGTTGGCTTCAGGAGCCATTTTCCTGCCCCCCAGGCTCGACTTTAGTCTTCTGAGCTGCTCTAGTCGCCTGGGCCAGGCTGGTCCCTGGGGGGCAGCTGCCTTGACTGCCTGGTAGTTGCCAGGGGGCAGCAGAGCCCCTGCCCCCCGCGAGCTGGCAGGTTATTAGCACTGGGTGTCATGGGACCCAGGGGGCCCCCCGAGATCCAGGCCCCACTACCCTGATGCTGCTCAGACCCCATGTGAGTGGCAGGCCCCGACCTAAAGAAACCAGATGGACACAGGGTGGGAGGGGAAACTGAGTCCCTGGGTGGGGAAGGGACTTGGCCATAGCCACCCAGCAGGACAGTGACAGCGCAGGGGCTAGCCCCCAGGTGTCCTAAGTCCCTGTGCAGTGGCCCTAGGCCGTGCGGGGCTGTTGCTGGGCTGGGGGTGGCTTTCTGGAGTGTCACTGTTCTGTGAGCTGAGACCCAGGGCCTGTCCTGCTCATCACCCACTGGGCCGCTGGGGGAATGACTGTGGGGGCCTGGCCGGTCCCACCCCGGGCCTTGGCCTTGGGCAGCCACAGGGCTCTGTGGGGCTGGAGCTCACCAGCTTGGCACTGCTGCCCTCCGAGCATTAGGGCTGGGGAGTCAGGCGCTGGGGTTGGTGGCTCTGGGACCGCCGGGAGATGGGGGGCAGTGGGGAGAACGGGGGGTATTGGGAGCACATGGGGGATTGGCAGCTGCTGAGTCCTGTACACTCACCCCCATGCACTATTGTGCATACTCAGTCCCTCGCCCTGCTGTGCACACTCACCCCATATACACTCACTGCTATGCACACTCATCCCCCACCCACACACTACTGTGCACACTGACCCCCATGCACTGCTGTGCACACTCACCTCTCACCCCCATGCACTGCTGTGCACACTCACCCCATATACACTCACTGCTGTGCACACTCATCCCCTCACCCAGATGCTACAGTGCACACTCACCCCATGCACTGCTGTGCACACTCACCCCATATACACTCACTGCTATGCACACTCATCCCCCACCCACCCACTACTGTGCACACTGACCCCATGCACTGCTGTGCACACTCACCCCATATACACTCACTGATGTGCACACTCATCCCCTCACCCACACACTAGTGTGCACACTCACTCCCCATGCACTGCTGTGCACACTCACCCCATATGCACTCACTGCTGTGCACACTCTCTCTAGGCACACACTGCTGTGTACCTTCACCCCTCCACACATTTGCTGCTGTTCACCCTGACCCCAGACACACTCACTGTTGTGCACACTCACCCCCTCGAGTACCTCACACTAGGGTTGCCAACGCTGTATTTCAAAAACAAGGGACTAGTTTCTTAGCACCCTGCCCCACCCCTCCGCTCGCTAGTATTAGCGTTACTCTGACCAGCAGTACTGTGATGCTGTACGATGGACGAGGACCATCTCCAGCTTTGTTGCGATCACTGTTATACAATCGCAGCAAGTCTTACACAAACTCCGTCATGGACGGTATCAATAGACAAGTTATGAACGGAGACGTCTGACTGTTTATGTGCATGTATCAGCTTTAGAGGTGAAGTTACGACTATTGGCCACGTGTGTTGTGTTCCTGGCTGACACCCCCAGCTGGCGCTCCATCAGGGCTCTGTGCTGGGGGCCCCGGAGGCCACGCCACTCTCACAGCGGGTCACTGAAGAGACTCCTCCTGCACGGTTGGGCCTTTCCTGCGGATGCCTCAGACAGCGAGGAGCCAAGGGCCACCCCCTGTGATTCAGCAAACCACACAGGACATGTGACCTAAGACTCCATCTTTTCCTAGTAAGTTTCCTGGCTCATGTGACCCTGGACTCCATGTTGGGCCAGTCAGTTTCCAGGCACCTGGGTTGGGTCAGACATTGCAAGCAGTGACATCACTGCTTTGCCTCATTCCTGCTCCAAGACCGGATTGGCAACTAAAAGGAGGATTTCAAACTAGGGACTGAGGACTGCCAATCTTTTGGAAGTTACCAGAGAGACTTTCCAAGTCTGTCACTGCACAACCCTGCTGTAAGGGCTTTGCAATCCGTTGGCTGGGTGTGATCTCTTAACCATCTATAACTCTTCTCGGCTTAATAAAGCTTCAGTTAGTTCACTAAGGCTTGGCTGACAGTGTGAGATTTGGGTAAGAGCTGAAGTTAGGGTGACCAGACAGCCCAATAAAATTGGGTCCGTCCCGATATTTAGGTGTTTGCTCCGCTGGCAGCACTCGGCTTTTTTTTTTTTTTTGCTCTGCTGGCGGACTCTCCCCCACCCCCCATGTGTCCTGATATTTTCTTCCTCTCATCTGGTCACCCCAGCTGAAGTACATGTTGACCTGGGGGTAAGTGTCTGACCCTTTGCGATTAATAGCACCTCACAAAGGGTTAGAACCCTACCAAATAGAACCCTACCAAATGTATGGCCATGAAAAACTTGTCCTGGACCATGAAATCTGGTCTCCCCCGTGAAATCTGGCCATTGTGTGTGTGTGTTGGGGGGACACGGCATTGACACCCATACTTCTGCGCTGCTGCTGATGGCGGCACTGCCTTCAGAGCTGGGTGTCCGGCCAGCAGCCGCCGCTCTCCAGCCGCCCAGCCGTGAAGGGAGCGCAGAAGTAAAGGTGGCAATACCACGCCCATCCCCCACACAATAGCCTTGACACCCCCTTTTGGGTTGGGACCCCCCAATTTGAGACCCGCTGATTTACCGGCTTTACGTGTTTATATTTTTAATGCATAGTCATGATTTGTGACAGCATCGGGACATTTCAGAGTTAAATATCAGAAACCGGGAAATTCAAGCGTTTTAAAATGCTGCGACCGTGACACTTACCAGAAGGGCCCATGAACTGGGCGGGGCCCGTCATACGGTGAAGTGGGTTTTCAGTGACCTCGCACGTTATGAGCCCCGTTTGGCTGGCAGCTGTGGGCTGGAAGGCCTGAGGAGGATGGTGTTTGGCGGCTGGTTACCCAGGGTGGTGCTACAGAAGCTCTTTGTTACTGGCTTGGTGAAGCTAATTATAGCAGCAAGTGCCAGCTCTGGGGGGTCTCTCGCTGTTTTTTGCAGAGCTCAGCGCACACACACACGCACACACACGCACGCACGCACACACACACACATGCACACACGCACGCACGCACACACACACGCACGCACGCACACACGCACACACGCACGCACACACACACACGCACGCACACACACACGCGCACGCACACGCACGCACACACACACGCACGCGCACGCACACACACACGCACGCACGCACACACGCACGCACGCGCACACACACACGCACGCACACACACGCGCACGCACACGCACGCACACACACACGCACGCGCACGCACACACACACGCACGCACGCACACACACACACACAACTTGAGCCAAAGGCTGAGTACCACAGGCCTGGTGATCAACTTGTGCTACATTCTGTGTGAGTGAGGGCAGGAATAGCAGGAGGGGGGGCAGCAACGGGGGCGGGGGGAACGACTGGTCAGGACTAAGCATCACTAAGATTGCTGTTGTGGTGATAACCCAAGGTTTATCAGCAGGGGGCGCTGCAGGGTAGGCTCTGTGTGTATGATTGCACTGCAGGGAGCCAGACCGGTGTTAGCCTTACTCTAGCCTGGCTATAAACGAGCAGTGTAGACGCGGTGGCGCAGACCTGGCATGGACTAGCACTGGGCTTACCTAGCCGGGGCCTGGCAGACTGTACAGCGGCACCGGGGGCCTGGCTGCTATGTCCCCACTGCTATTCTCATTACTGATCTGGATGATGGGATGAATTGCACCCTCAGCAAGTTCACAGATGACACTAAGCTGGGAGTAGAGGTAGATATGCTGGAGAGTAGGGATAGGGTCCAGGGGGACCTAGACAAATTGGAGGATTGGGCCAAAAGAAATCGGATGAGGTTCAACAAGGACAAGTGCAGAGTCCTGCACTTAGGAAGGAAGAATCCCATGCACCGCTACAGGCTGGGGACCGACTGGCTAAGCAGCAGTGCTGCAGAAAAGGACCTGGAGATTACAGTGGATGAGAAGCTGGATATGAATCAAGTGTGCCCTTGTCAAGAAGGCCAATGGCATATTGGGCTGCATTAGTGGGAGCATTGCCAGCAGATCGAGGGACGTGACTATTCTCCTCTATTTGGCACTGCTGAGGCCACACCTGGAGTATTGTGTCCAGTTTTGGTCCCCCCACTACAGAAGGGATGTGGACAAATTGGAGAGAGTCCAGCGGAGGGCAACAAAAATGATCAGGGGGCTGGGGCACATGACTTACGAGGAGAGGCTGAGGGAACTGGGATTGTTTAGTCTGCAGAAGAGAAGAATGAGGGGGGATTTGAGAGCAGCCTTCAACTACCTGAAGGGGGGATCCAAAGAGGATGGATCTGGACTGTTCTCAGTGGTGGCAGATGACAGAACAAGGAGCAATGGTCTCAAGTTGCAGTGGGGGAGGTCCAGGTTGGATATTAGGAAACACTATTTCACTAGGAGGGTGGTGAAGCACTGGAATGGGTTCCCTAGGGAGGTGGTGGAATCTCCTTCCTTGGAGGTTTTTAAGGCCCAGCTTGACAAAGCCCTGACTGGGATGATTTAGTTGGGGTTGGTCCTGCTTTGAGCAGGGGGTTGGATTAGATACCTCCTGAGGTCCCGTCCAACCCTGATATTCTATGAGTCTGTGATTCTATTTTTAGCTGTACCAGCTGGATTAGAGCTTGCGCGGGCAGGTCTGCCCGAGCTGTCTCACCTCTGCCTGCCGTGTAGCCGTGCCGTGGGAGAAGTCCCAGGCTGGCGTAGCAGGGGGCTGCGGGCAGGGCCAGCTCCAGGCACCAGCCTGGCAAGCAGGTGCTTGGGGCGGCCGCTCCGGAGAGGGGAGGCACGTCCAGCTATTCGGTGGCAATTTGGCAGATGGTCCCTCACTCCCGCTGGGAGCAAAGGACCTCCTGCCGAATTGCCGCCGCAGATCGCGATCGCAGCTTTTTTTTTTTTTTTTTGGCTGCTTGGGGCGGCCAAAACCCTGGAGCCGGCCCTGGCTGCGGGTCGGGAGAGAGGAGCATTGGCAGAGCTGCAGGGTGGAAAGGGGTTTGGATGTGGGGGTGTGCGAGGGCAGGTTTATACTGCAGCTGCCTGCGCTGCGCTGTGCCCGGCTGGCCCCAGCTCCTCACACATGTTCCAGCCCCTCAGCGCAGAGACAGGAGCCCCCAGGGCCTCCCAGCCTCTTGCTGGGGACCGGGACAGGCCTGCTCAGCCAGTGCCCCGCTCCCCGCCCTCAGAGCCTGAGCGAGGGAGGCTGGGGCTGGGAGAACTGAGGCCCCCGGTCATTGTTAGCCCAATGGACAAGACGCGGGTGACAGGTCCTGGATTGTCCCATGGCTCCGGGCTGTGCAAGAAACAGGAGATGCTGCGGGAAGGGACTGGGCTAAGGGGCTACCCCACTGGGCCTGCACAAGAGGAGCAAAACTGGGGTGTCTGAGAGCAGGCCTGACTGGGGGCCAACCCCCAAGGAGAGGCTGGTTAATTCCACCCCTTGCCTGGCTGGGGTGGGGGCGGGGGGGACTTACCATCCTGGCTGCGGTGGAAGGTTTGTGGCTGTGACACCAGACACTGGTTCTCCAGCAGAGCCCTGGCCCATCATCGCGCGGACGCTGGCAAGAGACACCTGTGATCCTGTTCTGCCTTCCTTTCCCGCCCGTGCTCACCTTCCTCCTCTCCCTGGGCTCTCGCTCGGCTTTGCCCCGCTCCTGACGCCGGCAGTACTGCATGGCGCAGCCCGGCGAGGCCCACGGATGGAGAGGGACCTGGCCAGCCCTGACTGCACCGGTGAGCCGGGGTCTGGAGCAAGAGCTGCCGTGGCTGACCTGGCAGGCCAGAGCGTCCGTCTGTGCCTGACCAGCTGCCCAAGAACCTGGCCGAAAGCTGCATGCCCCGGCTTCGCTCCCCCTTGTCTTCTCTCCCTCCAGCTGCTTTGCCGCAAGCAGAACCTGACGCTCCTTCAGAACTGGCCCTGCCTCTGCACCAAGACGGACTGAGCAATAGACCAGGTCTGGATCCGGTTGTTGTAACCTCCCCCCAGCCCAGGGTCAATGCTCCTGCCCCCGTTTCAGGTCTCTGCTTTTTGTGCGTTTCAGGCAATGCCCTGCTAGCCTTTGTGACAGTGTCTCTGCCTCGGTGCTGGGCTCTGGCTACCAACCCCGGGCCTTGCTGAACACCGGGTAATGCTGGATGGCGCCTGGGGCGTGGGAACATCTCGGACTCTTTGGACCCTTTTATTGCAACTAATTAACCCGGCAGGGCCAAGGCAGCAGGCGGCGCTGTGTCGCCAGGGGCCCGAACCGGCTGGATCAGAGCAGGTTCAGGCGCCCGCTGGTGCAGCTGTGACAGATGTGCAGGGCTCACAGGGTGAGGCCAGGACACAACTCTGCCTGGACCACCATCTGCAGGGAGCGACTGGGGGTCTCATGCCACCATTGGCCCGAGCCCTGCAGTGCTGGCAGAACCCCCGGGCTGGGCCATACCAGCCTGCCACCAAAGTGGGGCATTGGGGAGTGTCTGGGCGGCAGGGGATCTCTGCCAGTGCCCATAATCCCCCGTGAGCTGCTCACTCATCTGGCCTGGCCTCACTGCTGCATGTGCACCCTGCAGGGCTGTGGCCATGGCATGGGGGAGCCCTGGGCATCTGCCCACCACGGGGCCACCTGGGGGAGCCCCGGGCACCTGCCCACCATGGGGTCAGCATGGGGATCTCCTGGGGGCCGTGACCTCCCAGCCCATGTTGGAGTGGCAGGGTGAGAAATAATCCCCTTTAAGAGGGACTAATCAAAGGGGTCGAGGTCTCTGGCAAGCAGGGGCCCCTTGTGCTGTGGGGTCTACGCACCCCAAATTCAGCCCTGGGGAGCAACCTGCCATTTCTGGGCCTGCCTGGCTCACGCTGCAGGGGCTCTTCCCAGGTTATTTACTAATCTGCTTTAAAGCTAAACAATCCGCTCTTGGCTCCATCCCCTGAGACCTGGTCAGTTGATTTCCTGGCCTGTGTGGAGGCTTGGGGGTCTAGTGATGAGCTCTGGAGACGGGGTCCCCCGTGGGGTGCTGGGGGCTGTTCCTACCTCCTGGCGTTGCAGAGGCAGCAGTGTCACCAACTGAGACCAGCCCAGGCTGAAGACCACCGGAGTTATGTCGCAGTAAGAACAGAAGGCAGGACACCTGGGTTCCTAGCTGTGCTGCTGACCCATGTCAGGTCACATCCCCTGGCACCCTGGTTCCAGAAAGCAGTGAAGCACGTGCTTAAAGCCCCACTGGTGTCCATGGGATTTAAACACACACCTCTGTGCGGTCCCAAATGGGGACCTCCGTGCCTCAGTTTCCCCAATGGCAAACGGGAGTGATTATTTGACAAGAGGCAAAAATGTGAAACCCTCCAGGGCTGCGGATGCTGTGGCCAGGAGCAGGGTCCATCTCAGGGTCCCCACCATACTGATGGAGAAACTGAGGCCCAGAGCAAGGTCACCGACCCTTCTCACGCTAGTCTGTAAAGTGCTGTTGCCCAATGGGATGATGCACAGGAACTAGGGAGCGGGACCCCTGGGGCGTCTCTGCGTGTCCCTGGCTAAAGCCACCGCCTCTGCTTGTGCCTCAGTTTCTCCAGCCGCTAACCAAAGCTCACACCACTGACCCACAACACAGGGCTGGCAGGCTCCGGCCTGGCGGCCGGAATGAGACCCAGACACGGTGTAGAGTTGAAGCATAGCTTGTTTAATTTTTATACATTTTTTCTTATTTTTTTCCTTTCTTTCTGTTTTTTTAAACTTTTTTTTGTTTTGTTTTGTTTTGTTTTTTTTTGCATAGGGGGGAAAAAAACCCATAGTCGCTTTCAGTAAGTTGTACGTAGGCAGGAGCATCTGCTAAACAATAATGGCTGCATACAATGTTATAATCAAATATTGTGAGGCACCAGGGAAGCAACCAAAGGAGCTATCCAGCCATGGGGGTGGGGCAGGGACCGGGAGGGGCTCTACATGCAGGGGGAGAGCTGGGGGGGGCCGACGGAGGGGGGTGGGGTTTGATCCGAGAGCTTTGCCAACAAGGCACTGGCTAAGAAGCCGCCCATGAGATATACGCCCCGCGGCTCGGCCTTCCCTGGTGCCGTGGTACGTGTGTGTAATGTGGCGCCGCAAGCAAGAAGCAAGAAACAGAATAACTATGACTGTAATGTCCGTCCCGGAGCAACGGAAAGGAAGGAACAACAGAGCTTCCGAAGGAAATCAAAACCAAAGAAAAAAAACGAACGTTCCCCTCGGTCTCAGCGTATGTCTGAGAAATATCTTCTGCCCGGCGCTAGCCTCGCCGGCCTCAGCCTGGAGAAAGCCCAATGGGAAAGGACGTGCCGCCCCCCTGCCCCCCAGGAAACCCTGCCATGCACTGACAGCAGCGGGGGGCTGGGGGGTGCTAACCAGCTCTGGGGCCAGCCCGATGGCTTGGGATGGCGGCGTTTTGAGCCTGGCCAAGCCGTGCCTTGGGGACCCGAGCCAAGGCCCAGCTGTAGCCATGGGGCGCTTCCCATTGGCTCCAGGAGGCTCTGGCTCAGATGGCAGGGGAAAGAAACCATGTACTGACCCCAGAACGTCAGTCCCACCTGTGTGCACCCGACCCTGGCCCCTGCCCCGCCACCATTTTCCCACTAAGGAAGCCCTTGATTTTTTTTCTGGACAAAGTTCTTGAGGCTTCATGAAACAAAAAAAACTCCGCCCCCTCCGCTAATGATCTTGCTGGGTGGGCGTGGCTAAAATACGGACCCCGCCCACCGCCTTGCCCCATCCCGACAGCATGGCAAAGGACGAAGCTGGGCTTTCCCTTGGACGGAGGCAGTGCTGTGTAGGAACCACACAAGATGGTTGTATGAGCAACGCCCCCCCCCCCCCGCCTCCCGCCGGCTGCCCACCCGCCAAAATCCTGGGCAGGACGGGGCGAAAAAAGAAAAAAAAAGGCAAGCCAAGCCAGCAGTAAGGAAGAGGCACTGCTTCGTCAGGATTTTTGGTATTGGTTATTTCAGATTCCTGCTGGCCGCTGCTTTTTTTTTTTTTTTTTTGGTTGTTGGGTGTAAAACGATGGTTGTTGTCGTTGTTAGTAACGAGAAGAGGCAGGGCCCTGGAGCGGGCAGGACCGCCGACCCGAAGGAACCCCGGTTCTGAGGGAGTCGGGGGTTGACACATGGCGGGGGGGGGGGGGGGGAAGGATCTTGCGATAACTTGGATGTTCCCGACAGGAATTCCAGGCTTGTTACTCTACAAAGGTCTGGATTTGCCCAGTGACGGGGACTTTAGTAAGTTCTCCTCCTACCCTGGGAGCCACCTCAGGGCAGGAGGGTGGGGGGAGAGACTAGGGGCGACGTCCCTCGCTGGGGTCCTTCGGCACAGCTCCCGTGTGGAGCCACAGGGATCTCACGCCTGCGCTTGCACAGACTTAGGCATGTGCTTAGCTCAATGCATGCGGGGGAGCCCAGTCACTTCAGTGAGCCCCCCGGCCCCCATTCAGCACAGCGCGGTGTGGACCACGGCCGGACTCTAGCTTGGCCTGCACTAGGCTGGACAGGGGCGTAAGACTCCTGCAGCAGGATTGGGGCCTTTTGTCCGCTGAGGAGCTGTCCCCCCAGGCCGCAATACTTCAGCTAAATATGGGCGGAAGTGGCAGCCAAGCAGCGTCTTTGCTCTCTGAAAACAGAGCAAGCCCCGAGAGCCACGGGCAAGCTGAAGAGACAAAGCGTGGCAATTTCCAACTCAGCTTACAACAAAAAAATGATACCCTCGTTTGTGATGCAAGGTCCCTTGAGTGCTGTGACGAGGGATTGTCTGCTCTTAGGGTTTGCATGCACAGGTCCTATGCTCCGCCCCCAGCCTCCTTCCCTACGTGAAACAAACGACATTAAAACCCGAACAGCTGGAGTATCATCTTCTCCAGAGAGGAGCAGGTGGGGTAGCTGTAGATACATTTGACGATGTGCCGGGTCCCCAAGGCTCTGAGATCCAGCCCCTGTAGCACCATAGAGAGAGAGATATGTACATGGTTTTCTATTTATAGGTCACGAGAACTTTTTGTGTTAGTTTTTTTTAAAGAAGTTGACAACAACAACAACGAAAAAAATCAAGAACCCTCTAGAGAAACTGTAGTGCATGAACGAACTCAGCAAGCACCGCGCCTTGCCCGGCTGTGCATGGAGGGCACCAGCGGATGGGGGCTGTCTCTGCTTGGGGAGGGTTGGGTGGATGGCTCAGAGGCTGGAGGGAAGGAGATCTCTTGGGATTGTCTCTCAGTGGAAGTTGGGGATTGGGACAGTTCAGAACCCTGGGAGGAAGTCTGGACTGGGGCCATCGCAGTCCCCGTCCGCCCTCCGTGCCAGCGAAGGCTGCACAGGCTGCTCCTCAACCTGATTGTCTAGAGACTCTAGAAGAGCTAAAAGTTCCAGGCGTTTGTGTGGAGAAACAAGACCCTTAGCTTGACGCCGATGGGGTGTATTCCTCTCCAGCCGCCGCCCATGCCCCTCCTCCCCCATGGGCCTGGCCTGCCAGTGCCTGACAGCATCAAGACCCTTGCCTTGCCAAGATATTTCCAGAGATCATTGTGAACGGCTAGGTGTCTATTTCAACGGCTGAACTATGTGATTGTATCGATACAGCAGAGAAAGAAAAAAAAATGAAACAACCAAACCCAACATCCCGTGCTAAGTGTCTACCGCGCGCAGTGATCTCTGCTCCCAGCTCAGGCTGCTGCCTTGTTTGGAGTTAAAAAGTCACAGAGAAAAAAAAATAACAAACCCCAAACCAAACCAAACTGACCCTCAAAGGGTACAAAAGACAAAGGAGATGGAGACTGTGATGGAATTTGCATATTCCCTTCAGGCGGGGCCTGGGGGCACGTCTCAGACAAGGGGGTGGAGGCCAGGGGGCCGAATTCTGCCCTCGCGTACACCGGGGTAAATGAAGACCAACCCCACTGGTGTTAGTGGCGTTTCACACAGTGAGTGCAGGATTGCCCTGCTGGTCTCTAGCAAGGACACAAACAGCCCCCAGAACCTGGACTAAAACGCTGGCTCCAACCAGGCCTGGGGATCTGGGTCTGAACCCTAGTGCCTGGTCTCTGGGCTGTCTGATCACACAGACCTCTCCGGCTGCGTCTAGTCCACCCCGGTCCCTGCTGCCTCGGGCTCCCCCTGCTGGGCCCCTCCCCTGGCCCCCGGGGCTGGGGTAACTAAGAAACGGCAAAGAAAAGTGTGGTGAGTGGAACAGTGCAAATTTTCCCAGGGGAGGAGGAGGGGGCGGTGTGTGCTTTCCTTTCATTGGTGGATGAGGAAGAACCCAATCGATTAGCCAATCCTTGCGCCCCCGCGCTGCTCAGCGCCCGTCTGGATTGGTCGGAACGTTTGGTAAGGTGCAATTTCTTCATGGGGGATTTTTTGTGGCCGTCTTTGAAACAAGCCAACAAAAATGAAGTGCTACAGCTGGACAGTTCTGGGGTTGGGTTGGTGGAGCGGCCAGAATCTGAAGGCTACGAATGGAAAAATTGAAGCCAATCTTTACCCGGCAGAGAGCTGGTGTATTTTGGGGGGACAGAAAGCACGAGCGGTGCTTTGCACTCCCGCCGCAGAGAGCGGCTGCTGCGTGCCGGATTTCTCTGCCAGACTCTGCTTAGGGCTCAGCCGTATGAGCCACGCACAGGCCAAAGCCCAGCTCAGCTCAAGGGGCGTTGTGCCTGCATGAGCAATTGGGCGTGATTGGAGGGTGAGTCAGGCTGAGATTCACCTGGGTAGGAGACATGTTCTCCTCTCCTATGCCTCATCCACCAAGAAAGCGTCCAGCGCCCCCTGCCTCCACCCCTTCTTTTCCATGGTATGAACACAAAGCCAGTCGCTGTGTCAGGAGCTCTTGCACTAAGGGGGTTGGATTGTTGTGGGGTTACTACCCAGCCCGGTGCCCGCGGAGTCGCTCACAGCGGGCGTGTGGCCTGCAAACTCGGTCACCTGTTGGTTAGGTTGTGGGTGATTTTTTTGTGTGGGGTTTTTTATCTGCTTTTCTTTTCTTTTCTTTTCTTTTCTTTTCTTTTCTTTTCTTTTGGGATTTTTTTTGTCTTTTAAAATAAACTACAGCTACCCGCGTTGCATTGTCCTTGCAGAAAACAATACTTCACATTGCATAAAAAGATCCCCCAAGGACTTTTCACGCATGCGTCCCTTGCTTCAAATCCCTCCCTCTCCGGCCCATGGCACGGAGAATGCAACAATAAAAAAAATACATGAGAGAGGAAACCAAACCCTTGAAGAGCTTTCTACGATTCTAGCCTTCCTCTGTCCCGGTCGCTCTCCCAGCCCCGCCATCAGCTAGCACTTTTGACACAAAAACCTTCCTCCTCAAACAAAGCCACATTTCGCTTCCAGGTCTGTTGGCTCTGGCTGATTGTTCACGTTGTGTGCGTGTGTGTGTGGAACTGGTAGATGGCGTGAACGAGGGGCAGCAAAGCCTCCATCTTTCCAAGGCATCTCTGGCTCAGAAGGGGTGACCATACTGCAGTGGCGAGGTGGTAACTACTTGCTGCCACGGTAGATCATTCTACTGGGATGAAATTCACCCTCTGCAGAGGCCAGCACACGATGACGCAAGGTCCCCAACGCTTATGTCCCACTTAAGGGCTGATGTGGCACCTAAGTGGGCCATAGGCCTAGTGCAAGACCTTAGCCCAGAGTGTTTTTAAAGCAGCTAGTCTTGCAGATGGCTCTGTCCACTTGTCCCCTCCTGGTGTAGGGCAGGGCCTGTCCCTGATCTCACTTGCACTGGTGTAAATCCGGCGTAACACAGTTGGTGCCACCTGAGCAGTCAGTGAGACCCTGGGGCTCTGATAGCAGCAACAATGGGCCCAGAGTCGTCCCGTCCAGCTGCGGGGGGCACTCCCACCATCTCCCAGCATTGCCAATGCTTGCTGTTTTAATGGCCAGCCTCGTTTTCCTTTGCACCCCCAGCTCACGGAGGCGGAGGATTAGGGAGATTCTCAGCTTGCATTACAAATCAAAAGGAATGGCAATGCTGTGTGAGTCGGGGATGTGTGTGTGTGTGTGCTGGTTTCTGACGTGCGGGATGGCCGCTGGCTGGAACGGTCCCACCAGCCTGGGGCACGGGAACTATTTGTTGTAGGGTTTTTACCAAAAAAAGTTACTTTAATTTTCTTCTTCCTGCCTTCCAAACCAGGCTGAGGCGCTACGGAGCAGCCACTGCTCACGGCAAGTGCCAGGGCCTGGGGGAGCCCGGACCGGACCGGAGAGGGCATGTGACACTCGGATCTCACCACTGCCCCTTTGCCGACTCAGCCCCACGTGGCCTGGCCCTGGCGAGTCTCCTCCAGAGAACTGACGTTTATACATTTAAAGGGGAGTGATGTCCGGGGGGCCGCGCCCAGGGAGTGTGAATCCTGCCCTGGCTGGGGAGGGGTCTCTTTGATCTGGGCTCAGTGGGGTGAGAGAGGTAAGTGGTGGCTCCACAGCCTGTGGGCTGCTCCTGGTTCCAGAAGAACCCCGGGTCGTCGCCGTCACAGGGACGCGA
Source organism: Chrysemys picta bellii (assembly GCF_011386835.1). NCBI lineage: Eukaryota > Metazoa > Chordata > Testudines > Emydidae > Chrysemys > Chrysemys picta. The sequence continues at coordinate 4,228,849 of NC_088815.1, forward strand.
GGGGGAGAGAGACTCTCCTGCTGACGGTGGCCTGGCCAGCCGCGGGCACTGTCCCAGCAGAGCCTGGAGAGGCAACGGCCCTTGGGTTCCTCTGGAACAGCCCGTCCAGCATTCACACAGGTTTTGTCTCCGATCTGGACGCTCCCACCCCTTGCTCCCCCTTTCTCTTCACTGCTGCCTGCTCCAAGCCCCCTGGAAACCCTGCATCCCTGCCAGCCCAGCGCGTCGCATCTCCCTGAAAACGCCCCTCCGCTTCTGTCACACTGGGAAGGATGCAGGGCGGGGGTCTCCCGAGAGCCTGGCATGTCCATCCCTAGGGACTGCCCCGATCACATCCTCTCCAGCCAGCACCAATGACGCACCACCCCTGGGAGCCAGCGAGCCCAGAGTGGCGGCTGAGCTCCCCGGGTGTGTGGCAGGAGGTTCAGCACAGCAGGAGACAGTGGAGTCTCTTCTCCAGGAGGTAAATCACCGGGAAGATAGAAACAATCCCCCAGCTGCCCTTGATTCTGAGGTCAGGGGGCCAAACCGGAGGGCGTGGGCCTGGCCCCGGCTTCACAGCTGAGCTCTAGGATCCCAGCCCCCTCCCACCTTCAGAACCACTTGCCCTTCTCAAAGGAAACACGGTGCTAATACCAATGACGAATCCCCCCCCCGCACCACCACACCAGAACGTACGTGTGTCTCCGTCCCACCCACCAAGAGCTTGCTGTGGAAGGAGGGAGATTCTGCCGCCGTGCTCATTAACTTTGGTCAATTAAAAAAGAAAAGGAAAAACCACACAAAATCCCACCTCCCCCGTCCCACGCCACAAAACCCAGACAATCCCTCCCACTGCCCCGCCGGGGTTGGATCAGTCACGGAGAGCCTCAGCTAACGGAGCTATCGATACAGACAAAACAGGTATTGCATATTTTTTTCATACAGGATGCACTTTGTATGAATAGCTGGAAGACGTATATGTGGGAAGCTGGTACTAAACGGGACAGCCTGGCAACTCAGCGTCCAACTCAAGAAAAAAGAAACCATGTGCCTGGCTAACGTACGGAGAGCTACCGCCTGAGGCTGGGCGAGAGAGGGCAAAAGAAATCGATACCGGGGCTGATTGCCAAGACAATCTTCCTGCTGGGAGCACTAGAGACCAGGAGGTTATTCTTCACCCCTCAGCTCAGCTCCCCCCTCGGACCTGCCGCAATCAGCCAAATGGCTCCAGGCCGGGGCTTTCTTTGTTTCACACTCCCCCTGCGAATTTCATTGGTTTCTGATTCTGAAACCCAGGAAGGTTCCCTGGTTATTTATTTCTGTGTCCTGTCTGCCAGTACGGAGGGGTCCAGATATAACGCCTGATTACAAAACAAATGTACGGTCTGGGGGCAGACTCGTCATCTCAGTTATGCTGGTGTGAAACTGGAGTAACTCCACTGAATGTGAACGGGGTCACAATGGTTTGAAACCGGAGTAACTCCATTGAATGTAAACGGGGTCACAACGGTGTGAAAATGGAGTAACTCCACTGAATGTGAACGGGGTCACAATGGTTTGAAACTGGAGTAACTCCATTGAATGTAAACGGGGTCACAACGGTGTGAAACTGGAGTAACTCCACTGAATGTGAACAGGGTCAGAAGGGTGTGAAACTGGAGTAACCCCATTGAAGCCAATGGGGCTACAAAGGCCGCAAGTTAGGCATAAGCAGGATCAGAAGGGGCGCGCCCTGGATTACACCAGCACAGCTGGGCCTCGAGCCCAGCCCTGTGTGACGCCACCCCAACGTTCTGAGCCGTGCGGAGCCTTCCCCAGGACATCAGAACCGACACACACTTAAAAAAGAAAATCAACAAACAACAGCCCCCAATTGAACCCTGAAGGGTTTGACAAATGGCGAAAAGTCCCCCCCCCTTAATTTTACTACAAGAACCAGTGCATGCAGCTATTCCTGTGCAGTGATACCAGTACAGTTAATACTTAGTCTTAGAAGGCAAGGCACATCATGTGGTATCAAATTTCGTGCAAATTAGGAAACATGGATTTTTTAACTTTTTTTCTTTTATACATAATTTTTTGTAGGGGGGGGGGAAGGTAGAGCCAGTTATACAGTCTGCCATGCACATTATCAGCCAGTAGCTG